>NW_021605262.1:1219385-1280754 GCF_004785775.1 Grammomys surdaster | reverse complement strand
ATCCCACTCTCTTCTGCTTGACTGGCACCATGGCATGGCTACAATGTAACAGAATCCCATTCTCTTCTCATCAATTTCCATCCCAGAGGTTCATAAGCTAGAATGCCCATGACATTGTTGGCTTGATCGTGTGTAAATCTCATGTGGGTGACCTTAGCTGCATGGAGATCATGTGTCATCTCCAGAAGACAGTATTTCTTGGCAGTCAACCTCATTCTTAGCCTCTTACACTCTTTCCGCCCCCTCTTCCACACTGTTCCTGAGCTTTGAGAGAGTTCACATACTAACAGTCATATTTAGGAATGAGTACTCAACAGCGACTTATTCTCAGAACTTTAAATAGCTATACATCCCTATTAGCTGCTTCCCATTACAGAAAGAAGCATCTTTAGTCAAGATTAAGAGCAACACTAATCTATGTATAAACCAAACAATCATTGACTTTACTACCACAAGCTATACCGAGTGTTCATCATGAAGATCTGAGAAAGATAACTTGGGGTGTGGCCATGCCAGTAAAAAGGAGAGAAGTATCACCAAGAAAGATCCACACACCTTCTCTATAGCAAAGGTGTAAAGTCACTCAAGGCTTATCTTAGACATTCTAACCCTTTCCAGCTTTTCTGTGTCACTTGAAGGAAAATACGGCTAACAGGACAATGTTCAGAGAAACAGATCACCAGCACCATAGCTTGGAGAATAGAGACAGGAGTGAGAAGGAAACTACCAAGGAGAAGCTGTTGACGGTCATAGTCTGTGTACATGGGGATGCTGACATCTCTCTTCTCTGCTTTTATTACCACCACATAAGACTGCCATCGAGTGACTGAAGAAAAGGCAAGTGTGTACCAGCCAGGGAGAACTTTCAGAGAGGCTCAGTTACGAGAGAGTGAAATCACAGGCACTGGAGACATTTGAAGCTTTAAGAGCCTACAACTATGACAAAGTATAAGGAGGGAGGCATGAAGGAAGAAAATAAAAAATAGCCCAAAGACACAATATAAGCCTTGAAAATCAGACTCAACATTGCACAGATTGAAGTAAGCCCCTACTGCTCACATGCTTTTAGGTATGCGGTGGGGTAGCAGGCTGTGAGAAGACAGGCAAGCAATGGAAGCCTGAGGGATTGACAGTCTGTGGAGGACCTGAAAGGGAGAGCTGGAAAGTGAGGTCACTGGGGTGGATCAGCTTGCCCATGCACTTAACGTTCTCTCCTCAGGATAAAGGAACATAATAACATAGCTCAGAAACTTGGCTCTACATCGTGAAAAAGCAAGAAAATCAATGAAGAGATAAACGCTGGAATATTCATCTGGATAGACCCCACTGAGGCCATGAAAAATACCTTAACCACTCCAAGAATGAGACTCATACATAGTAAATGGAGATCAGCAGGCCATAGGTCAAAGGTCTCAGGAGCTGATGAGGTCACTCCACAAGTAAACGTGCTGCCACATCTGATGAGTTCAGTCCCAGAAACTCACAGAGAAGGAGGGAAGAACTGACTTTCCAAGTTGTCCTTGTGTTTCCACGTGTGCTGTGGCAGGTATGTGCACCCTCCCCACACACATATGAAGTAGCTAATACATGTGAAAAGGAAAGAAGTCTCAAAGACACTTAAAAAATTATTTTTAGCTAAATGACTATGAAGATGCAAGCTTAACAGGCACACTGTAAAACAGCAAATGTTTCAAGCATATGATGTCAAGCACACAAAAAGAAAATTACTTGAAAGGATCAGCAGATAGCTCAATCGTTTGCCAGGATAATGTGTACATATGTGTCTGCACACCTTTGAGCAATCAAACTATTATAAAGGAAAACTACCATTAGCACTGTGCTCACAAGACTTTGTGGAAAGACTTTTGGAGACTTTAATGAAATGACACTGATGTAAATGCGGTTGTCATGGAAACAGGGTGTGGCGAGCAGGGAATGCCTCACTACTGCACAGCTTTTCTGTAAAATCGAAACTATTCTGAAATTAAACATTTTGGACATCAACTTATAAAACAGTATACAATTAACTTCTTTTTGTTGTTTTTTTGAAGAAAAGCAGAATACAACTTTATATTATTGAACTTTATGTACAAAATCATTTGATTTCAAATAAACAATGTAAAGACAAACGTTTCTTTTAAACTGAATTTTTTTTACATCTATTGTACCATTCAAATGCTTTATCATCTTATATGACTTCTTCAAAATCTGTTCTCAAGGGTACATATAGAAAAGCTTTTTTTTAATAAATAGAAACAAAGGGCATTTTCAGCTTAAGATGGCATAAAAAGTTTACTCAACAGAAGTAATTTCATTACTATTCAGGTAGGGAAATCACCAATTTTTTTTGTGCAAACAATGCTAGCCTTTTAAGCATTAAGAGCATAACTGCTTTAAGAAATGACATAAGCAATAATTCTACACCTACATCTTCCCTACAATGATCTTTTTTTTTTTTTTTTTACATATGTGCACAGCCTTAGCAAATTAAAGCCCAGGAGAAATGCTCAGAACCCACGACCCAGAGGCAAAATGAGAGTTCAGTGAACTCATGAGGAAGTTTACCAACCAGAGAGCCCACAATGAAAACTGCAGCTTCCTCTTCCTTATTTTTTAACACAAAAACCAGTAACCAAGAACTTAATACTGGATGACTACAATTAACTTCTTATGATTCAATTTCATTCTTTAATTTGTAATTGATTGTATTTCTGAGAACCTTCCCTTATGCTGTTTGATATAGAATGTAATAAAAAAAAAAAACCAGCACTTAGGTGAGTCGTCTTTCACTGAGACTGTGGTGTAACTCCTGATGAACTCCCGGAACTTCTAGATCGTCACTTCCGGATCGAAACGTCATTTGTCTTCACAATATCTCTGATGTTCGTTTCCGGTTTCTAATTTCTGTGTTACCCAAAGTGTCACAGGGTATGATTCACATGACCAAAAATCTGATTTTCTGTAAAAAAGTTTTTCGGACTTTACTAGTTATGTAAAGAAAATCTAGATACGGACTTGGTGAGCTTTTGCTTGAACCAAATAGATCTGGATGGAACAAACCCAACACTAGTTTCCTGCATCCAGTGAACATCCAGTTCACCCTCCATCTACTTCTTTGTCAAATGCTTCCAGCATTTTATTGAATGTCTATAAAGGCATGTAGTTGGCACTGGCACGTATCCAAGAATAACAGTAAAGTCAACTTTGATAAGAGACTCCACGTTTGGGATGATTCAGAAAATCGCATCAATCATCATTGTGCTGGTCTGACGTCATCATGTGGGTTCGGGTCATGACTTCCGGAAACAAGCAGATTTTCAACGAATATTCTGGCCGTCTACTTTCCTTTTTGCAGCTTCATCAACTGCTCTTGTATCCAGGAACCCTCGAATATCTTTCCTATGCCCAGTTGTCCTGAAATATAATTAGCTGTATACATTTAACGCAAACAAACTGATGCTTTGATATGCACATTGTCACAAAATGACACCTAAATCAGCCAGCTTAATTTTCATCGCTAATACACAGCCACCATTTTACCTTATGTTCCATTTTGCTTTTTATTTCAGCTCAGTGCTTACATCTGAAAGCTGTTCAACTCGTCTTAATTTTTCATTAACGTACGTGTGTGTGTGTGTGTGTGTGTGTGTGTGTGTATTTCCATCATGTAGGTTCTGAGGATTAAACTTAAGTCAACAAGCTTGCTGGCTGATGACTTTACTTGCTGGCCCATCAGCCTCACATCTTTTACTTAAGTCAAATTCTGTGCATTTCACAAGATAAATTTAAAAACAAAAGCACAGTCACTAACATGTATTTTTATTTTCATAATTCTTGTATATGCAATAAGGTTTAATTGCCCAATAAAGCATACTTCTTTCATAATAATAATTACTGACATACGTTGATTGAAATTATTAATGTTTACTTTTAAATGGTTATGCGTGATATTTTTTTCCTGTCGCTTGCTAGTATTACTAAAATCCGAATCTCCTTTTAATTTTCTGTTTTTTTGTAATTGCAATGTGCCTTGCTTCTTGTGAATTGTTACAAGTTCAGTAATTCTACCATCTAATTTTGTAGAAACTTTTACTCTTAAAAACAAAACCACTGTGTTCTGGAAATAGTATCTATGGGCCCTCACACATATCTGATCACCAGGAGACACTGTAAATGTGATCATGAAATATTGTCTTCTTAGACCGTCGTCACATCAGTGATCGAATGTCTTTCTTGATGGTGGTGATTTCTCCGTGACTCACCCTTCACCCCATGGTTATGACTACCCATGTGCTTATGTATCTAGTGGTTTATTTTCTTACAGCTGAGAATGTGTGTCAAGTCACAAATACTGCTTCAGCCAAAGTGAAACTACAGGACATGAAAAAAGTTGCAAAATAGCTTGTCGTCGAACTTAAAGCATAAAAGTTGGTTTCTATACTTTCTTTCTCCACTTGAAAGGATTCTGATGTAAAATCCTAAATTTTCTGCCAAGCTTATCCACAAGAAAATCAGAGCTATCAGTGTGAAGGGAGTGTGCTCGTGGAAAACTCTGCACTCTGTCCAACAGCGGGGGAGGCTTCGAGTTTCTTGCTCAATTTACCAATTTCATGAATATATTTTCCTCCTCTTAGAACAGTAGCGGGAGCTCTGATCGTTGCTTCTGGTCGTGAATTTGGTGAGAATTATTCTCACTTGTTCTCAACAAAACTTCAGCCTGCCTTTAGTGACAAGCACAGAAAGATTTTTACCTACCTTCTTGAGTTTTACATTTGATAAGGATCTTCATGGCTTTTTTCCACCGTTCTTAAATATGCAATCATGAATAATTAAAATTAGAATAACCTGCAAGTTTCCAATCAGTCATTCTCAGCTCTACTCAGTTTCTTTGTTTCTAGAAATTTCTAAATGTAAATACAAACCCTCTTTTGAAGCATTTCCTATTTACTTCTTCCTGTATTATTCTTGCTTCTGTATTTACTATTTTTATAAAAACATGTCTTATTAGAATGATAAATTATTTTACAATATATAATGTTTCATATTATTCAATTGGGTAGCTTTTAAACATATAATATTTAAATATACTTATGTCACAACATAAGTCTAATATATGAAGTAAATATGTAAATACATAGACTAATGTTAAGTGGGTTGTGGATGTAGCCCAGTCAGCAAAGAGCCTGTCACCAACCTGGTTATCTAAGGGTGATTCCCAGGCCATGTAAAAGGGGTGCATCATTGAACTCAGCGCTCGAAGGTAGGAGGGGAAGGCCACTCAGACCTGCTAGTCAGACAGTCCAGTGGGGTTGGGGAACTAGAGGTTTTGTGAGATTCTCTTATAAAACAAGATGGGAATTATGGTGGCTATTCTTGGTTGTCAATTTGCCTACATCTGGACTTCACCAAAATCCAGACATGGATAGCACACTTGTGAGGGATTTTTGCTTAATCTGAAGTAAAAAAGATCCACTTGTAATCCAGATCTTTGAGGTAGGAAGACAGGTTTTTAACCAAAATTTTTTGAGCAGGGAGATGGTACTCCTTTATTCTGCGTCTTGAAGCAGGAAGACACCTTCTGCTGGAAGCTTATCTAAGAACATAGAAGACTTTGCTCTTTACCTGCTTGCTCTCTCCCCTTGCTAGCAAGCTTGCTCTTTCACTGGCATTAGAGCCTACTTCTCAGGAATTCCAGACGAGACATCCAGCCTTGTGAACTGAACAACTACTGTATTCTTGGATTTTCCATTTATAGATAATCATTGTAGGATTTGCTGATGCACAGCCCATAAATATTCCAATAAATGCCCATTCTAATGAATACCACATATTCATATATGCATGTATGTTCTGTCACTCTAGAGAACATGGACAAATACAGAGAGCGACTGAGAAAGATATGCACATGTATGTACAAGGAACTGCATGCACATATGCATGCAGTCACTCACATACATACATACATACATACATACATACATACATACATACACCACACACAAAATATTGGTAACATTAAGAACTACTGAAGATTTTAAAACACTATTGTGAAGGGTATCATTTCCATAATTTCTTTCTCAGCCAGTTTATCTTTTGAGTAGAGGAAGGCTACTGATTTGCTTGAGTTAATTTTATATCCAGCCACTTTGCCAAAGTTGTTTATCAGGTTTAGGAGTTCTCTGGTGGAAGTTTTGGGGTCATTTAAGTATACTATCATATCATCCTCCGACATCACAAAAGTTAATTTTCTCCTAAGATGACTTAACTACATTTTAACACTTAAAAGTGAAACACAAACTGTCATTACTGTTCTAAAATTCTTAAGTCAAACTATATCAACAAAGCTCTAACTATATAATTTCTTAAAACTGTAACTCAGTCTTATTAAATTATTTCATATAAATAATGTTATTCTTGCTGGAAGGGGTTGAAAGAGGGTCTTTTCCTATAGTCTTGGCTGGTCTCACACATGGCTATGTAGACCAAGGAAGAGAAAACCACTCATGTGAGTGAACAAAGACGTTCAGATGTGAAAAGAAATGAACTCATTCCATTTCCAGAATCCAGCTGTTCTCTCAGAGATGCTGACTAGCAGGTACAATATCATGAGAGGCCAGGCCAGATGTTCAGGGCTATCAGGATGCTTATGTCCAATGAGGAAAAGGGGGTCTGTGCTTAGAGAGGGTATTGGACATGCTATCTGCCAGGACTTAGTATTTAGTGACAAATTTTGTGGCCTTTCATCAGTATAGCTTACAATATAACCTGTTATATTTTGTGTTTTCACTGTGAACTTACACTTCAAGGGGAAAAACAAATAAGTTGTGAAGTCGTGTGTGTGTGTGTATGTGTGTGTGTGTGTGTGTGTGTGTGTGTGAGAGAGAGAGAGAGAGAGAGAGAGAGAGAGAGAGAAAGCAAGTCTACACTGCTGAAAGACTCATTGAACAATACTAGATAACTGTGTGTTTGCCTTTCCCCCAAACTATCAAAAGTGAATTCAGTAGCTGAGGCCTTGCTGAGTCCTAAAGAGGGTATTTGCCAACAGACCCCTCTATTCCTCGAATCTATGCCAGAAATCCCCCATAGAACAACAAGTGTCCGTCTATTACATGCAGCATGAAGCCCTGCCCTACCAGATGACCAGTAAGAATGCTCTTACCTGCTGATAGCTCTACACAGAATACACACAGTTGAGCCACTGTCACTCCCCGGCATCCTCCAGTTAAAGTCCAAACTAGTTCCCTTTGCTGAGGACTCAGTGCGTGGAACTGACCTTGGTGCTGAAATCCTAGCTAGTCTAGCGGCTTCAGAGCCACCAGATCTTAAGACTCTCTGTGCTCTCTAAATCCACTTTGAGTGATTTTCAAGCATTTAGTATTTGAATTTATTGTCATATCACGTTATCATAACAAGGAAACTTAAAACGTAACTATGGAAATCATTCCTCACACTTTCAGTAAGATGGAGCAGTTATCCAGAGAATTCTAAATCAAATCCAAAAAGGTTTTGATAGTTGTGACTGATAGCAGTAACCCAAGTGAAATCGATGTTTAACTTGTAATGCCTGCCCTACCAAATGCTGTCTCATTCAGAGAGGACAGAACGATTGATGGATACTTGACTAGAGACAGAGGAGTCCAAGCATCTCAGCAGAATGCCCGGATGCCCTGTCAAGCAAACAGAAACAATGCCTTCAAGAACTCCTGCGAACCACAGGCCAGCAAGCCCCGTGTTTCTCGATAAGGCAGCCAGGAACAGAGAACTACCTTTAGACTCCAGCAGTGAAACACGTTGTTTCATCTTTCAGCTCAGAAAATTCCAAATTAGTGGGAACCGTAATACAAACAAAGCCCACTGGGGTCCTCATATAATGTGTGGCTTTATTCATTTTTCTTATAACTCTCAATATCTTTTCTGAGTTTCTCAGGGTCTTTATCCTGCATTTGAAGAACACTTTCACAGCCCCCTGAGAGTTAATTTAATAAGAACAAATTCCCCCATGGATGTTACAGAAAGACTCTGGGGCTTAGAGGCTTACACACTTCATGTTTTATTTCAAAGGCACAGGCTTGAAATACATAAAGGAAGGCCTTATTATCTTAAGAACACTTTCCCTGCTTAAAGCTCAGTGCATATAATGGGTTATTTTAAAAGAGAAAATTATTATGTTAAGGCAAGTCATCACCAATAAAATAATGTATTTAAATGCAATTCAAAGATTAAAAATTCAAGAAAATTAAAAGAACGTTGTAATTTCAATAAAAAAACACCACTGTATTTATAGAAAACGCTTTCAATAGAATGTGTATTCGTGTGATCTTAGGTTTCTTTCACTGACGTTCATTAATATCATGACAATTCAAAGTGCTGTTCCTGCTCATTTAAATTAGTCAGAACCAGTTTTCAGGAGAACTCAAAGTAAACACACCGAATGAAAGCTAACTGGGGCAAATTGGAAGTAGGCAGCCTGCCTCATGGATACACAGGCAGCCACCTTCACAAAAGGGCCGCAAGATATACAGGTATCCACCTTCCCAGGAGGGCTGCAGGATACCCAGGATTCCACCTTCCCACAAGGACCTCAGGAGACACAGTGATCCACCCTCGCAGGAGGGTCTCAAGTAATCAAAGAATGGCAGTGAGCTGAGGGCATGCAGTGAGTGTCAGGGATTGGTAATGCCATACTAGGTGTGTCCAGTACTTACCCACTGCACTCTCAGTGCTCCTTACATGAGTGTTTGCATGGCATCTTCATAATAAATCATCTCAAAGGTGTCAATGGAGACTGAAAGCCGAGAGCCCTGTGTCATACTCTGTGGAAAACAAGGTGATGTCAGTCAAGATTTAAGGAGATTTGGTGCTGGTAGGATGCTGTTTCTCACCCACAGCCACTGAAGTGCTTGGTCCTCTTGTGGGACAAGTGTCAAGGCTCCTCTCTGGGGTCTTCACTACAGGCATTAACTCCACTCATGAGGCTCCATACTTGTGACTTAACCATTCCCCTCAGGCTCTCTCTCATACCAGCACCATTTGTAGGTTAGGGTTTGAGCATATGAATTCTTCATGGGGTTGAAATACACATGGAGATATTGTTGGGGAAGATGGAAAAGGAGAGATAAGAGGGAGTGGAAGAAATGAGGAGAAAGCTCCCTTCCCCACACCCTTTCAGAAGTCCAACCCAAAACAATGTTTTGCCAGTTACTGGTGTGTTGATACAAATGGAGAAAGTTATCCTATTGCTGCCATCAGTCTCCTCAAGTGTTTGCCTAAGCGACATGGAGACCATTGTTAGGAGCCAGGAACATTTATGGTTTTGAAGAAGAATATGCTTATCTTCAGTGCTTTATAGTATCTATTTCTGTCTTTAAAGATCTATTTATTTATTATTTCATATGGATATCTGTGCCTGTTTACATGTATATACACCACGTGTGTGCAATGTTGGATCCTCTGAAACTGGTGGGTGCTGGGAACTGAACCTCAGTCTTCTGCAAAATCAGCAATCAATATGAGGCACACTGAGTCACCTCACCATTAAAATCATTTTCATGCTATACCAACCCCAAAGAAATCAAGTCAAAATATACAACTGGAAAGAGAGAGAGAGAGAGAGAGGAGAAGAGAAAGGAAGGAAGGAAGGAAGGAAGGAAGGAAGGAAGGAAGGAAGGAAGGAAGGAAGGAAGGAGGAAAGAAAGGAAGGAAGGAAGGAAGGAAGGAAGGAAGGAAGGAAGAAAGAAAGAAAGAAAGAAAGAAAGAAAGAAAGAAAGAAAGAAAGAAAGAAAGAAACCCTAACAGCAATGTAAGAACCAGAATCACAGGATTGCCTACAGCCCAGGGGCCCCTTATTCAAGGTTGATTACTCAAGAGCAAAAGTTTTTAGTGAATCCTGACTTCAGCAGAAACGTGAGCAGAGAGTCTCTTGATGGCTTGTTTCCAAAATGCATCACCTGCTGTCTTTAGAAGCATGGACAGTCACCCAGCACAGAACTGCCTTTGGGATTATCTGAATGGACCTTTTCAAAGTTCTGCCCTAGTCTGGCTTTTAATCATGAGATAAACACCATCAATAAAAGCAACTTGATTTTTTTTTTAAAAAAAAAAAAAGGAGTTAAAAACCATATAGCCCACCATGAAGGGAAGCCAGGAAAAAAAACTCACAGCAGGGACTGAAGCAGAGACCATGGAGGAATGCTGCTTACTGGTTTGCTCCTCAAACTCACAGTCAACTCTTTCTTATAAGTCACAGTACCACCTGCCCAGCGATGGCACCACCCACATTGGATTGGTCTTTCTATATCAACCATTAACCAAAAACTGTTCCCACAGACTTGCATAAAGGTCAATCTAAAGGAGACATTTTCTGGGGTTTGGGCACTTCATGAAAACTGGGGAGAGTGGTAAGCTCCCCTACAAAGAGAAAAAAATCAAAAAGGAAAACCCCAAATTTAATTTTTCCAGAGGCAGACCACAGGAGGTTGAATCATTCCAAGAAACACAGTGACTCTGGGCATTCTGCTGTGAGGGAGGACTTGGTACCAGGTTCTCTATTCCTAGTGCCCAGTAGGAATGGCTTCTCACTTTCATGGTAGAGGGTCAGATGGAGAAACTGTAAATAACAGTATCACTCCCAAATTCTACCCCAAGAAGGCCGCTACAGTCTAGTGCCCACTCCTGCCTATCTGTGCCTCTCTGTTGGTCTCGTGATCTGTGTGTGAACAGATACTCCTACACAGTCTCATACATGATTAACAAATCTCAGAGTTTCCAAGTATTAAATCAACCTATAGATATTTTATCTATCCTAGGTCTGACTCAAGGAGACGTTATGCAGTTTTATAATATGTGCAGTTTTGAGGAGAAACAGATGTATACTCTCTACTCAGAGCAGGAAGACATCGAATAGAGTGGTCAACCACAAGTTCCACCCGAGTACAGGTCAGCTCAGGTCACCCAGGCCTGCTCATGACAAATGTTCTAGATTCCTTAGTGTTCTAGATTCCTGTCTGTTGCTATGATTAAAGGAACATTCTGACAAAATTCCACTTAAGGGAGGAAAGGGCTTCACTTCATCTTGTACTTTCAAGTTACAGTCCAGAGACACCGACTGAAGTCAAGGCAAGAAGCTGAAACAATAGTCATGGTGCAGTGCTGCTTTCTGGTTTGCTCACTTCCTCAGCTCAGCTACCGTTCTTGTACAGCCCAGGACCACTTGCTTAGGAATGGCTGGGCCCTCCTACATAGGCTAACAGTGAAGACAATCCCGCATAGACATGCCCTAGACATGGGGTAATTTAATCAGGCAATTCCCCAATTGAGGCTTCCCTCTCAGATAACTCTGGACTAGGTTCACAATTAAAGCTAACAGGACATTTATAAAACTCTTGTGTCTCCACTGTGGGTGAACTATTTATCTACAAGGATACAGGCTCCCTTCTCTTCTGCTACACGAAAAGAAAGATGTGGTAAGCAATTGACTTTACAGTGTATTTATTCATTTATTTGTCGTTGTTGGGATGGGGTAAGGCACATGCCATGGCATGGGTATGGGGGTCAGAGGGTAGTTTTTATTCAAGTTAGGTTTTTTTCCTTCCATCTTTACATGCGTTCAAGGGATGGAGTTCCCATCACCAAGCTGACACAGTGAGTTCTTTGATCACTAAGCCATCCCTTCGTTTTCTGTAAGCAGGTTCTTGAATTCTAGAACTTTCTGAAATCAGGATGCTTTCTACATGGCTCACCCACATAGGGAAATACTGAGGATGTAGCCAGGTGACACTCAACAAAGTGGAGAGCTGCAGGCTTACAGGATGGAACCAGATCCTGGAAAGGTCACAGAAGATTCTGAACCAAGTGCTGACTCCCACGGGCAGCTGGTAAACTAAAAATTTCCAAGCTATCCTGGGGGCAGCTGAGATCTGCTGGTATCCTCTTGTGCCTATTTACATGATGCAGCCACTTTAACTGCATTTAATCTGAAGACACCTTTGTTCACATGAAACTCATCTTCTGAGGCTTTGGCTGGCCACAACTTTGGGAGAAACAATGCATATCCATCCTCTTATTCATGATACACATTAGCACTTCAAGGAGAGACGGAGAAATAGCCCCAAATGTTCTCTCTCCTCTGATGGGTTCCGTCCTTCTTCCAGATGCCTTCATCCAAGTCCTACCCTCTAGACTCTGTCTTGAGGATATGCTTAGCACACTGCTATCTAAAGGAAACGCCTCCAGTCCTATATCCCCCTCAAGTTCCATGAATACGAGCAAATGGGAGACATTGGAGTCATCCCACAAGTCAAGCACACAAAGGGCAATATATGGATTCACAAGAAGCACTGGCTGACGCTCTTGCCTTTTCTGCTGCTTACAGACCAGTTTTCTGCAGTCTTGAGCTAAAGCTACCTTGACTTTTTAAGCTGAATTTACAGAAACCAGGAAGCCCTGGTGAATTCTACACTGACTAGAATTCTGCTACCAGTTTACTGTGGTGCAGAATCAGGAACTGCAAAAGCTCCCTCATTAAAGAGAGCCACCGCATACAACCCTTATTTGTCAGTTTTCTGGATGTACCTGTGGCATTAACCCATAAGACAATATCAGAATGTATTTTACTGGCATCAAAGCATCAGAGTAACAGGGAAGTCTAGAGGTTTCTGTGACTTCAGATATATTCCTTCAGAGTCATAATTTTTTTTTTGCCTGGTCCTTTTTTGGCTGGGGAAGGGAGGGATAGTTCTGATGTGTTAAAAAACGGCCAGATTCTTATGGTGAGCTTCAAGCACAGCCCTCAACACACAGTGTTTGTGCTTACAGAGCTGAAATGTTCAAATAGATCGATTGGTTGAACCACCGGCATCCAGGATGCTTACAACTCCCTCAGAAACAAACCCAGTCCCCAGCAATAATGCTGACATGTGAGCCTCAGAATTAAATCTCAGGAAGGCTTCCAAACAACCCTTCCCATCACCACTTCTGAGTAGGGAGGGCTGGCCTCTGAGACTGACTTCAGCTTGGCTTTGCAGCCTGCATACATTGAACCTTCTGGTTTTCACAGTTGCATCTTGGGAAAAATTTCTTTAATGAGATACTTTCCTGGGATGCTTTATATTCATTAAGTATAAGCAAGAATGTATGGCCCTAACTATAAATTAAGGATGATGCATCGATGATAAGCACAGAAAGTATGTAGGAAAAGATGTTGTCAGAGTATTTTTCTCAAAGTTCACTGCCTTTTTGGATGAAAGGGATTTAGCGTCACATGTTGAAAGGAAGAATTAAATAGAGTCGTTTCAGGCTAAGAGGGAAATTGCACTTTAGAGGGAGGCAGACCATTCTCTGCAGCTTTCAAACCAGTCGTAGCTGAGCTAGGGAAGGATCGTCTGAATAACTTCCACCAGACCGCTTTATAAAGGGAAATATTTGGGAAATGCAGTGAGGAAAATGGATATGCTTGGGAGAAAGGTGAAGTTTGAAGACAAGTCATCAAGGGATGCTGAGGATGAAGCTGGGGCTGTGGCAAGAGCATGAGAGAAATACAGTGGAAGGCAGAAAAGTACAACCAACATGACAAAAGCATCATGGGAAAGAGCGAACAGAGGGGGTCAGCTGTGAAGGACTCTCTGGCACTGACTGCCGATGGCAGCAGCAACTCTGCATGTCCCTGAAAGTTTCCTAATGACCTCTACCCATTTACACACTTGAGTGAGTGATGAATTCCATATCAGGGTCAAAGCCAAACAGATGAAGGGTCACGGTACTAATTGCTGAGACAATGATACTTAGTTTATACTAGACTACGTCCATCAAAGCAGAGTCCTTGTCCAAAAGTAACTTGAAGGGTATGTGGGTCGTTAAAATGATTCATCAAAATTTTGCTGCAGGCAGTATAATTACATGGAGCCAAACCGGCCTCTGAACTCAACCCGGGCGTGACTGCAAAACGCTTTGGCAGATGTGTGAGTGAACAGGACAATGGCAACAACAGACTTGATGGTGATGATGATGATGGTGACAGTGATGAGGGTGATGGTGACAAGAATGATGGAGGATGATGGTGACAAGGATGACAGTGACAAGGATAACGGGGATGAGGATGATGGTGACAATGAGAAATGACAGTGACAGTGACTGTGATGAGGATGATGGTGATGAGAATGACAATGGTGGTGGGAAATGATGTTCACTACTGACGATGGTGGTGGCGGTGAGAGGGACGGTGGTAATGATCATGACTGAAGATGATTGTGGTGCTGATGCTGATGGTGGTGATGCAGTGGTGGTGGTGAGGATTACAAACAGGATGGTAGTGATTATGGCAGTGGTGCTGACCACGGTAGTGGTGGTGATAACAGTGCAGACATGGTGGCAAAGATAAAACTTGCCACAAACTTCTGTAAGGGCTCAGTATACTCTAGATGCATAACATCCTGAGTAACTGAGTTTAATCCTCACACTGTAGGGGATTGGCCTATTACTATAATCACTCTGTAGATGAGAACCCTCTCCCAATAGCTGGGAAGGGGTTAGGCAAAGAGAAGACCAAGCACAGATTGATCCTGAAGAATTTGAAGTCATGTATAAGGAACAAGAAACCATTGCCTTGTGGAGCCTGGTTCTGTAAGTCACACTGCAAGCCCGTGCTTCCACGGTGAGGCTTTTTGCCTAAAGAGAAAGACTGGAACAACAGACTGCTATCAGTCAGTAACTGATGCTAAGAAGCTAAGAACAATGAATACACACATTGTTCGCTGTTGAGGCCGAGAACTTCCTGAAGAGGAAGCAAAGGGGGAAGAGAGGGAGGATAGTGGAGAATAGAGTGTTAGCAATAGAAGGGATACCTCAGAGGAAGAACAAAATACCTGCAAAAATAGCACAGCAATCCTCTTCTTATACCTCCTCCCCATCTGCCCTCCCTGAGTCCATAGCTTCCTTCCTCTCATCCCTGTGGCCAGAGGATCTCAACTTATGGATCTCAGCCCCATTGAGGATTGAACAACATTTTCACAGGGGTCATCCAAGATCACTGGAGAACAGAGATATTCACGTTATGATTCATAACAGTAGCAATTACAGTTTTGAAGTTGCAATAAAAATAATTTCACGGTTGGGCGTCACCACAACACAAGGGTGGCTGCTTGACGTATTAAAGGATCACAGCATTATGAAGGTTGAGGACCACTTCTCTAGGCACTGAAGGGTTCCTCCTGAAAGTCACAATAGTGCCCTACCAATGAGGTACTAACACAGCATGGTTTCCAGGTGAAACGTGGTGTGATCGATAACTTTTATTTTCAGGTAAGCAAGGGAAATTGCTTGGTGTGTCTTGGACAACGTCTGAAGTTCAAGTTCATCTAAGCAGATTGAGCTTTTGTTTCCTGCATCTGAAAGGTTACCCAAATAAGGTCATTCTCTCAGGCTAGTCCAGTCTTTCTCTTGCTTAGTAATGAAAGAAAGTTGTCCTAGTTGGTGTTCTTGTTGCAGTGATAAACACCATGATCAAAAGGCACTTAGAGGAAGAAAGGGTTTGTTTGGCTTATAGGTCACAATCCTTCATCAAGTATAGCCAGGGCAGAAATTCAAGGCAGGAAATTGAAGCATAAACCATAAAGGAGCACTGCTTTCTGGCTTCTACTTGATGGCTTGCCCAGATTTCTTATACAACCCAGGACCGGCAGCCCAAGGGAGGTGCTCAGAGTGTACCAGCCCCTTCGACATCCATCAGTAACAAGAAAATGCCCCTCAGAATGCACACATGTGGGAAAATAGGGCCGCAGCAGAGGTCCCAGAGGCTTTCCACGCTGGCGGCTCCCACATACAGGAGGAAGTAAGTCTACGGTTCCAGAGGCTGGCCCCAATAACATGAGAAAGTCCTTGGTTCCAAAAGAATTTATTGTCATGGCAGATGGTGGATGGATCTGGATGTACACCCCCCCCCCAAACTCAGGGCAGTTTTGAGTTAAATAGGGAGGGAGAAAAGGGGAGGGCCTGGGGAAGGATGCTTAATTTGCTCTGCCCTCTGGCCTTCATTAGTATGTAAATCCCTAGGGCCTGAGGCCTGTGTTCACACCCTCTACCTGTGCACTTTGGGAGGGGCTGTAATGGCCTAAGTGACTGAACCATGTAGATCTATGGAGACGAGACTGTGTGGCAGGACTCTGGGTTCTGGGGGAGTCGCCGAATGCCTGCTGTTTCTCACTTAAAGTCTCAGGGTTCCAGCCCCATGCCCAGCCATGAACCAAGATACCCTTATGCAGTCCCACACCCACAGAGCAATCTGATGGAGGCAATCCTCAAATGATCCACAGTTGAGGTTCCCTCTTTCAGGTGACTCTAGTGTGACAAGGCGGTACATGTGATCAGCACAGGATGCAAAAGAAGAACAAATGTAAGAAGCAGCATGGGGATTGAGCTATGAAATGTCGTCTCCTGGGAAGACATGGCTGTTGCACACAGTTCTAGTTACCTGCACAAAATCCAGGAGGTCAAGTGCGAGCAGCCCTCTTCTATTGGAGGAGTCATTAGCATCTGAAGGGAACTGTGATGGGGTAAGTCAGCTTTGGTGACATGGCTGTTGGTAAGTTGTTTGTGCCCTAGTGGATGGTCCCACACCATGTACATATGGACAGTACTAACTGGACTCAAGCAGTTGTTAATAGCAAAATAATTAAAAAGAATGTGAAGCTGGGAGGGAAGATGAGGTAGGGGCATCAGGGGGATTCTGGAAAGGGTAGTGTTGAGTGGATATGACCAACATACACTGAAGAATTATGTGTAGTTTTCAAAGACTAACAGAATGGTTTTAAGAATTGAAGACAGTGATGAAGAGCTATGTGGGCTCGTGGGAGGAAGAGTTGAAGTGTTGAGATTTGGTCTTTTACAATGCTAAATATTGGTTGCTCCTAGAGACTGCAGGTCCTAGGTGATGCTATGTGACTTTACTCTCTACATTATCCCTGCTTGGTGAATAAAGATGCCAACACCCAATAGCTGGGCATAAGAAACACAGGCTTCGAATTCTTAGGCTTGGATTGGAAGAGAACCACAAAGGAGAGAAGAATGTTGGAGAGAAGAAAGACACCATAGGTTAGACGTCAATCATGGTGATGAGGGCTGGCCAATTGGAGTTAAGAGTAGCCCAGATGAAAGTAACTAATAACTTGGGGTTATCAATAGGAAATGGATTTTAATAGCATAGAGGGTGGATATCTGCTCAGTTGTAGTGCTGATTGAGGCTTATTGTAAGTAATAAAAGTTGTGTGTCTTTTATGCGGGAACTGAATGAGCAAAGGTGGGTTAGAAGTCCCTAACTGAAATTAGATGCACTCCATAACACTGAGGTCATCTCATACGCTGCCTGTCTCATTGGTCCTTCAATGACTGTGGTACCGAGGACAGTCCACAGCACTGTGCTCAGGAATGGGGGGACAGTCACACAGAGTGGGGAATCTCTGAGATGCCTGTGGGTCTGAAGCTTTGGCCTCCCAGTGATGGCAAAGCATTCTACTGCACTGGCAGAGCACTGTCAACTGTGTCCGAGGCACAGCGCTGTGAACTGCACACGGTACAATGTACTGGATACTGGGGAAATGATTATGCCGCTGATTTGTGTCCTTGCCATACTTTGTCATAATCTTAGAGCATATTCTGTCTACTCCCAATGGAGAGTTGATTGGAAAGCAGCAGACTGTGTTAGTCCATAACAGCTTTAACTATCTATTGTGGGCCCACTCCATCATCTCACTGTACAAAGAGGTCATGTAGGATGCCTGGCCTAAACCACGTAAGGACATTCTGTGATGTCCTCACTGTGATGATGAAGTCACCTGGTATTGCAATTCTCAGACATACCCCCCGTGACTAAGAGATGTCTGGCTGTATCTCTATGTTCCAGACAGTCTGAAAGGAACCAAGGAGTGTCTTAAAGCAAGCTTGTTAACTTCCCAAGATGCTCTACGTCTTCCACCGAGTGACCCTCGGTCCTCCAAATGCGTCCTGGCTTGAAGTCATGTCATCGAGAGGATCATCACGTTAAAGTGCAGCCTAATGACCTTAGGATTTGGGTTCCAATTTCTAGGAGTGTCGTTAAAGGGGAAATTTGGACACAAAGACCTGGAAAGATTGTGTGAGTCTGTAACAAGGAGAGAGTGCATCCACTGAAGGAACAGAGGACGGTTTTACAAGTTCTGACACATCTGAGGCTCTGAAGTCTGGAAGGGAGACACGGAAAAGGCCCCACGCTGTGCCATCACAGGACAGTGTAACCTTTCAGAGACTGATCCTGACTTCTGCCCTCCAGACTCCTGAGGCATCTGTCCCACAGCACTTTGTTTTGGCAATTCTAGAAATAGATTACACGTCAGTCACATACCCACAGTGGGCACATCTGAGTGTGGGAAGTGGGGAGCTGGGGTACCTAGGGTTGGTATCAGAAGGGCTTTTCCTGACTAAGAACTCAAAGGAGCTGGTGGCCTATAGACAGGGTGTCTAAGAGAGGCAGGGCCCTGAGAGCCTAGGTAAACAGACAGCTACTCCATATCCAGGCTTGGCGAGATCAACCAGTGTCCTTCTTGACCAGGAAGTCTGGAAGTTACCATGGGGTGGGGGGAGGTTCGAGATGTTTGCTAATCAACAAAGATCTTCCCAGAAGCTATCCTGCAGATAAATCCTGTAAATACAGCTCTGATGAGATTAAGATGCCTCCTCCCAATCTCATCAGGAAGTAAATGTTGCAAATGAACTAATAAAAGATGAAAGGCAATCTCAAAGCCGGTGATGCAGAATGCTGTAATTGCAGAGGACTTTGGCGAGCGACAGGAATATTTTAAAAGAAGGGGGAAGGGGCTTCATCCACACTCTTCCGAGTGCCATCTGAGAGGACAGATGCCCCAATTTTAGATGCTCCCTCCCGCCCACATCTTTTTCTGGAAATAGCCTCTGAGCTAAAAAGGACAGTGATTCCGCTACTACAGCGCATTGGAAAACCCCAGCGAACTCTCAGGCTCTCTCTGCTGTCATTTTCTGCTGACTAAGCAACCTTGTGAGCTGTAATCTGGCATTCTGACTAGGTGATTCTTTTTTCCAGGCCCTGAGCCAGCAGAGTTCTCAGAATTAGAAGTTTGAGTTCTGCAGGAAAAAGGCAAATGGGACACCAGTAAGGACCCAGAACAAAGGTACTGGGCATGCGCAAACAACTGGGTCAAAGGCAAGGAGTAGGAAGTAGAAAGTATGCTCTATCTTCCCACAAAAAGAGGCTCACTTTGCCTAGAAGACAGCTGTTGAGAGCTCCGCCACACCAGTGGAACACTCTAGGCCTGTGACCATGCCCAGGGCCATCCCCAGGAAGCAGGGAGCAGCTCCGGGAAAGGGGATACCTGGCAGAAACTCAGGCCAACATCTGCTCAAGAAGCGTTCGAGCATGCCTGAGTTCCATTTAAGTGGCACCATCCTTTTGTGGTTCCCCTCACTTAGCACGTATCCCTAAGATTCTTTGCTGTCATAGTGTCCTCATGGTCTCCTGTTTTCTTGTCCCCACTCCTAAGGGTGCAAGCCAGATCTTAAGCAATTTCACCACACCAAATATTCAAGAGAATTCAAGTTGTTTTGATGGTGGTGAACACTTCCAAACCTATAGCTGAATCTAAGCATCGTTTTACACTGTTTCAGTAGATACTCCCTACTTCTAAGTAGATCCAGGAAAGGTGGGGAAAAGGAGGAGGAAGAGGAAGAAGAGGAAGAGGAGGAGGAGGAGGAAGAGGAGGAGGATAAGAAAAGGAGGAGGAGGAGGAAGAGGATGAGGAAGAGGAGGAGGAGAGAGAGAGAGAGGGGGGGGGGATGGGGAAGGGGAAAAGAGGAGGGGGAGGGGGAAGATTATTATTCAGCTCATGACTAACTGGGCCAGACTTGGCTCAGGCCCACATTACTTCTTAAACAATTCACAGATACCCATGTCCCCTGTGGCAGGCAGTCCATCCTCCCTCAGGGCCTAGGCCCCTGGCTCTAACATCTCTACTGTGCTGTACTTTCAAGTCCAGTCAGCACCATTCAACCTCAAAGACCAGACCTAGACAGGTGAGGCAGCTTCTGAGTCTTCCTCAACACACTTTCCTCTTGGCTTAAGCAGCAGCTCACTTGACACCGAATATACAATAAATCAGAATAAACGCAGCAGCATCCCACAGGCCTTGGCTGGGAGGCATTCTGATTTATTAGAGTTCGTGTCCGATGTCGGATAAAGTAGTTCTGTCAATTAATAATGCTGCCATGCTTTAAATTCGAGTTCACAAACTTGGAGGCTCAATTTTGCATGGCTCCGGCTCCCTTATGGAAATCACACGGATATCCACTCCATTCCCGGTACTGAGTAGCACCTCTTTCACTCACCTAACTCTGCTGCTCTCTCGTGTAGGACACCCAGGTGCAAAGAAATGAGAGTTAACACCCTGGTGCTTTGGAAGAGGACCTCCTGGGGCCAGGGTATTTTGTATGCAGCTTGGTGGTCACAGAGGAGGACCTGAACTACTCATGTCCTCTGCTCCGTGGAAGAAACACCTGTGAGAACGCCCGATGACCCCACCTAGCTCAGACCCTCAAGTGCTCCACCATGAGTGCTCCACATCCTCAGCTGGCCCTTTGTAGGACAAAGGTAGTGTGGAGTTTGGGTAGACTTAGGTCGACTGTGAAAGGCAGGGCAGCCTCTCTGCAACTACATCTAGGCCCTTTTGCAGGCTATTTCCAAAATCACAGCTGGTCACACATCTAAGGAGGAAGATATTGGGGGTAAAGAGGAGGAGGAGAAGGAGGAGGAAGAAGAGAGCAAAAAAGAAGAGTAAGGAGGAATAAGAAGATGGAAGGGAGAAAGGTACTGGGAAGAAGGAGAAGGGGCATGAGGAAGGAAAGGTGTTGAGGAAGGGGAAGAGGAAGAAGAGACAGTTGTGGCCTAAAGGTGAGTGAATAAACCAGAGTAAAATAATAAAAACCATGCAGAGACTTTGACTGGTCAACCAAAAGCCATCTCAATATCCAGTAAGAGATTATTCTTGGTAAAATGATCTAAAAATGGCTTAGTGCCAACCACGTGATGGGTCCTGAGTGATCATTGCTACGTGCCTGCTAGACCTCCATCGACCAAGGCAGGCACTTTCTAAAATTTGAAGGGGGTGTGGTCTGTGGAGAGCAGCTGGACTGATGAATAGTGCTGCCTGCAGCCTGCCTCTTGAATCCTGTCTTTCCATCCTGACTGTGACCCACTTATAGAGACATACAGTGGATCTGTGGGGAGTGCGAGATCAGCAATTATGCCTCAGAGGATGGGGGATGTGGAAACTACCACGTAAGCAAGCAGAGAGCAAGCAGAGAGCCAGATAACCCTCAGCACTCTACTGGGCTGGGCTTCATCACTTCCCTTGGGATCCATTGAGATATGTCTCTAAAGCTAACACAAGACTGCATTTGCAGTGGGCGAAATCAGTACGTTACTATTGTTCTAAATTCACAGCCTCGTGTGCTTTCTTCCTCCTGTATTCGTAGAAAGAGTGAAGCAATATCAATACCATCGTAAATTCTCTGGTCTCATAGAGGGTTTAACCAAACCCTTCCATCTGTTCGTTCTCCCAAGATGGCAACAAAATCGTTTTCTGCCTACAAAAAAATAAATTGGAGGAAAGGAAAGTCCTACATCAATTCCAAAGCCATTTTGATTGTCCTGTGTTTGCCAGAAAGTTCTCAGAACTGCATTTAGTTACTTTCGGGGATCAAGTGGTTCTGAATTATACAATCCTGAGGGAGGGGCAGCTGTTTGTCAGGGCATGAGGCCTCATGATCCTCTGCCAAGCTTGGAAGCTCACTCTGCATCAGGTTTCATAACCCCTGTGGTTAGAAACAGAAAGTGGAGAGAATCAACATGCCTGTGATACACTACAGGGCTCTGGGGGAAAGCTAATTCATAGAAGACCCATGGGTGTGCTCATGGGGAGACACTCACAAACAGAAGCTCTCCAGCCACAAGCCAAAGAGCCACTCTGAGCAAAGGGTACTTCTGTAGAGCACTTTACAAGTGCCCTACCCTCAGGCTTAGCACCCCAACACAGCCAACAACTGTGAGGGCCACAACAGAGGACAGATCTCGGGTTCATGACTGGCCTGTGTAGTGACAAGGCCTAGGTGCACATCCGTGTGTGTGTGTGTGTGTGTGTGTGTGTGTGTGTGTACCAGCATGCATTCCTGTGTGCGTGCATGAAAGTTCTTCCCACTTCTTATTTACCTCTAAAATTCCTATTCTCTTTCTATTCCGGGGACAATGTACATTGCCTTTTGTCCCAGAATACTTTATTTCCACCTTACCATTTGCTATAATTGGTCTGAATACTGTGTTCCTGAAAAATTACTATGTTGGTACACAACTCCTCAGGTTATAGTGCAGAACAAGGACTTTGAGAGAGTTGTGAGGGTGGGACCTCCTTGGCAATGTTACTGCCTGTAATCACTAGCTTTAATTTTCAACCTGACACTCTGCTAGAGGATGTCTATATCAGGCCTGAGGACATGTCCTGAGGAGAAAGCGTTATACTGCAGCCAGCTATTCCCTAGGCAGGCGTTCTTGACCTGAATAAGACTGGATACACTGAAGTGAACACAAGCAAGCAAGCAAGCATGCATGCATTCAAGCATGCATGCATTCATTGATAATATTGACTGTGGACATGACAAGTCTTGTTTCAAGTTTCTGACTTGTGTTCCTCTGAGTGACAGACTACACCCTGGGACTGTAAGCACAATCAACCTTTCTTTCCTGTTCCTCTGTGTAGTTAGTGAGCACACACACGCATGCTCACACACACACACACACACACACACACACACACACACAAAGCCAATTACCTTAAAAAGTAGATTCTAAGCTGGTTCCTCCCATATGACATGGGAAGTCAGACTGACAGGCTAACCATTCACTAGAAACTGAGTCCTCTCTAGCCACCAAACCTTTTGGTGCTCTAATCTTGAACTTCTCAACTCCAAAACTGAGGAGCAAATTTATTTTGTTTCTATGCCATGTAATCTATGTCATTTTGTTGTAACACTCAGATGGACCAATATATTTCTAATATTATTAATTATCTAGAAAATGGCATTTTTCTTCTATTTCATGCCAGACATGAGACAGAACCTGAGTAATTGTGTCTGTGCAAAAGTGTCTGGCTATATCCCAGATGCTCAGTACATACATTAGAGAATCCAAAGGTGCCGAGACACACAGAGAGCAAACATCACATGATCAAGAGCAGAGACTGGGAACAAGCTGTATTGTCCTATCTCTATTCAAGGCACCTTCTGCTGCCAGCAGTGGACCCGGTGTTCTGTCTTTAATTACAATGTTCTTCTTCGAGCCAAACGGAGATGACAATCTTTCCAGCTCCTACTGTGTCTCAACGGGCATAAAAACACAGTATTCTACAGCTGCTTGTCTTACTGAAGTTAACCAGAACCCACAGTTATTAATGAAAGATGGGGTGGCATGAGCAGTGGTGGAATTTAGGTGATGATGGGAAGGAAGTTTGAAAGTTCATGTGTACTGCATCTCCCCATACAGAAAACAACACGGATCCCCAGGTGGTGGTCACAGCCCACATTGCTACTGGTCATGCCTGCTTCCAGATGTCTTATTAGTGAAGACCCCATGTTTCCTACTCCTGCTGGGTGGCTACAGCTGCAGGATGGTCTATCGAAGGGTAAGATACACTCCTTTTATTCACAATCATGCAACTTAAGTAAGCCCGTTTCCAGATCATTAACATGGAGCAAGGTTCATTCTCCAAAATAGGGAAGCTCTAGAGAGTGATACACCCTGATTATGAATCTCCAGTGTCTGCCAAGTCCATTGCCTTCCAGTAAATCCATGCCATCAGGCTGACACATGCATGAAGCAATGCCATCAGGCTGGCACATGCATGAACTGATACCATCAGGCTGGCACATGTATGAACCGATGCCATCATGCTGGCACATGCATGAATTGATGCCATCAGGCTGGCACATGCATGAACCAATGCCATCATGCTGGCACATCCATGAACCAATGCCATCGGGCTGGTATATGCATGACCCGATGTCATCAGGCTGCCTCTGCCAGAAGGGCTTTTTGAAATTAATTTATATCATTCTGAAAGGCCCCACGTGTGCTAAAGAGCATCACAGAACCTTGTACCCTAAAACAAGCCCTCCACAGGAGACTATGACACTTCGACAACTTGAAAGCTCCTGGCTTCCAACCATGTATCTCCAGTATCTGAATGCTCTCCCCACCCCCAAGTGTTTTACACATCTTCTGTTGCTTAGGGGAGAAAACATGGCCCATTTAACAAGTTGATTTCTTCATGGCTGTGCAATTTCTTTGTAGTTTGTGAACAATTTTCATCCACCGGGATTGCAGCAAATATTGCTTACAGTATAATCAGATGAATAGAGCGAGGGTTAGAAAAACAAATCTTTTGAATTATTTTCACAGCTTCATCACGGACCTCGTGATTTTGAGCAATCTGAGAGTCTGTTATGGCTAAAGGTCAAACTAATCTCTAGCAACGAAAAATAATCATGAACCAGAAACTACACTTTCGTATTATTGTTACTTCCTAAATCTAATTACGAGGACAAATGGACTTCTCTCCAAGGGCCACACGATCCCCACAGGCTGAATGAATGACACATGATTTTCTGGTAAATGGTGTGCTAGTCAGCCCAGGCTGTCATAATAAATGCCCTGGATTGTAGAGCGTAAACAACAGGAATGTGCTTCTCACTTTGGGGGAGGCTGCAGTGCCAAAATCTGAGTGCAGCATGGGCTGCACCAGTGAAGTTCTCTTTCACAGGCAGCAGCTCTCGAGATGTGTTCTCACAAGACCTGTCCTTGTGGGTGCACTTGGAGGGGGAGTGCTTCTCTCCTCTCATTGTCATAAGGCCAAGGTCCCAAGCAGATCAGAACCGCAAATGTAAGATCCCACTTATCTTTGTACCCAAAGCTTTCTGTCTTCACATGTAGTTTTGTTAGAGGTTAAGCCATTAAAAATTATGAATTTGTGTTACACAACAAAATCCACAAAGTGTGTCCACTCTAGCAAAGCTAAAGAACTCAGATCACTGGACATCATTTAGCTCGTAAGCATGCAGGTATCAGGGAGGCAAGACAACAGAAGAGCCAAAGCCAGAGAATTAATTGAGTTACAATGTAGCACTATAGTACAGCTGTCAGAAGCATGGACAGAGTTGAGCAGGCTCTCCGGAATCAGTGGGAGCACTTTGGACAAGTTAATTTCCCAGTCCTACAGATCCGAAGCTGTGGGATCTCCAAGACACAGGGCTATAACAGTATATCTCAGAGGAGTCCTAGAGGAGTCTCTCTCTCTCTCACTCTCTCTCTTCCTCCCTCCCTCTCTCCCTCCCTCCCTTCCTCCCTCCCTCCCTGACTCTCACAAATTGAAAGTAAAAAATAGCCTCATAGAGATATCCAGCAGAGGTACTAATCTCAAAATGGAAGGATATCATAGAAATATTTTAAATGTACTTTTAATCATGGAAAACAAACATCTGAGCATATTCGAGGAGTCTGAACACAGGGGCAGCTTTCTCTAGCCTAATCCTAGGGCCAGCCCAGTACTTTCTCTGATATCTTACTCCTTACACCCAAGATTACCACAAGGTACCTAGCTATCATCCCAGGTCCATTCTGAATTAATGATAAAACCTTTCTCCCCAGACTACAGAGAGAAGCTCAGCATCCCAATGGGAGTCAGTGGCTTACCTATCCACAGGAGTCCTAATGCTTACCACACCCTAAGGACTGGTTCACACTCACTGGGAGATGTACAACTTAGCTTGAAGAGTTTAGTAATTCAAATGTAGAGTGTTGTGCAACAGTTTCCTCTGAAATTGAAACATTTCATCCTGCATGGGGAACCCCTTTAATTAGTGAGTAAACAACTCAAAATAGTTTCAGGAAGTTCCTGAAATAGACCAGATTTACTGGGCCTCTTCCTTCCAGACACAGCTAAGAATCCCTCTTAGACAAGACAAATCACAAGGAAAACTCTGAGACCAGATTAGTTGCCTGGAAGAGACAAAAACCAGCTGAGCTTACTGGAAGAGATTTAGACCAACTGAGTCATTAGGAAAGGATACTCCCCAACATTTTGAGCTGCATATGGGCTGTGCAGTGAACTCCAGGTTATTAACTTTTGTGAGCTGTCACTCATGCTGTGGTGGCCTTTGGTGACACAGCTGTCTTTGAGTCATTTTACCCTCTTTAAGTAACCTCTCACATAGTCACTGAATAACACCAGTAAAATGTTTTGGTCCAAGAATCGCATAAGGAAGACCCCAGACTCAAATAGTATGCAAAGACAAAGAGTGTTTATTCTGTAGAAGTTGCCAGCATAACCATTCATCAAAATGTTGACAACAAGAGGGACTTGCAGGCTTCTTTTTATGCAGGGCTAGGGGTGTTTTCCAGAAGACTTAGGTAACCTCTAATATGGTTGGTAGGGGCAAAGCCGTGACATTAGTTCAATTTTGATTGATTGCTAAGTTAGCTTCATTATAATTGGCGAGACTTTGAAGAATTTTGGAAACCAGCTCAGTTCTGGACTTATTATCTTCTCCAGCTATGTGTCCTAGGGCTGACTCAACTCCAAACTTATCCTTAAGTCAGGACCATCATTGACTAAAGAACCATTGTCAGTGAATCCCTCTGAGGAGCCCAGTTTGTCTCCTGGGGAATTGAATTTTTTTTTTTTATTTCCAAGGTTTTCAAGATTTTTGGACCTTTATAAACCTCAATGGTTCACCAAGTTGAGCTTTGGAGGTATCCATACATTGGTCTGTTATGGACCCAGTAGGGGACAAGGGCCAAAGGAAGAACACACAGTTTCTGACTTGACCCCAAGCCCAAGAAATAGGACAAAGGAAACATACCCTTCCCCTGACTTGACCTCTAGCTCGTCATAGCCTTGGAAATATCCACCATGAGATTCAGCATTATGGGCCAAACAATGTTTTTTATCATACCATACTTACCTGTTAAGTTCACTGCACATCCTCCAAAACCCTATAAAAGCCTTCCCTCTGTCCAACTCTGCTCTCTCTCTTCCTGTTCAGGCAGCTCCATTCTGTTCTTCTTCTTAATAAAACTCTTTTGTGAGGTGTGATGCTTAGTGTGACTGTCGTATCCCTTTGCTCCCCATTGCCAAGATGCCCTTGTACCACAAAAACCTTTACAGTCTCCTCATTTGGGGTGAGTAGACATGTATGTAGTGTCTCCCCCAAGAGTCTTGTCATACAACATGGTGTCCCTCAGATGTCTGGAGATCAAAGCAGAAGGAGCTGGTCACCAGATGGAAGGAAGCAGAGAAGAACAGCCCAGCAAGAGCCAACCAACTGAAGGCTCCACAAGATGGCCTCACTTTTCCAATCCCAAGTACCAGAGGGCTTCATGGTAATACAGATGCTAAGCCGACACAGGTAACCATCCAGCTCAACTGCTTTCTGAATCCAAGCTTTCTGGGTGAGCTTCACACTTCAGCTTCCCACACAGGACCACTGGTGTCCTGACAAGCGTTAATCACCCACATTGCAGTCCTGTCTCTCTGAGAGCCCCAAATTCCCTGTGACTGAAGCAAGAATATGTGAATCAGGGTGGCTATTATGAATCTACCTTTAAAGGGCAGAGCCACTCTTAGCGGGCAGATGATTTTTTTTAATTCTTCTTTTTTTAATTTTTGAAGTTCTATTTGGCATATGGAATACTCCCAAAAAATATTAAAAATGAAAAGATGTTGAAAGGGCTGGGATTGTAGCTTGGTTGCCAAGTGCTTTCACAGAGAGAAGGGTATAATGTCAATTAACAACACCCTAACATGAGTGTGGGGACATAGACAGGATGGTTTCACCCTAAGACACCACTATGGTTCTGCTACTGGGATCCACCATGTGACAGCATGATCCACTCCATGAAGAAACCACATGATCTACCATGTACATGAAGAAAGCATGCTTTACACTGATCCCATCATCTCTGGATATTAGAAGAACTTTCTTCTAATTTCCTGCCCCCAGTGAGACAGCCCTAGCTATAATCGCCCTAAAGGCCCCAAATCCTATGTTTAAAGAAACAGAGAACTGCTCAAAGCCGAATTCAGGCCTCAGCTTATTTCTGTGAGAATGAGATTCATCAATGACCAAGCCCAAGGAGTTGTAGCCTACTAAGGGGAGACAGGCTGCGAACAGTGATACACTCTGATCTTTGACCAACAGTTCCACTTACAGCAACAGTTTTGTCAATCTGAGTAGCTCGGATGTCTTTGTATCTGATGCTGTTGTAGAAACCCATATCATTACATAAAGCAGAAGACTGCTCGATAGAGTACAGAGTTGTCATTGAGAATCTCAGGAATCAACAGGCCTAAATATGTTTGCAAGGTATGTAGGGATGGCTTAGCAATTCAAACCAAATTACCATCATATGAATCTTTTAAGCTACATATTCCAGCTCAGGGAGTATTTTGAGACATGCTCAAGGTTGACAAAGGAAGAAAGCATATTGGTGAAGAACACAAATTGGAAGCAAGTAAAGTGTATAATGATTAAATAGCTTTCAATATACCCGTTCCGTGGAACATTAGCCAGCTTTCGGAAGGGACGTGAGTTATCCTGTGTTCTGACATGAAAAGTTCTGCACAGCAGTGTTGTCAAGTAGAGAGCTGAAAGTGAACCAGTGATGGCAGCGTCTCTTCACACCTGCGTGAAGGTCAGATGCTGTGGTGTGCTTCCTCGGCGACAGAGACTGTATCTGAGGGCTGAAGTGGACAGAACTCTGCTGGAGGCAGTCAGTGTGTTTGAAACTTAGGAGAACATGCTTGACTTGTATGATGTCGGGCAAGGCTAGACTCTGGGTCTATGCCCCGTGCTCTCTGGTTCAACTGGCACAATGGGACTCCTACGTGCTAACAAACATTAGGCAAACAATGTACTCTGTAGTGAGCATTAGCGTGAGAGCTTACTTAATATCTTCAACTACTGGTTTTAATATTTTAATCTTCAAGACTTAATGGTAATATTTTGAACTACTTTTAAATTAAGGAGCAGATTAAAATGAGATTTAAGAGGTTAGGAAGACTAATAGTTCCCAGAAGCTATAGCTACGTGGTCATGGGTTCCGTGTGCTCTTTTGTTGAGTAGCAGAAAGATAGTGACTGACCCCACTTCAGTGCAAGATGTGATTAGCCCAAAAGCCATAGGTACTTTACCATGAGGGAAAGAGGGAACACAAACAGAAGGTGCATGGTTGTGACAGCTTTCCCCATTCTCATGGTGATTCCTACTCTTTGCAACATCATTAATTCACTTATGGTCCAAAGGTTGTCCTTGTCCTAGGTAGCTCCAGGCTTAGGAGATGGTAGTTCTGGACAGGGCACTCTCTTAGGATCTCTCTTATTTCACTACTGCTATACAGGCTCTGGAAGAGGTCCTTCAGTTCATAATTACCTTGGTTCTGGACCCATTTAAATTCCTCTGATAATGGCAAGAGGAAATTCCAGGGCTTCAAAAGTAGTGCCCCTTTGCCTGTGGATAGGCATCCTGCGTCAGTCTCAGCCCCTGTGCTAGGTACAAGATAGACCTCTACACTGATAAAGGTGGAGACGGGGGCAGCCAGGAAAGAGTAGAGGGAGAGTCTTGACTTTCACTTCACCTCAGAAGTAGAAAAGCAACGATCACCAGGGGCAACAATCCCACAGGACCATCAGAGGGCTGTGCGTCCAGTTCTTCATTCAACTACAACTTTGGGGGTATATTTCCATCTTACATTGGCCCCAGGCTTCTAGCTTGCATGATAATTGTGACAGTTTTTGCCCTAGGTTTTTAATTGTCTGCTTTTTGTGGCCAGTTTGAATTTTTGAAAAGCATTTCTCACATACTTTCTATAGATCCTCAGCCCCTTCCAGGTCTTCACAGTTCATGCCCCCACTTTCCAACCTACAAGGTTACTTGGGTACCTTCATCTGAACACAGCACACTTTGTCAGATGTACCCTTCTTACATCCTGCTATGAAATCAGGAAGGACTTCACATCCTCAGCCTCTCTTGGATATGAGGAATTTGGCCATCAATGGTAATAGCAGTAAATCCAGAGTGGTCAGTGTCTTAGTTAGGATTTATGCTCCTGCACAAAACATCATGACCAAGAAGCAAGTTGGGGGGGGGAAAGGGTTTATTCAGCTTACACTTCCACATTGCTGTTCACCACCAAAGGAAGTCAGGACAGGAACTCACACAGGGCAGGAACTTGGAAGCAAGAGCAGATGCAGAGGCCATGGAGAGGTGCTGCTTACAGGCTTGCTCAGCTTGTTTTCTTATAGAACCCAAGACTACTAACCCAGAGATGGTACCAGCCACAATGGGCTCTCCCACCCTTAATCACTAATTGAGAAAATGCCCTACAGCTGGATCTCATGGAGGCATTTCCTGAAGGGAGGGTCCTTTCTCTGTGATAACTGCAGCTTGTGTCAAGTTGACACACAGAACCAGCCAGCACAGTCAGGACGAAGGAAAACATAAGAGAAGAAGTCCAGAGTTCATGAAAGTTACTCATCTTTACAACTTCTCCCCATGCACATGCCACATGCGGTCACCAGGATCCCTGAAACACTCCAATGAAGACAACATATCATGGCATTGGAGCTGTTCCCAGAGATATCTCCATTAGTCTGCAGGAGAAATAGGCCCTGAAAAGGGTTCACTTTCTCCAACCACCATTCTGTTCTGTCCAGGAAGCAACCTGGATAGAACTTTGTATCATCTGAAATCAAAGTAGTAGGAACAGTGATCATGGTTAATAACAGGGAATGGAAACTAATAACAACAAGAGTAATACAGCAACAGGCACTCCGCCTTTGAACAGCACTTCATGGCCATCCAGGAACTTGCAGATATGTTTTCAGCCTTCTGTGACTCTACACAAATCATCACCATGTGATGCCTTAAAGTTAATGGAATCTTAAATTAAGATTCCAGAGTGAAGGATAAAGGAATTCTCTTATCCATATGAAGGGGTCTTAGGGAATTCCCTGACAAGGCCATTACAGGAAGGTAGGTACTGTCACCATGGAGAGGTCCCTGGGCTGCTACAGTGACAATCAGGCCATCCACTCCTCAATGGTCCACTCCTCAGCAGGGGCTTCTCAGTTCACATCTCGGCAATAGTCAACAATGACTCTGCATGACGGCTGGTGATCAAATGACCTTCTGCTCCACACAGGCTCATTTCTTTTCCTCCTCCCTGAAATTCCAATCAGTCTGAGCATCAGTTAATGGCTCTTCTTTATCCATTTGATTAAAACACAGAGTCACCGAGGCAGTAGCAAATTGGATTGCCCCCCCGCCTCCGGACCTTAATGCACTGTGGTAATGAAATCCATGACTTCCAACCTCTTCTAGAAGGAGACAGCGTGTATGCTATGAGAGCCAGGAACTCATTCATCCTGGGGCTGATTCCCCTTCCTGAGGAAGGCTTTCCAGGGGCCGTGCTTCTTCAGATTTAAGCACCTGCATTGGCAGAATGGAAGACTGAGTCTCTTTCTCATTGGCATTATTCTTGCCGGTGACAAAAAGATCGTTTATAATACAGCTTCATTTCTTTAAGAGCAGCTGCAGATTTTATTGCTTGGATGAAATCAAATCCCACATACTAATTTAATAAGCTCCTCCAAGCTTATACCAAGACTGAGCTTGGAAAAGAAGCTGTGTTTATATGCCACCGGCCAGAGCATTGAATCATTTCCATCCCAAAACTCCTGGGAGAAAGCATGGTAGAGATTAAAAACAAGGCAAAAAAAAAAAAATGCAATCAAGTCCGTATTCTGATTGAAAGTTACAGGTGAGGTTTATCACAAAATTTCATTGTAAAAATTTATCAGCTGGGTGAACATTCAAACCTTTGTCATTCATGTAGGTAAAGAAAGAGAGTGCGCATCACCCTTGTTAAATCTGTCCAGGGAAACACGCTTGCTTTGGATCCTCCCACTTAGGGCCCGAGATTACCAACCCTACTCAAATCCCATCTCCTCCAAGATACTCATTAGAGCATGCAGTAAGAATTGTTTAGACCACTTGCTCTCAGAAGGGCCTGTGCTTACCTTCCCATAACCCCTCTCTTACAGAAGAAAAGAAGCCAAGTGACAAAGAAGTAGGGAAGGCCAGGCCACTCTGCAAAACTCATAGAGAGTAGTATGAGCTCATACAGCTGATTATCAATGCATTTGGCTTTGCTGCTCTTGTTGTGGGTGTGGCTTTATGGGTTATTTCCTATGTGTGATATACACAGGAGATGCAGCCTATTAGCCGAGACAAGAAAAAGCCTACATGGTCACAAGCTCTTCTTTGTGATTAATATAAGTAATGCTTTGTGATTTCTTTAAAAATAACCCTTAGCACTTGTGTAGTCAATCAACACTAAATAGGTAGGCGACACACCAGGACTTTAATAATCAACTAACTTCAGCACTGGGGCAATGGACAGCTCCATGCCCCCTCTACAAGTAAGTCTGCCAAGGTTCAGGCCAGAGTACATAATACCACGAAGTGACACAAGACTGTGGAGATAAGAGAGGCAACATGGCCTGGGACAGGGGACTATTAGTGTGCTCCTGTACACTTTCCATGTTTAGGATTCCTGAGAAACAGTTCCTCTGGGCCTCAGTGGGCCCAAGTTCTCTAAAGGAAAACAAAAGAATTGTCAAATTGTCGCTGTTTGGAAGATAGAACAGTGTGTAAGGGACATTTGTGAGGCACTTATGTGACCTAGGCATAAACAAATTATATTTAAGATGCAGTATCTGTATCCTTAGTGGGCTTTAAAGGAAAACAGTTTCCAACACTAACTGAGATGTTAAAGCAGTTTATTTTAAAAGAAAAACTGTCTTAGTAAGGATGAATTTACCATTTAAAATGCTGAGTGAATATAGTATTGAACCCCAACATTCCACCTGCAGCTGTAATGCCCAGATTTGTAGAGTGGACAGATGTCCCAGGATAACATGAATGATCCCTCAGTCAATGAAACAAGCCTTGGTATTCGATGTCTGCCACCTGTTGACATTTAGGAAGACATTAGCCAGTTGCTTCTGAAGTGTTGTTACTTAGTTTCTCTGCTCATCAGTATCCAGAAATCACCTGATCCCCAGGCTACCCTCACACCCAGCCAGCTACCACCATCAGCAAGGTTGAGAGTAGAGTACAAGAAGAACTGTGTTGTTGTCTTCATCCTTATTTCCGTTGCTGTGATAAAACATTTTGACAAAAGCATTTTGAGTAGAAAAGTTTTGTTTTAGCTCATAATTACAAGTTACGGTCCATAAAGACAAGGAAGTCAGAGAGGCAGGAGCTTAGAGAGCTGGTCACATCGCATACCCAGTCAAGGAACAAAGAAGAACAACTCAATGCACATGAGCTTGTGCTCAGCTCTTTTTCAGTGAGTCATCCCTGCCTAGGGAATAATGCCACCCGCAGTGGACAGTCTTCTCATATCAGTTAACATACTCAAAACAACTCTACTCAGATATGCCTACAGAACAAGCTAATCTAGACAATCTTTCATTGAAACACTCCTCCCAGGTGATTCTACATCAACTCAACAATCCATTCTATCAGCACAGTTTTTGATACTTAAATATCTATTTATAAAATCATGTATCAACATCTTGAAGTGAAAATCTAATATTTTTAAATAACATTTTTTTCGAAGTATAAATTTACAGTGGTTCTCAAAAAATACAATCTGGAGTCATTGCTTTTAGTGTTAGGGCCACTAGACCACTAAACCACCATGAGCAGGATCCACTACACCTCAGGCTGGCCACACTGATACCCTACTGTCCTCAACAGTATGAGATTGTGTGCCTTGCTCCACTAATACACAAGCCAAGAATATACAAGACACAATCAGCCAAACTTAAAAATCTACCACCAAAACCTTTAAGAAGAATCCTGTTGTTATGGAATTCAGACTCATTCTCACATCTTTGAAACTTATTGTCAGATGATAATGTTCAGCAGAAAGGTGAATTTTAACATGTCACCTCACCAGTTGAGTTATGGCTTAATCTCTGACCCCTAACAGTAATAATAAGATGATATTAACCACAAAGAGAAGCAAGCATCCTCTATGTTGTGTTCCTTTCATCTGCAGTGGCAAAGAAACGCCTTGTGTGGGGGATGGTTTTCCAGCTGATGAAGGCACATTACAGTCTAGTTCTGTTATCCAGGTCTACGTTTGAACAGTAGAACCTGATTCTGGTTCTGATAATGTCCTTTCTTTTCAGGAATGTTTATATTTACTATAAAGGAAAAATTCATGTTAGGGTACAAAAGCCATGTGGGTAGAGGCAGGGGATGCCGCCAATGTCTTATTATGCACAGGAAAGCCCCTGCACAGAGAGACATACCCACAAGTCCCTGACACCTAGCCTGAGGAGCCCCCAGACAGGAATAGCAGCTCCCTCTAGACCAAAGGGCGGGTATGTCCATGCCCATTATTAAGTGATCCAGGTCCCTAAGCTTCTTTCCTGGATTACCACACACCCACTGAGTATGCAGGCATTCACATGGACCCATCTACCTTATTCTCATGGGGCTTGAGAGCAAGGAGAGTATCTGTACTGTGTTTAATAAATGCCTTTGTCCCTAAACAATAAATATGTGCCTTCTATAAGCATGTATGGATCTGTAACTGACTGACATATGATCCTGTATGCAAGGTCAAACCTCAGACTTCCCCAGTCCCTCATACCTGTCTGGAGACAATGGCTGCCTCTGAGATATGATCTGATATTTCATGACATTGAATCTGTGGTTATGCTAAAAGAGAGAGTAATATGGCTGCCCGAAGGATAATGTGAAGATGAAGGAAGGCCTCTAAGCCCAGGGGAGCTCCAATCAACCTCACATGGAACATTTTCTGGGAACACAGATGGTCAAAGGACTCTTGGGGCCCAGGACCAGTCCCCCAATAGAGGAAAGAATTCTGTTACAGTTCACTCCAAAGCTAATAAACAGCCAGATGAGATTGAAGCTTTGGCTGCCATGTGTGACTATATTAAGCTCTGGATCCCATCAAAACAATTCAATAACTCAATGCCATATTCCCAGCTTTGGTGCATTTTTTCCAACCGGCATCTGCTCTTATTTGAGCATGGCAGAGGGAATTGGATAAGGCAAGCTACTGGCATTGCTAGCTTCAGCAAACACAGCCCTACCAGCAGCAGCTGAGAAGGAAGGAAGAAGAAAGACTCTGGATCCACTTACGAACCTCAACTGCTAGTCACAGGGGCTTCCTTCAGAGCCACCATCCACTGTGTCCAGAACAAAATATCTAGAAGCCGTTGCTTGGTGACCAAGTGTTGAGGTATTTATTCCTCTCTCACTGAGTCCTCAAAGGGCCATGTCACCAATAGATACACCTGTCAGAATAACATTATTACCATCTGTTTCACATCCACACCCACTCCCAGACACTGTACAGCCAAGAGTCAAATCCCATTGCACTGGGACTTAGTTTCGTGAGCAGTCTTTAATATTTGGATGTAGTGGAATGAACTTGGGTAGAGAGATATCAAATGGCAAATGTTAATATGTTCTGAGGTGACCTACAGTACACATGTGCTCCATCCAGTTTGGGGAAACCAAGAGACCAAGAGCCAAGGGGCAAATGTTCCTACCCATTGCCTGTGTCTTCTCTGGAATCAGTAGCAGAGGCAGATGAGCAGCCTTAGGAGATGCCACATGACGAGCACAGTTAGACATGGACACTCTCTGTCCCTTTCCACGACAGTTGTCTAGAAGCTATGCCAATGCTCAGACCTAAACATCACACAGCTCCTGGGTTTATGAGTGAGTCTATGTGAATCTGTAGGGTGAATCTCCAGGAGCTATGTATGTGTCAAGAGCGATAGCCACAGACGACACCAAGGCACGGCCACAGTGCTGATAAGTCCTCAGCATTTCAGGAACTAATGGGTTGGCATGTCCAGATTCTAAGGCACGCAGGAGGCAGAGAAAGACATGGTAACCAGGTTGAGAAATTCCAAGCACTTACATAGGGTTAAGGCAACTGAGAGAAACTAGGAACACCACAGAAAGTCAGAGATGAAAAAATTAAACTTTACCGTCTCTCAAATCTCCATAACATTTGTTCTGATCGTAGACATCAGAGCTCCTCAGCTGATACCGCACGGGGGCCCAGCTTTCCTGTCAACTCCTGAGAATGGATTACAGAAGGTTAAAAATCACGTGACTGACATTCTTCCTGGGGATTCACAGTGATTTTAAAAGCTCATAGAAGTCGTGAAATGAACACCTAACGATTCCAACAGGTTTATCGACGAGAACGTGAACCTTTCATCTTTATAGCTGCCATTTTTAACCTGGTGCTGGCACTCCTGAGCTGGTCATTTGACAATTCTGAATTTCAGACCACCCTGTTCTGTTTTACAAAAGAGGCAGAGCACCCTATACCTCACACACCCATTCACAGAGAGAGGTTGCTCCCTGGTAGCATGAGACAATCAGAAGCCAGCACAGACGCACGTGTGAATCCCTCTAATGGGAGAGAATTACATCAGTGCTTTGTGATCCAAATGCCCATCTTTAGGAAGGCAATGGGCAGAATGCTTAGTGCATATCTGAACATGAGCTATGATAGTCCATGGCAAAAAGCCATGTATGCCTTTCAGGCTACGATTCTACCATATCCTCAGCCAAAACCACATTGATTCCGTGTTCCCAGCCAAAGAAGAAAGCGGCAGTCAGCTTCTGAGTGTAAACAGGCATCAAGAATAACTCCTGTCACCTTTTCATTGGCAACAGGCTGACTGACCAGCTCACTAAGGACCTGGGGTGAGATCACTGTCATGATGAACAGCTGATTCCCACCCATCTCTTGTCCAGCTATCAGGATGCTAGCACCACACGTCATAGACACTGACCGGGGTCACAGGTGCAGGTTCTGTGTCCCACCCTATTTAAAATGCAAGCCATTTAACACCAATAGGAAAAAATGGCCCCTACCAGCCAGTATGTGAGGTGAGAGCTGTTATTCCCTATCACTGGAGAAGGCACTGATTAAACAGCACAGGCTGGAAAACAGGTGCCCCCTGTGTGTGTCACTGGATCCGCTAGAGACACACTTCTGGTGCAGGAAGTGCTTTTGTAAAGATTCCTTCTCAGAGCACCATTGTTAGCATATTTTCATGTGTGTTTCCCCTGGTGGCAGGGTGATTCGTGCAAATTGGATTTTAAGAAATGGAAACTTTATGAAACAAATGCTTTCTCTCCTGTTCTTAGGGGTCCCCATTTCTATTACCTGAAACAATGATTCCCACCAAGTCCTTGTCACTTTTCAGCAGCAATAAACTTGTTGATCTCCATAAATGGATCATTGGGGAAGGAGAGTGAGTACTCTCGATGTGCTGAGGTCCTGGTGGACACTGCACATGTCTAACTTTCTCTGCACAGCACATGATAGGTGCTGCTTCTCTCTGCACAGCACATGATAGGTGCTGCTTCTGTTACAGATAAGGAGCCTGAGGCCTCAAACAGTCTCTTACCAGTAAGGCCATGTGGCCTTCACTTCTCTAAAAAAATGTCTCAAAATAACTGTGACATCCAGGTTCTGTATCACACTCCTCACTCAGACCAGCTCTTTGTTGCCCTGTAATCAATCTATCACTCCAAAGCTGGATGATAGATTGAAAACAGTATTGTCTATTTTATCTCCTCATTTGAAGTTGTTTGGACAGGGCTCAGCAGGGAAGCTGGGCTAAGCTCCACACAATGACAGTTGGGGCCATTCAGTTGGACTCTGTTCTAGCATAGTGCATCAGAGAGCTGGCCATCTCTGGGTGAATCCTTCCAACGGGCAGTTTCAGGTTCCATGTAGGACACTGGCTGGGCTCCCAGACCAGGTGTCACTGTCACAAAACACCTGGCAGAAACCATTTAAACAAATCTATTTTGGCTCATGCTTTCAGAAGGTGCCAACCATCATGGTAAGGAAGACAGAGCTGGATAGCTCAGATCACATCATGGTAAATACCTTTATTAGCCTTAGTCTCAGCTTGACACAGTCTGGAATAATCTGGGAGGAAAACCTTCAACTGAGGGATTGCCTTTAACAGATTGGCCTGTGGGCATGTCTGAGGAGGGCCATTAATTGTTAACCGATACAGAAGGGTCAAGCCCACTGTGGACCATACCAACCCTATATAGGTGGTCTTGGGCTGTATTAAAAAGCAACCTGAGCAAAAGGTAATCACTAAGCCAGCAACGTTCCTCAGTGATTTTTTTTGCTTCAAGTTCCTACTCTGACTTCCCACAATGATAAACTGGAAATGTAAACTGAATAAATCCCCCTGCCCCTCAGTGGCTTTGGTCAAACTGTTTTTCATCACAGCAACAGAAAAGATATCAAACGGTGGGCCAGCAAACAGAACAAGGCCGTGGTTATGAATGATACACTCAAAACTGGCTTGCTACCTTCAACTCAGACCCACATCCTAAGCTTCCAACATAGTGTCCATAGCTGAAGACGCAGCATTCCAATCACGAGTGCTGATGGACACTTCCTATCCAAACCACAACAGCATCAAGGGATGGATGTGCAAAGCCACTGGTTTCTTAACGTGTAGGCTGAGGAATTACAAGCCACACCTGTTGTTTTCTATTGGCCCAACGATATAAAGCTCAAACGCAAAAGAATGGGATGGGATGGCGACGCAGAGACCTTTACGGAAAGATGGCGGAAGAGAGCCTGAAGCGTGCAGTGCTCCCGATGTTCCACAGCTGCTCACCAGCTGTGCACTTACGGGGCTGACGATTGGTCTTTGTCAGTCAGTTCATGGTGTAACCGGGCACAGCTTAAACCCTCGCCCATCTAAGATGCACTACTTAACTAGAACATGTTCAAATATCAACTGGGATGACAGAGCGATGTTCAGAAGACAAATGCCAATCCTCTCAAAAGCCTGTCCTGGTTTGTTGATAGTCTCTGGGAGAAAGGAAAATCTACAGATCAGTTTCTCCTTTTGAAAAAAAAAAAAAAACAAAAACAAAGCGTACGGAGATCTGTGTGCACTCCAGTTATCAGTAGAGCAAGTACCAGTTTTCATTCCCTGTCACGGGCTCTTGCCTGTGTTCTGCTCTTGCCTATGTTCTGCAGATGGCTGGCATGCATGCCCACAGCTCAGTAGCTCCTGGCTGTGTGCCTCCCCTCCCTTCTCCACTCCAGCCTCAGCCTTTTCTGGCACCAGGGAGTTTCCTTTCAGCCTTCTGGTCTACTTCAGCTTCGCCCTCAGATATTTTACCCACAGTTCCTCTCAACTTTCCTCAGCACTGCTATACGAAGCTAAGCCCTTCTATCTCTTCTAAAAATGATCTGAAATCAAGGAAGTTGCTAGGACTGGGGCAATCACTACAGAGGGGACCACAATCTCCACTCTCCAAGACTTGGGGCACAGAAGTCAGCCTCCGGTGGCAGCTTATCAGAAGTATGGAATTCCCAACTACCTCTCATGTGTAATCATAATATCTACAAATGAACAGGTGTGACTATCAGGGGGGCACAGAACGCTGTGTACAAGGACCAAAGTCTATGGCAACATCCAACTGATGAACCTGCGAGATGTACACCAGCCTTTCTCATACTGCAAAACAGGAATGTCCTTCCCAAAGCCAGAACCCCTCTAGTGACTCTGAATACAAGCACCTCATCCATTGGCTCAATCATTCACATATATAAGCATTTCTGAAGCACAGATACAATCTCATCCAATAGGTATATGTACCTCTGTGCACACAGGTCTTGCTGCATGTAAACCTTAAGATAGAGTAGCAACGGGTCTTGGAAAACCTTGGATGGAAGATGGGTAGAAAAGCAATGACTCTGAAAACCATCGTGGGTTCAGAGGTGAAGCACTCAGCACACAGTACAGCTGGGAAGATGTGAGAAAATTGGAAGCTTGCTCCTAATTGTCCCATAGGCACAAGTCAGGCCTGCCTGCTCAATGGGCTCCAGCACCCAAATGTACCAGTGCCCAGGGCACCGACATGCATGGGCTCCTGTATTCCTTTAGAAGCTTTATTAGAGATGTTGGAATGTGTGTAAGACCAAAGAAGCAACTGGGACATCCCTAGGCTTTACTGACAGGGGGTAGTGCTTCCAGTGAGAACTCCTCATGGGAATTAAATAATGGGTGTCTTTAGAAATGTCCATGATCCAAGCCTCTGTCCCTTCATGTCAGCCCTAGTTCAAGTTTTGTAACATCTCAACTGAAAGATGAAGTCTGCACTGAGCCTTATTCACTCTGTTCCACTGTCAACTATATCTCCATCCAAAGTTCACATTCCCAGCCTTCTAGCCACCCTGAAGGCAGCAGGAATCCCAGGGGACCAGCCTGGTTCCCCAGTTCTCCCTAGTCTGGGCCTTGTTTGGCTGCACACGCCACCTTCTATATCAGCTGCCCTCCAGTTTTTGTTTCACAAATATACCACACACACAAGCACGCATGGACAAACAATATCCATGTCCATAGACATTCAAACGCACCTATGTGTACAACCATGCACCATGCGCTTTTACACACAGCCACATACACACAAAATCACACACATGTACACATACACACTGGGAAAAAACATATGCATGAGAACCACAGCTAAACATCAGGCAGAACTCAGGGAATCCTAAGGAAAGGGAGAAGGGAGGATGGTAGGAACCAGAGGGGCCAAGAACATCAGAAGAACATGACACAGAGAATAAGCTAAGCAGGGCTTGTAGGGGCTCGCAGAGACTGAGACGACAGTCAGGGAGCCTTTATGGGTCTGAGCTTGGTCTGCTACATATATGTTACAGTTGTGTAGGTTGGTGTTCTTGTGGGGCTCCTTACAGCGAGACTGGAGGGAGTCTCTGACTCTTGCCTGCTTTGGGAATCCATTTCCTCCTACTGGGCTACCTTGCTCAGCCTTGATATGAGAGTTTGTGTCTAGTCTTATTGTGGCTTGTTATGTCGTGTTCAGTTTATGTCCTAGGGAAGCCCACTCTTTTCTGAAGGGAAATGGAGGATCTGGGGGAATGAGGGAGAGGGAGGGTTGGGTAGGAGTGGAGAGAGGGGAGACTACAGCCAGAATGTAATGCATGAGGGAAGAGTAAATAAAAAAAAAAAAAAACAAGTGGTCACACTTCAATGCACTTGTGCAATTTGCATAACTATGCAAACATTCATACACACACTCAAGTGCACACTTGTATATGCATGCATACCCATGCAAACATCTATGCACATAAGGACACATGAGCACACACTCCCATCTCTGTACTTTGACCCTTTCCCTAGATATGCACTACCCTGTCCTCCATAAGAATACTAGATGTAGTCTCAACTCTCAAATCAAAAACAAGACTCTGCCTCTCCTAAGATGAGACTTCCCAAATTGGAAGAGGGATTTTTCCTTGTGCCTGACCTCCACAATGACTTTCCCTGTGCAGGTGTGCCTGCCTTTCTGCACTGCAAGACCCTAGGAGCAGCCATGATGGTTTTTTTCCCAAGCCTAGACAGCACACATTCATGGTCCCTAAAAGGATACTATCTCAATGCATGTTCTAGAAGGCTGCTTGGCTTTGGATGTAGCAATGTCTTAGACTGATGAAAGGCCTTGGAGCTGGCAGTATCCTGGGCCAGGGAGGCTTTCTTCTCACACTATCCCACACTTCTCTCCTCCAAGGCTTTGCAGCTTCTATGATTGCAATAGAGTTCTCCAGGAGCCTGAGGGGGGCTCCCGGGACTGGAGTGGATGTGGTTATCACAAAACAACCCAGTGAGTATGAAATATAAGGTCTCTGTGTGGATCTGGTAGGGGGTGGTGACTTCTGCATGCTCCTCTGCAGATCATGCTCCCTCAGAGCACCCATCTTGTGTGTGGGAAGCATCCCTAAAGTGAGTATTGGGTTGAGTGCTGAAAATGGGTATAGAAGGAGACTCAGTGTAGACAAGACAAGGGAATCTGACACCAGACTTTGTTTGCTCACTGAGGATTTCAAGAACCATGTTGGTGCTCATTCATACAGCTCAGAGACATGACTTATGGTTTGCAGAGCCTAAAGAACAGCATACGGGGCATTGAAGGAATGAACTGTAGGCAAAGCACAAGAGACAGCTACCCTGTGGAGACAGGAAAGTCACTGTGATCAAGGCAGTGATTTTCTCCCCAGAGGAAATCTTTGGACTTGCAAAGTGTTTCCCCTGTGTCTGTGCTGATACCACTGGGTAGAGAGCTGGCACTGTGAGTGTCAAGCGTGAAGACCAGCAGGACACAATTTAGTGATGGCACCTGCTCCAGCTACCGAAGGCACCCGCTGGCTTTCCTTAACCAGTGGCAATGAGGAGGAAATGGAGTCATTCTGATATGAAGAGGGTGTTTTTCAAACTGTCACTATTTCCCTTTAATGATGGTTATCCCAAGTCACTTTTAAGAAACAGCTTTGAGGCTGAACAGAACATGTCTCACGCATGTGTTCTGTTTGTCTGAGATTCAAGTCAGAGGTGAGAGGCGGGTGCTTAGCAGTCATGCCCACACTGACCAAAGGCTAACTCTTCGGGAGCCCTCTTCAGCACAGGATGGAGCAGAACTGAGGCTATGAGGAGGTGCCCGGCTGGGATTAGGTCCAGGTGGACAAAGTAACACCTACAGGCTTCGAATGTAGAAGGAGGTGTGCGAACCATCGTGGGCTCCTCTATGAAACAGAGAGAGAGGTGAGGGAACAGAAGGCCTCCACCCCAACACGGCGCTGGTGGCAATGCCATGGGATTGGCCCAGTGACACCCACACTCGGGTTCCAACCTTCCTCGTGAACACATCCCAGGGAAAGTCCCATTAAATCCATGATCTCCAGAAACCTAAATGGATAAAATCACACCAGTCAGCTGCTAAGTTTCAGTCTGTTTCTCAGAAGCCATGAGAAGCCAAGAGACCCATCACAGTTTCTCCACAGAGAAAGAGCCTCTCTTTCTCTGAAGTCAGAAGACCTTCCTCTGCCAGCTACTAAACCAACAGATTCAGTGGTTCAGAAACATCTTTCATTTCTAAAATGCGCCTCCTTGTGCTTCTGAGACTACTGCAACTGCTGCTTGAAGACAAATTAGTTAACCAGAATCAATGATACAAGGAACAGGTCCTTTTATTGATTTCCAAGGGCCTAGGAGAAAAACACAAGGCATTCCAAACCTGAGAGAGAAATGGCTAATTTTATCATCTACTTTATCACATTCTTAGCCAAAGAATGAAAATGTCTTAAATATTCTTCCACATATTTCATTTTTATTTCAATACCCATAAACACAGCTTTAAGTCAATGTAATGAGACCTTTTTGTCATCGAACCACTGAGGATTAGATCCCCTGTCATCAGAATTTCAGTAGAGCCAACATCTGCCCAGTCAGCTCCTTCCAAGGGGACAAAGGATGCATGTCCCAAAGCAGAAAGTACAGGAAGATGCTTCTACCAGCTGCTGAGAAGTGACTCATGTATGTCTCTTTACTGTTGATACTCTAGCAGAAGACAGTGTTGCAGCTCATCTGAGCAGATGACATTTCTGCAGAAAAGCGTTGTTTTTATTTAGTTCTTCGATTATTCATTGATTTTTGACTGAATGATTGGTTGAGGTGCTTAAATAGACCTGGATCATACCAAAAAAGTGTTCTTCCACTGGGCAATGTCCCCAGCTCTTAATTTTGTGAGATAGGCCTTGCTGTGTGACTCAGGCTGGTAGGGTTTGGCTTGGTTCCCCTCTATTTTTCTTTTATTGAATACAGTTTTTTTATATAAAATATTGCAATTACAGTTCTCATCTCCCAATTCCTCTGAGATTCTCCCCACCTCCCCTTCTACCCACATCCACAGCCTTTCTGTCTCCCCTTAGAAAACAAACATCTAAAGATAATAATAAAACAACATACAATGAAATAAGAGAAAAAACAAACCAGATTAGGACAAAACAAACAGAAGAAAAATAGCCAAAGAGGGGAATAACACACAAGAAACACTTAAAGACACCCATGTTAACATACACTGGAATCCAATAAAAACACAAGAACAGAAACCATAACATGTGTGCAAAGAGCCTGTATGTAAAAAACAAATGCCCTATGAAAACTTAATGAAACAAAGACCCTTCAAAGATTCCCACTGAGTTAGTTTTGTGTTGGCCAGTCATCTCTTGCTGAGTATGAGGCCTGACCTTAAGAATGATTTGTATTCTCAGTGAAACTCAGGTAAGAGAAAATGGATTTTTCTTTTGCAAAAGTTTGTCAATTGGAGATAGCTTTGGAGTTAGGGATAGGGGCTTGTATTCATGTCTGGTCTCAGCACTGAGACCCGTCTGACACACACGCATGCTGGCCCTGTGCATGCTGCCACAGTCTCTGAGATCTTACATGTACTAGTCCTGACTGTGTTTAGAAGGCCATTTACCTACAAATCTCATGATATTTTTGATGTCCTCCATTCCCTCTGGCTCCTTCTGTCTGTCTCCTCTTACACAGAGTTCCTGAGATTTGAGAGAAAGTATTTTATTTTATGGAGACATTTCCTTTAGGACTGGCTGTTCCAATGTGTCACACTCTCTGCTTATTGTCCTCATTTGGTCTCTGTATTTGCTCCCACCTACTATAGGAAGAAGCTTCTCTGATGATGGATGAACAGGGCACTAATCTATAATTATATCAGAATGTCATTGGGAGTCATTTTATGGCTACTTTGTTTCAGCAGAGCAATACTGTTTGCTTTCTTCCCAAGTCATTGGCCTAACTAATTCAGGTTCTTAGCCACAGTGGTGTATCAGGATGAACCCCACCTCATGGAATGAACCCTAAATCCAATCAGGTAGTGGTTGGTTATTCCCACAAATATTGTGCCACTATTGTACTGGTGCATCTTGCAGATAGGTCATTATTGTTTATATAAGAATTTGGGATTTATCTTTCTCTTTTGGTGGCATGCAAAATACTTTCCAGTACTGTGAACGCTAACCCACAGATGTGAAGGCTCTAGGTTGGCACCAGCTCAGATGCTTCATGTTCAGTGAATTGTGTAGGCGTTTTATTCAGAAATATGGCCTTATTGCCGGTTTTTAGAGAGCAACCAACAGCTTAGGTTGTTTGGGGATTCCCAACGGGGCCCTTTGGCCAACAACTTAATTGGATGTTACCATCCCCCGCACTGGATACCTCATTTGGTGACAAGTGACAGACAGCAGGAGCTCTATCTCCCATGTTACTTAACAATTTTGTTCAGATAAATTTCATAAATGTATGTAATTTGGGAAGCTTCTACTGTGTTAATTTTCCATATGACCCCTCAAATGGCCCTTCATTTTAGCTCTCCCTCCCTGTACTTGCTTGCTCGTCCCCCTCTTCCCTGCCCATTTGGTCCCCTGATTACTGTCCCCGGCTCTTGTCCACTCATTAAAAGTCTATTCTACTTCCCTTTCCTAGGAAGATCAATTCCCATTCCTGCTCCCTTACTAACCTCCATGGTTATGCAGATTGTAGCTCATTTATCAAAGACATAACAGCTAACATCCACATATAAGCAGATATATAATTGTCTTTCTGAGTCTGAATGACCTCACTCAGAATGATTTATTTTTAGCTCCATCCATTTACCTACCAATTTCACGATTTCATCTTTTTAATGGCTTAGTAATATTCATTTGTGTACATGTACCCCATTTTCTTTATCCATCCATTCATTGATGGATATCTAGGGTGTTTTCAATTGCTGACTTATGAACAGAGAAGCAGTGAACCTGGCTGAGCAAGTGACTCTGTAGTAGAAATGTCTTTAGGGTGAATGCCTAAAAGCGGTACAGCTGAATCTTGAGTTCGATCCATTCCCTGCTCCCTGAAGAACAGCCAAGCTGATTTCCATAGCGGTTGCACAAGTTTGCACTCCCACCAGCAATGGGGGCCTGTTCCGGTTATTCCACAGCCTCACCAGCATGAGCTGTCACTTGTGTTATTCATCTTAGCCATTCTAACTGGTGTAAGATGGGATCTCAAAGTAGTTTTGATTTGCGTTTCCCTGATGGCTAAGAATGTTGAAAATTTTTTAAGTGTTTCTCAGCCATTTGAGATCCCTCTATCGAGAATTCCCTGTTTAGATCTGTACCCCATTTTTAATTGGATTGTTTAGTTTGTTGATGTCTACTTTCTTGAGTTCTTTATATATTTTGGATATTAGCCCTCTGGCAGATGCAAAGTTGGTGTAAATCTTTTCCTATCTTGTAGGCTGTTGTTTTGTCCTATTGACGCTGTCCTCTGCTTTACAGAAGCTTTTCAGTTTCATGAGGTTCCATTTATTAATGGTAGATCATAGTGTCAGAGCTGCTGGTGTTCTGTTCAGGAAGTTGTCTTCTGTGCCTATGAGTTCAAGGCAGTTCTCCACCTTATTCTCTTTCGGATTCAGTGTACCTGGCCTTACATTGATCTCTTTGATACAGTTGGAGTTGATTTTTGTGTAAGTATGCTTTTATTTGCATTCTTCTACATAAAACCATTCAGTTTGACCAGCACCATTTGTTGAAGATGCTGTCTTTTTTTTTCCAGTGTGTATTTCTGGCTTCTTTATCAAAATAGGTGTCCATAGATGTGTGGACTTATGTTTGTGTCTCTAATTCCATTCCATTGATAAGCTTTTCTGGTTTTATGCCAATACTCAGGGTGATTTTGAAATCAATATCCTCCTGCCTTCAAATCTGAGGGCTGAGATTATAGGTATGCACCCTAATCCTTAGCGTGGCAAAGCATCTTTATCCCTTCAAAAGTTATTCAATTTTCATTTCTTGTTGTAGAAATAAAATTCTGCTTTAGAATTTTAGTACACCACAGTTCTACAAAGGCACCCCATGGCAGAACCCGGAATCAGTTTTGCAAAGGCCAGCATTTATTGAACATCTGTCTATACTGGGACAGAAATCAATTAAATCTACCCTTGCTCTTAATTCTTTTTTTTTTATTTATTTATTATATATGAATACACTGTAGCTGTCTTCAGACACACCAGAAGAGGGCATCAGATCTCATTACAGATGGTTGTGAGCCACCATGTGGTTGCTGGGATTTGAACTCAGGACCTCTGGAAGTGCAGTCAGTGCTCTTAACCACTGAGCCATCTCTCCAGCCCTGCTCTTAATTCTTAATGCATGAAATATCTACAAAGCTTCCTTCAGAAGGCTGTAAGTCAGTGAACTGAGACAGATGATCTTTTGGGCTCTCCTTCCATGCCTTTGTAGAGTACCCTTCTGTGTAGAAGGTAGTAGGTCATTCCTCACTCTGAATTCATCCTCTGCTGCATCATTTGACTTTGGTTTTAATTCTATCATATACTAAACAATATTCTACCTTCCAGATAAGCATTCACCTAAAATTTTTAATAACTAAAATAGGTTAAGATTATGTAACCAAGGCTAACCTGGAACTGAACATTCTACATTTTCAACTTCCTGAGTAATAAAAGATCACAAACATGTGCCACTATGAGCAACTTCAAAACAGTGTTTTTTTCTAAAATGCATTGACAGTGTGGCATAGGTTCCAGCAGAGAACTCCAGGATTTGTTCAGCTTGTGTGCCAGGCATTTGTGCTGCAAGGAAATCTCATGATAAATGAGGACATGAAAAGTCAGCATGTTTGCTTTCATGCTATGTATAAGAGAAGGAATAAATGATAATCTATTAGTGATTGAAAAGAGGAACTATCAAGACAAAGCCACATATTCAACAAAGAAAACTGGAGAGTGACGTCCACTTTAAACTTATCTGGGAAGATGTAGCACATCAAAATACAGTTTGGGGGATTCAGACAGAAAGCCCCAAGTTAAAAGACATGAAGATATCTGAAGAGGTCAGAAAACAAGCAGAGAAACACCCAGTGTGACAACAAAGGCCAGACAAAAATGAGATCCCAAGCACTCTACCATCAAGATGGTAGAATCGTCATTTCCCCTAAATGTGATGAGAACATAGTGTCCATTAAGGAAGGAGCAGTGCACATGCTCAACTTGGAGTGTTTGTAGAAGCCAAGAAACTAGAAATGGCCAAGAAGGGCTTTCTCTAAAGTAAAGAGGGTCATAGACACAGGCATAAGGAGACAGCAAAAGTGTAAGGGCAGAAATGTTTAAGCAGGGAAAGAGTAGGGAGTGTGGGAAATGTGGGGTAGGTGAGAAAGGGTGGCCAAAATGAAGGATGGGGGGGGAAGTCACATGGAAGCCTGTTACCTTCCCAGCCAGTGACAAATGTAATCAGTGGAGTAGAAGACCACATGAGATACAAAAGAAGATGGGGAATACGGGAGGTTGGAAGTTTAAGTGGGGATGATACAGAGTAGTGTGGGACCAGTTAAGCAAATCTACGGGTATATGAAAAAGTCTTACAGAAGCATACTACTTAATAAGCTAATTTAAAACTATAATTTTTCAAAAGGAGTTTAATTGGGGAGAGGGTAATGGGAGGAGGATTTGTAATTGTGGGCCTGGGAGGAGAGGTGGGAGGGGTTGTCATTGGAATGCGATGTGAATAAAAAATAAGCTATGAAAAATAAATAGATAAAAGGAAGAGGCTAAACACCAATATTCATCTTTCTGCTTCCTGAGTGTACTGTGAGCAGCTGCTTCAAACTCCTGCGGCCACACCTCCCCTGCAGCCATGCCTCCTCTATGGCCACGCCTTCCAGGCCTCCCTGCCTCCCCTGCGGCCATATCTCTCTACCGTGATAGACTATACTCTCAAAATATATATAAAATAAACCCTTCTTTTTAAAAAAAAAGTTTAAATGGAGGTGGTGCCCTGCATGAGTGGACAGCATCGTACCTAGAAGATATGGATTACTAAACAAAATTTCAGCACCAAGCATGGGACCAGTACCTACAAGTTGTGGGTGAAGGAAGTCTCAGAGGTCTCAGAACTACACAGACTATTTATCATTGCTTCTGTATACTCATCCCACCTGCCTTGTATAAAAAAAGACAAAAAACAAAAAAATAATAAAAAAATAAAAAATAAATAAATAAAAAATAAAAAAAAAAAACTTGTTGCTGAAGACATCACACAATTCTGTTGCGGGACATGGAAGAATCAGTCTCAAACCCAGGAAACCTCTTCCCTGCTGGCTAACTTTCATGGTTCTGGAAGGTGCTGTGCAGACCGCTAAGGAAGAAAATATACCAATATTCATATCCAGCACTCCTCATCCTACAAAATCCACCTTCTAGAAAAGACATGCCCACTGGTACAGGTGTGGCAAGACTGTTGTGGGTGTAACTGTCTTAGTCAGGGTTTGTAGTCCTGGAACTCACACAGGCCAGGAACCTGGAGGCAGGAGCTGATGCAGAGGCCATGGAGGAATGCTGCTTACTGGATTGCTCCCCCTGGCTTACTTAGCTTGCTTACTTATAGAACCCAGGACGACCAGCCCAGGGATGGCACCACCCACAATGGGCCCTCACACCCTTGATCATTAATTGAAAAAAATGCCTTACAGCTGGATCTCATATAGGCATTCCCTCAAGGAAGGTTCATTTCTCTGTGATAACTCCAGCTGTGTCAAGTTGACACATAATACCAGCCAGTACAGTAACTAACCACTTTCTAGTTGAATTTGAAGCTTATTTGGTTGGACAAAGTTTATGTCCTGCACTGCAAATATGATCAAAGGCCTACAGCCAGAGAAGGCATGGGCCCTTGGGGAGAACCTATTATTGCTTTGTGCTAGATAGTGTCAAAAAACCTTCTAAATATGATTATACCCAGAAATCTTGGCTGCTCTAAAATTTGGTCAAAGATGCTGCTGCTGATGATGATGATGATGATGATGATGACGATGATGATGATGATAATGATGATGATGATGATGATGATGATGATAATGATGATGATGCTTCCTGGTGGCAGTGGTAGTAGTAAGAGGAGGAGGAGGAAGAAGAGGAGGAGGAGGAGGAGGAGGAGGAGGAGGAGGAGGAGGAGGAGGGGGCCCTGGTTAATGCAGAGACTCAAAACTGGTGGAAGTGCTCAGAAAAATAAAATGGCTATTAGTACTAAGCCCTAAATGGGACCTCTGTATCAACCTGTCCCGTCTCCAAGCCTCAGAGAACATCATGGAAAAGGGAATAAAAAGGAGTGTAAGAGCTGGAAGACTTGGAGGATGGGCGGGGAGTTCTATGGAATGCTGCTTCCTGTATACACCACAGCTGTTCACTTACCAACTCAGAGGTGATGCCTTTACCTGTGCAGGACCAAGCCAACCGAAATTTCAGCACTGAAGAGGGGGAAGCTGCTCAAGAGGACACACCGCTGACTAAAGGGCTGCTAGCAATTGATAACTGCTGCAGAAGGGAGGGGCACTTTTATAGTTGTGGGTCCCGGTAGGCTTCTCTAGCAACTGTCAACATCTATATGTACTCATTGAACTTGTGAGCTATTAAAAAAAAGGAAGGAGGGAAATAAAGGAATCAAGGAAGGAAGGAAGGAAGGAAGGAAGGAAGGAAGGACAGTGAGGTTGGGAGAGATGTGTTAATAGGAATCTAGGTGGACTGCAATGGGCAAAGAGGGATGAACATAATCAAAATACATTGTTGTAATGCATTATTGCATACATATATAAAATTCCCAAAGGGTAAATAAAAATATTAAAAAATAACAGTGTTGATATTTGTAACTTAACATTCTCAATACAATTCCAAATCCTTTGCCTTCGACCTGCTAATGAGTTGGCATTTTATTACCTTGAATTGCTTGGTTTACATATACACAGAGAGAAAATACATCTAGAGCAAAAATTGGTTTTCCCCTAGAAGCCTGAAAGAGTCTAAGAATAGAAACCAGAAGATGAGACATGAACTCTGTCAAGTATGATCAACCGGCTCCACCTCTAGAACCCAATGAAATAAAATAAAAGCTAACCTTGGTCATAATCCCAGCACTAGGGAGGTGGAGACAGGTGCATCCCTGGGACTCAGTGGCCACCCAGGCTAGCCCACATGGCGAGTTCCAGGCCAGTGAAGGACTTTATCTCAAGTAAAACCCAAACTAAATGGTGGAAAGCACTGGAGGAGTGATTCCTGAGGTTGTCTTCTGGTCTGCACACACGAGTGTACACACACACACACAACCACATACACAACCACACACACACAACCACACACACACTTATCCACACACATGCATATCTAGACAGACACAACCACACACACACACAACCACACACACACTTATCCACACACATGCGTATCTAGACAGATACAACCACACACACACAACCACATACATCCACACACATGCATATCCAGACACACACAAACACACACAAAACCACACTTACACAACCATACATACACACAGATAACCACACACACACACACACACAAAACCACACACACACACACACATGGTTACAAAAGAATGACACTCTCTTCACTAATTATGATCATTCTCTCCTTGCTATTCACCCCCTGGGTGGGAGAAGGGCACTTACAGACCAATGCTCATGGCAGAAAGAGGTTGAAACAGTGACATCTGTGTCATCAGATGCACCAAAGGCCACTTATGGCCAGACTCCTGTCAATGGCCACAAGCACCACACCCCTGGAATTCTTGCACAGTTTTTCTGTGACTCAGAAAACATCAGAATTGCTTACCAGTAGGAAACAGAAGGAAAAAAATATCATTCACTCTAGAAAAAGGTGAAAAATGTTTTCCATACAGCTAAGATGTTCTGAAATGGGGCTCAGAGAAAATGACACAGTCTAGAATGTTCTGTGTCTATGGACTAATGAAGAACCCAGAGCCATCTCAGAGTTCAAGCCATGGCTCCTGTACTTGGCATACTTTAATGCGGATATGGTGTTAATATTCGATGCCTTGATGCTGTTTCTCTCTGTTTAGGCATATCTATAACCTGAATAAATAAGTCACAGATTACGTACATAAGAGCACACAGCTAAGTTCATACTTGCCCTCACTGTCAAAAATCATAAATACACTTTAAAAGACCTTTTTCTCTGAAGGAGAGGAGTGGGGCATGGTGGGAGGCAGAAGCAACCAGAGGGAAGGTAGCTGGGAAGCCGTTCTCTTCAGTGAGCCTGGTGTAGAACATGGGGGCAGGGATGCCATGCGAACATTCAGAGGTTGGCTCCGGCACTCAGCAGTCACAATGCCCTAGTCACAGTGTCCCTGACATAATTGTGTGTATCTCTAGTGGAGACTGAGTGTGTGAAGGGAAGTACACGTTGACATTTCCATACTTAAGTGATGCTCTGGGGTGTTATTCAGGAACACGGTGTTGTGCTTAGAGCAGAGTCAAGCACCATGTCAGCTCGACCAGCCGGGGCCACTACATCTCTGTAGTGTTGACTGACCTCTGAGACCCACCTTGACAATGAAGAACCAAGAGTTTACAGCTCTTCACTTTCTCTTTGATATCTTAACTTGGATGAAATCAGGCCACAAAGACTTCAGGAGCAACTGCCAAATTTCATACTGGCTGAGTCAAAATCTCCAAATTTAGCCCCACTCCTTCTCCAAGTGCTGACTCAGCGTCTTCACACTGATGCTTCCCACGGGGCTGGCAACATTTGAGCAGAGTCTTAAGTCTTGCGTTTACCTCATTTCAGGTTTTAGAATATTCTGGAGATCCTGCCACATAACTGAAAAAAAAAAAAAAAGTCACTCATACGGGGTGGTCCACTAAGATCTTCTGAAAGCGTCTCCGGAACAAGGCAGACTTGAAATAGCGCATGCGCAGTGAGCTCCCGCTTTCTGCTGGCACTGATGCTCTAACCTTTTCCTTCGGTGTGACCATATCTCTCACACAGTAGACATCTCATCAATCGCGGCTTAGAAAGTAATCGCCTCTAAGATTGATTCAAGAATTGATCAATTTTGATCTTTAACACTTGCGGTTAGTAAACACTTGGGCCTTCCTAGCGTTCTTTCTCTACAATACAGACAACTGAAAGAGATGTATAACCAACTATACCAGGAAGAGTGGTCAACATGCTGCTTCATTGGTTGCTTGGCCGATCCCCAGAACATCATAGTGAGGCTCCCTGCTCTTCACCTTCAGAGTCATTTTCTGCCCAGCCTGATCTCATCTGGGTGAGCTGGAGGAGGGGTACCAACCGCTACTTCTAGATCTCCGCCAGGATCATCTCAGGCCCTTTTAATGAAGTAGTTGGAGATAGTGACTGTCAGGAGTTAGTTCTGCAGAGACCTGGAGAAGCAGCTGAAAGAGTATCGCTGCTTTTAAGAAACAGTGTTGGGGGTTCAGCATACCCCCGTCTCTCACATGCTTATTTGGACAACATGGACCCAGCCCTAGACACATGAGCCAAGAAGGCAAGACATGGATCTTCACAGAGTTTATGGCCTCACCAAATACAGAAAACACTCAGGGAAAACGCAGGATGAGTGCTAAGACACGGAGTTCTGAGATCCAGAGTATCATATGATACACGCCAGAAGGCCGATTACATAACCCAGGCCAGCCCAGCTATGTCAGTCCAGAGAAAAACCAGAGCACAGGACTGCACGCATTCCACGGACCTCCGGGCCACAGAGAGAGCAGAGCTGCTGACTCAGGCTCTCTTTGACCCACTCAGAGAGAAATGAGCGCTCACGCTTGCCTGTGGATAATTATGATTTTTAAATTCCCATCAGATAAATCTACATAATTGAGCTCTCCTCCCACCCCCAGAAAGTGATACATTCTTTTTTAATTATCCGTATAATCGCCTTCATTTTCTACTTCCTCTTACATATGCGACTACAACTTCTTATCATCCCCTGCAAAATCAACACAAAGAAAATGTCTCCTGTAACCGTGTACATCAGTATGTAGATGGATATCGTGGTTATTGTGAAAGGTTTGTGTGATGGGTATTGTGAAGAATTAGGAACTAAGTCAAAAGTGCCTTCTAAGCACCCTGCTCTGAGGCTCACAACTCTTCCTGCTTAGAAGGAAATTCGAGAGGAGACGTTTCAAGTCAGGGTTCTCAAGTAAAACAGACGAGTTGCGTGTTAGATTGGCTTATATGATATGGTGTAGATGATCCAAAGGCTATCTTTACAACCTAACGGCTGCTCAGGCAGCAAGGCACATGCCTCAACAGTCATGTGACTACATCTGGCCCTGAAGACCCAAAGCTTCCTGGGGAGCCTCTGAAGCCCAAAGAATCTTGGAGATTGCAGCAAAGGGTGAACGGTTGCAACAGGGTCGATGAACTCACCAGAAAAGACAAAGCTGGCAAGAATCGAAAGCTTTTGCCCTCTGACCTCCTTACATCTGAGTTGTTGCTTGGAGGCACTATGCACCTTTAGATGTGTCTTCCTACTTCAGGGAAGGTGGTCAGGAAAATCCCTTACACACATGATCTTAATCTACATAATTACCAAAGGATTCCCCAGGAAACTTATCTCTTAACTGATTCCAGATCCACACAAGTTGACAGCAGAGATTACCCATCACCAGAGGTGTGGTGCCAAGATGCATAGAAGGACAGTGCCAAGAGGTTAGAGAAGCAGAGACATGAGGCAGAGTACAGTGCAGAGGTAAGGCAAGCTGTTATGCCAGGAAGGATCATGGGAGTCTGTCCATAGTGAGAGGAAGAGTGGCCCACATATAGCCTTCATCTTTAACTATAGTGACAGGAAGAGTGTCCCACACATAGCCTTCGTCTTTAAACTATCACATTCTCTGACTTCACAGCACAGCTCTGGAACTCGTAAGTTGGGTGATTAAGGTCAATCTTTTAACCACTCTTGTCCTCAGTTTCTCCACTTGTGATGAGAACAGTAATCCAATGAGAACAGTAATGTATTTCCTTGTAGGATTAAGTGGGTCCCTTTAGCAGCCCTCAGCGTCATGTTCCGGTAAGCCACCATCTGCAACTGTCAAAGCACTGTGAAGTGATATCTTTGTGGGCTTCAGGCAGGGTGTGTGGTATCTGTCCCCCATAGACTCTGTCACTCATACCTAATGTCACCCAGGATGGCTTATTGTCACCCTTCTGCAGTGTAGCATGAAGTCTAGGACAATAAGCCACTACACAACACCAGGGGAAGGATCAGAGAGACTGACCAGCACTGGAGCCTGTGAATAGCAATAAGTCACATGACATGTAAGAGAGATATGACAAGCAAGGAAATGAACAGGAAATCATGACCGGTATGGAACACAGAGGAATGTATAACACATGGAAGCCTTCAAGACTCCAGGGAAGGAAAGATTGTAGCAGGCAGAGGCACAGGAGGGGCCTCACAGTGGTTCTACCCAGCACCTGTTCTCATGGGAACCTCCAGTAGAAAAGCCAGCAGCCTGTTGGACAGCAGAGGCCTGATACTACCTCTGGAGTTGGGAGGAGAAAGACTCTGTGGGTAATAGGTGATGGAAGAGGAACAGAGGAAGAAAGAGACTTCTAGTTAATTCCAGGAAAAACCTATTACAGTGTAGAGGACTCTGGCTTAAGTGTTCTCCAAAAGTCCAAATGGCTCTAGTATATGTCACTCTATGCAAAATCATGAGACCCAAATATGGAATGATGTCACTTGGGAGGAGTCCAAGAGTGATATAAGATTCAGGGCTAAGGGGACTCTCTGTTGGCTGCACAGGGGCAGAGACAGGGGAATCAGGGTCTGGTTACCTGTAGCATTTTTATAAACTTCCCATGCTTCCCTCTGTATTAATTGTTCAATTTTCAGATCCATAAGAACCACAGTGCTTAGGTCTTTTAGCAGCTCAGTACCACACACGTATTAGAATGTGGTCCAATTATAGTCCAAACGATATCTAAGGTTGAGGTAACATCAAAGGCCTGGAGATAAGCAATAGAAAGATTGGGATTAGGCATGGAGAGATAGAACTCTACTGGAACCCAAACTAGTCAGTCCACTGCCTTCTGTCAGGTGACATGTTGAACCCATGGGTGATGTGTATACATACCTCAGATATATTGACTTTTTTGCCATAAGTAAAAATAAGCAGGTGGATGGATGGATGGATGGATGGATGGATGGATGGATGGATAGATTGCACTCCACACATAAATGGACAGAGTAGAATGGATGGTGGCTAGGTGAACATGTAATTGAATCCTATCGATTGGTGGATGGAGGATGGATGGATGGATGGATGGATGGATGGATGGATGGAGGATGAACAGATGTATGGAGGATGGATGGATTTAATGTCAATCATTAGTTGACAGAATAGCAGAAGGTAGGAAGGAAGGAGGGAGTGAGAGAGGGAGGGAGGGAAGGAGGGATGGATGGATTGAATTCCACTATTAATGAATAAAGGGTATCATTGAGAGTAGACAGATGGATGGAGAATAACATACTATATAATAAACTCTTAATAAGTCGAACATAAAATTTTTAACTTCAGTTTCACATCTGCAAAAAAAAATTCTATAGCCCTTACCTTTTCCTACTATAATTTCAGCTGGATAACTTAGACAATGCTATGATCTTATGCCACACATGCCTGCACAAAGCCTTTCCAAAATCCCATTGGTCTCTACCTCTTCCCCTCCTGGTTCCCAGCTTGACTCAGTCTGTAGGCTCATGCAAAGCCAACACTCCTTCACCTGAGTCTCACAGTCCGCCAGAACGACCACCATTGTCCTCCAGATAATCACCTCAAAACCATTTTTCCATCCCTTTCTATTTCTAGAAATTTCCCATCCAATAGTCACTGAGCCATTTCAGGATAATACATCTTTGAAATTACATAGGGAATATAAACAATTTGTTAAAAATAAAGTAAGTAAGAGAAGAAAACTCTGCTATCTCCACTGGATCTCATGGGATAGAGGATCAAAGGATTAATAAAAACTCCTCCTCAGGGTACCCTCTCATCATGGACTCCCAAGGTCACAGTAATTTTTTGAGTGCCAGACTGCAGAGTGATATGCCCAACTCTGCCTTATCACTCACCATGGCTCGCTTGTCTTCTCTCTCTCTCTCTCTCTCTCTCTCTCTCTCTCTCTCTCTCTCTCCCCTCTCTCTATATATATACATACATACATACATACATACATACATACATACATACATACATACATAGAGATAGATATAGAATCTTTCTCTCTCTCTTTTGCTTTTTCTCTCTTCACTCAAGTCCTCCCATACCCCAAGAACACAAGAAGCCTTCTCCTCCTGGCTCAGTGGCATCAAGACCAAATAGAGTGTCTAAGGAGGGGCTCGGTGCTGTGTCTGAGTGCATCTCACTCACAGAGAAAGGACATGCCTCTGCTTGAGGCTCATTACACAGCCTCACTTGGATTTACTGTTACATTTTGTAACATGTTTTCTCGACAGTGAATGAGACAATTCTGAGATCTTTATAACGTTTGGTAACAGATTCTCACTCACCTCAAGTGTTGTGTGATAGTTTTCCCGGGGACATACACACATACACATCTCCTCATCCCCCACCACAAGGTAGGGAACCCATGACAGACAGAAGCCAATTGTGTTAAATGGTAATAATAGAAGGAATGCCACGAGGTTCAGGAATGAAATAGGTTTAATTGTCATGAATTTCTATTATAATCAGAATAATGGCAGTGAATGCTACTAAAATGTGTCTTTATACTAATACATATTCTATATTACTTTGTTTTCACAACTATAGTTAAGGTTCTGAGCCAAACAGCTGACCAGTGTGTATCCTGAGCCGGTTTCTCTAGCTTGCAAGGATACTTTTGCTAGAAATAGCAAAACAAGCAGCATGTGTTTTCCTGAACGTTGGAGGGCACTATTTTGAGTATCTTTACCAGATTCCCTGTTTCTTTTTCTTCCAGTACATGGTCAGCAATGAAAACTGAACATTTAGTTTTATCTTCTGGGGGTGTAGGAGAAGCCTATGGGTAGGCTCATTCATTTATGCATTCATTCACTTCATTTGATTTTATCCCCTGTGTGTGTGTGTGTGTGTGTGTTTGAGAGAGAGAGAGAGAGAGAGAGAGAGAGAGAGAGAGAGAGAGAGAGAGAGAGAGAGAGAGAGACTGACAGACTGACTGACTCAGGGGACTTATGTGTACTAAGCAGATGTTTACCAGTCTCTCTTCATGCTATGGCTGGGCCAGCAAGCCCTGCATCCTTGGCTCACTGATGTCCCACTCCAGTCTGACTCTGCAACCTCTGACCTTCCCTCCCATGTGACCTTACATGATCCTTTCCATGCCTTGCTGTGGTCTCAAGGCAGTCTAACCTCATCATAGCATGTCTGTGTGTGCAAAGACCTGTTTCTAAAGAAGGTCGCACTGATATTGGACAAGCTTAGGGGTGCACTGTTTTCTACAAGACACAACCCAACCCATAGTAAGTGTTTGCTAGCTGCAGGAGGGAAGTCCAGCCAATGACTGGCAGGAAGGCCTGGGTTTTAGTCTCCAAGTGGGACCCAGAGCAGGAAGCAGGCAGATGTGGCCAGGGCCCAGGCAAGGATACCCAGGGCTGATTCATGAGCATGGTACTGTTCTTCTCTGACCCTAGGACAGAACCCTCCTACTTCCCATGCCTGGATGTCAGATACTTGCAGAAGAAAGGTTCCCAGAGGGAAACCTAAGAGCCAGGAGCTCAAAGTTTCCCCCTCCTCTGGAAAAGAGACCAGAGTGGTGCTACAGGAAAACCAGCAGACTGGGATCCAGCGTCTGAGACCTCAGCCCAGACTTGCTGCTGTGCTCAAGAGAACCAAACCCTAAGTTTCTTATGAAATGAAAGTACCGATGCTTTTAGCTTTAAACCTCCTCCAACACCTTATTTTCCTGCCGCCTGACACTGTAGTTATATACATCCTTCATCTCCTCTTGGGGCAATCTTGGCTTTGGTGGAAGCTCCTTTGCTGAGTTTCTCTGGCCTCCCATCCAGGGGCTAACCTATGAGGGAGCCATCTTGTCATATGGTCCTCCAACAAGCTCCCTCCAGAGTCAGAAAGCCACATACATGACCAGCACCAAGAACTAAGGACTCTATTTTGAACATGCACTGATGAGATTTATCCAAAACAACAGGATCCATCCACCCCTAAATCAGAGCTGGAGAAAATGGATAGGCAGCCAGAAAAAGGGGAGTGGCCAAGTGGCTCCCAGGAACATGAGTACAGGAGCAACACTCATATTGACCCTCCCTGGAAGCTGGCATTGTGACAAGCTGCATGGCTCATCTCCTGCGAGGAAGGATACTGGTAGATTTGAATCCCAAGTGCCACTTACAAAGGCCAGGTCTCAGTAGCCACCCCATACTGGAGGAATGAAAGGAGGTGGCCAGAAAACAGTCCCAGGACCTCAAAGGTGCAGTACTGTTTTTTGCCAAGAAATAACACAAGGCTTGTGTAACACGGACACTATAGATAGCTCGTGAACTTTCACCTGTCATTTCGCTATACTACTGCATTATCAATTAGTCATCAATGCACAAAATGATATGAGAAACAGGAAGCAGAAAATATATACGTGAAAACACTAGGCAGAATTAAACACGACACTGTAGGAAAGTGTTAAGGAGAACCTGTCAATCACACATTCACCTCTCATCTGTAAAACATGGCCTTAACCTTCTACTTTAAGTACTAGGAAACAGAAAATAGATTTTTCTTACCTACGGCACGGCTGTGTGTGGGATATTGGCTGAACATGCGGCTTCAAAATCATTACACACCCCAAACCCATCAACTAACGAATGTGGAAACTAACTCTCCACTGTAAAATACTCTTGCAAACTATGTAATAATAAGAGACATGTTTATGATTCTAACAATAATATTCCCCATCCTTGAGAAGCAACCACACTTCAGAAACAATGCTCTCCATACTTGAGATTTGGTTGTTTGCCCAGAACTAAGTATTTTCCATTTTGTGGCTGGAATTCTGATAAGAGCAGCAATGGTAGACGGAGAGCATGGGAGATCGGGAGTAAACAATGGTCCAGAGGGAAGCGAGAACGGGCTCCCTCTGCACTGCCTCTGCCAGGTTTCATTTCACAGGATTAATGGGAGGGCATTCCCTGGTAAATATCAGGCACTTCCTTCCCAAGGTTGCACAGGCTCAGCAAACACTCAGCACTGTGCTCATAAACAGCTGTCAATCACATTGAGTTGGTGGGCTCAGGGTTATGCCATGCCCTCCCAGAGAGTCTTGACCACAAAGACTGTACCTGAGCTGTCATATTCTCCTCATGGAGCAGCTACCTTCTGCTCTACCTACCGAGAAGCAGGGCAGTGTCTCAGATAAGAGTATACAATCCAACAGGGCCACCAGTGCAGCAAGAGGAGACAGTAGTGCTGGCTTCTTATCTGTACAAGTACCAGATGAAGCCATGATTCTCTTCCCTGCCTAAGGCCACAGAATCACAGGGCCAGCCAATCAATCAGCATAGTCCCAAGGTTTTCTCCAAACCCTGGATTTGGTGATACATGTGTAGAGTAATTCCTGGAGTTTAGTCAAGGAAACTGTCACCTTGGCAGCTTCCAGAGCAGTTTTTCCTTAGAGTCTTGGGGAGTCCATGACACCTGTGTGGATCTCGTTCTGAGAAGCTGGGTATGTGTAGCAGGGGAAAGCGTCCCTCAGCCAATGGCATGCACCTACGAGCTTATGGTAGATGTCAAACCAAGTACCACCAGTAACGCAGAATCTCACGGCTGCATTTCCTGGGCGCTACCCATGGGCCTCATGAGCCTAAATTTCAGATCTGAATTACAAACTATCTGTGTTTCTGTAAAAACTGGTCTATTCTGAAGTATGATGGAGTTTGTACCACTTAACAGATGTGAGGTACCCAGAGGAAGACCAGTCTAGACTGTTGGGAAAGTTCTAGGCCAGAGATCTGAAAAAATCAGATGACAGCCAAGGTTTTCTTCTGATACTCACACACACACACACACACCCCACATACACACACATACCACACACACCACACACACACAGACACACACACCACACATACACACACATACCACACACATACACACACAGCACACACACACACACACAGGTACACACATATCACACACACACACCACACACACACCACACACACACAGACACACACACATCACACACACACAACACACACACACACACATACATAATACCACACCACACAAACACATACACACACATACACACACACACCACATACATACCACACACCACACACACACACCTCACACCACACACACACACACACACCAACACATACACACACACACCAACATCATACACACACACACACACA
>NW_021605262.1:1162372-1219285 GCF_004785775.1 Grammomys surdaster | reverse complement strand
ACACACACACACCACACACACACCACACACACACAGACACACACACATCACACACACACAACACACACACACACACATACATAATACCACACCACACAAACACATACACACACATACACACACACACCACATACATACCACACACCACACACACACACCTCACACCACACACACACACACACACCAACACATACACACACACACCAACATCATACACACACACACACAAGGGAAGAGGAGGACCCTTAGCATTGTTTGCCAGAGCAAAGCCAGATGCTCTGTGAGGAAGGCTAAGTATCAGGTACAGCTGGACACCTGAACCTGTCCTATTTATTCTAAAGGCATCGGAAGTGAAAAAGTGAAATGCTGACCAATGTGCATAATGTCATTCCTTCTGTGTGCCTATCAACAGGAACCTGGATGGGTGCCTCCAGCACTGCTGGTCTCCTGGAGGCATGAAGGAAGAATGGGTCTGGGGTCCGGAACACTGCATCCTGAATGTCCTTCACATGCAAAGAGGACGTGTGGAATGGAATTCTCTTCGGCGCCATCTCTTTCTGCCTGGTGTATAAATAGCATTTGTACAAACACAGGTCTACTTAAACTCAACAAGAGGAACAATAAAAAACAGGCTCGAATCGATGCCCTCAAAACCGTGCTGGATAAATAGGCTCAGCTCCATGTGCTGACTCAGACCTTGGCTGCTCACCGTGGACAGCTAATAAACGGTTATTAATAAGAGCGGTGAGAACAGCCAGTCGCCGCTCACTCCTGCAACACAATTAGCTTTCACAGCGGGGTACTGTGCACGTCGGAACGGTAGCCTTCGGCTTTCCGTCATGCTCCCGACCCAGAGCAGCCAGACAGCAGTGGACACAAGAAGTCACCCTGTCTTGTTTCGTGCCTCCATATTGTAACTCGGACGCACTCTGGGCCCCAGCTGCTGCTTTGGATGGAATGGGTGGATGCTGCGTTAATATCTCTTTGGGACATTGATGCTCCAACCTGCGAAATCACGGATTAATAAACAGTACCGCACTAACTGGTTGCCCAAGGGCCACCTTAAGGTATACGTCTCCCCCGAGTACTGGGGGAGGGGCTTAAGGGTAGAGCAATGGGGGGAGGAGGGAGGAGGGAGGGGATAGTCTCCTCCATTCTTAGTCCCCAGGTGGTCTCTGGAAAGGGAACACGGAAGAGGTTGGGAGAGGGAAAGGATATAGACAAAAGAGCAAAGAGAGAAGGCGTGAGGCAGTGTGAGACTGCAGATGCTGGCAGGGGTGGGATGGGCAGGGGGTTAGGCAGCTACAGAGTCCATCCCTAAGGAAGAGGAGGAAGACACTTCAAATAGTAAGGAAGGGACAGACGACGGTGGCTGAAGAAAAGAGAGAGGAGTTTACCAGGACCAACCCTGGAAGGTCAGGCCCACGAGAGCCCACTGTAACAGCAAGTGATGCCCGCTGTGGGCTAGCCTCAGGCTTTTTCCACTCACCAGCCCAAGGGGTCAAGAAGCTCCTTGCAATGTTATACCTCCGAGGTATTCCCCTGCCCCAGACTCAGAAGGCCCACAGCCCTGTCTGATTGCTTGCCTGAGCCAGCATCTGTGTCCTGACTTAGGGCTATGGTGGGCACCAGCAAAGTGAAGGCAGCCAGGAAAGGCAGTGGTTAGCCAAAGTCTGTCTGCTTCTGCCATCAGGAGAAGGCCTGGAGGACAGAACACCTTTGCAGCTCCTTTGCACTCCGCGAGCCCGGGCTGCAGCATGGACACAGTGTGTGTGGAAGAGCCTGTGCTGGACACCTGCTGTGGTTTTTTTTTTATTTCCCATGTGTGTATGTGTATGTGCACGCTCACATGCATGTGCAGGTGGATGTCCACATACATGTCTGATTGTATGGAGGCTGAGGCTGGCATGGGGAGTTTTTACTATTCTCCACCTCATTCACTGAGACACAAACTGTCTTGCTAGTCAGATTGTCTCTAAATCCCGACTGCCTTGCGAGACAGACGAGGCATTAGGCATTCCAGTCCTCAGGCCTGTTGACGAGCGTGTGGCCCACTAAGTCATCTCCTCAAGCCCCTGCACGAAGCTTTTCGCTCCCCAAAACTTTTATGGACACTGCTCCTGAATCTGTTGTAAACAACCTTTGTCTAAGTCATGTTGAGAGTGCTGTTCTCAAAGTACACCTCAGGGATGGACATGCCCTCCTGCACAGGAGTCCTCCTGTCCTCACACAGTACACAGCCACCTTAACTGCTGATCAGGGAGAGGGGCATCAGGAAGTGAGAGGATCGTAAAACCCAGGAATCAACTGCAGGAGCAAAAGGAACAAGCACAGAGCTGAGACAGAAGCAAATGAGAGGACCAACTGCCGAGCAGGTGCCAGCGCACAGAGGGGACAGAGAAGGGGCTCAGTTGAACCTGAGAAGACCAGCAACATGGCAGGGTTGGAGACCTCCACAGTGGTGGCCCCGCTAATCTGCTGCTCTACTGACGGCTGATTCTGAACCAGACAGTGCTGTAAACAAAAGCAGAAATCAATATTCCATCGGTGGCCCCTTGTCTCCTCAGTCTGTGCTCACAAGGGCCTCTCATGTTCAGCGGCAGCAGCTGCCATGCTTCCTGTCCTTATTATCATGGAGGACCTGTCGTAAAAACCAACAGACACTACGCCCCTGTGACCCCAGGTGTCTGTCTGCGTCCAGACCACAGCCATGCCAGTCTGTCTCCTTCCTACCTTTGTAGTTCACACTGTGGTCAGTTGGGAAAATAACACAAAAACCTTTGCACCAGCTTAGAGACAGCATGGTCTGGCATCTTGGGACCCACACAGCATCATCCTCACTTCACAGAGCCGATGCTGTGTCCAGCCTGTAGGTTGGCTGGATTGTGATGTGCAGAAAAATTGTCCGACAATCTCTCTATGAACCAGGACCAGCCTTCGCTCAAGAGAAAGGTGAGGGAAGCAGAAAGGCCAGCCAGAGATCCCCGTTGTCATTGACTGATGCTGATGAGATACTACAGAGGAGTGGGGTCTGCCCTCCCTCCCGCCATCCTGTATGGGTGTTCTCCCTGAAAGCACCCCCAGGTGGACCCTAACTAAAGCCTGCACCATCTCCATGCCTCCCCTCAGCAGGCTGCCCTGCTCAGCACGCCTCATGGACCACATCACTAATACTTTCTCTGAGAACCGATGTGGTGAGGTCTCAGGCACCAGCTAAGCAAGGCAAGTTTTTACTGGTAACCCCCAGATCAAGACCAGAGTCTAATAAAAGAAGATAGTTACGGCTTAGCAAGAAGCTCAGAGAATCACCAGGAAACACAACAGGTGCTGTCAGGGTGTGAAGCACCCAAGCCCAGGCCTGGCTGTGACTCCCAGGTGGGTGGAGCCTGTGGTGTTTCTCACCAGGTGGGACGTTTGAATTGAGCCTCCAGTATGCCTCTGCAGCTTGAGCCTTCAGGTACTTTGTTCTCCTCAGACTTGATGGAGCTTCTTGTGACAGATTTCACACCCCAGGAGACATCAAGTAACAGAAACTCCCTCTTGCTTCTGGAGGCCAGCAGTGTACCCTCAACAGTCACTAGGCTGCGCTCTACAAAGGCACTAGCAGCGTCTTCCTTGGTCTGGAGCCCGTGGCTTGTGGGTGCTCACCTGTCCCACCTTCTCTCAGGTAGAAGTCATTAGGCTTGTGGCTGACCCTGTCCTAGACTGACCTCATTTAACTTATTGTGTCTAGTTACAGCTTCGAATTGTCATGTTCCAAGGTTTTCAGGTGGACTTGAGTTTGAGATGTTACTGTTCAGCTGAGTACAGAGGGAAATCCACCATGATCTGAAGCCTCCATTCCACAGCTCTTCTAAAAGACCGGATAGCTACACATGTGTATGCACATACACACAGAGAGCAAGCATGTGTATGCATGTATGTTCATGTACATACATATAAGGACATGCCAACAGAGCAAGCTCATTAACGCATACACATGATTTATGTGTGTACATATGTCCACAGAAAGTAAGCATTTGACATACGTTCATGTCCATATACATGTGTGTGTGGTAACAGAGCTAGATCATGAGTATATGCACACACGTGTCCATATGCTCATGTATATGCACATATTCACATAAAAGTGAACATTCGTGACCGTATGCATCACATGTGAATAACCTGAGAGAGCTTATAAACACATGCACGTGTTCATGTGTCCATACCTATGTACATGTACACATGAGATACTCATGTGTACATCTGTGTAAATGCCAACAAACAGCAAGCTTGAGAGCACACACATGCTCGTGGATGCATGCATATTCATGGTTATGTTGAAATCATTCACATGGATAGCACTTTCTCTAGCTCTGTTTTTTATAGACCACCTTCTGAACCAGGGCCGGGATGGAGCACAGGGCCAAAATGGGGCTCTTTGAGGTCCCCTCTAGCACATGCTCTGTAGCTGGGAAGAATGCCAGCCTCCTCACAGGGAGGGGTGACCCATATCACTTGTGTGCTGTTCATTCTCTTCATGAATAACTGCCCACCACATCCTTGCAGCTTTAAGTAACCCCTGACCTCGGTAAGTACAGGGCAGATAGCACTTAGAGGTCCCTGCGATTACAGTTGTCACACACAATCCCCCAGCCTGAGGGAGGCAGGCAGCGCCCCATCTCCCACCCTTGCTGGCCCTCCTCCCTCCTGCCACAGCACCCTCCTGTCAGGTGAGGGAGGTGGTTCTCTCATAACATACAGAAATCCTCCCTGAGGTGAACTGGAAAAATCCATCCTGGTCTCTGGCTACCTCTGTGAGGGGAGAGAGAACCCTCAAAGAGCCTGAGGATTAAGTGGAATAACAGCTGCCACCCAGTCCCATGGTGCCTGGCAAAGGATGGCAGGTGTAACTGGCTCTGTCATCTTGGAAAGGAGTAAGTGACAGACCTAAGGCCACTGTGCAGTTGGTGGCGACACTCAGCCTCCTCAGGACATGATAGCCAGTGCCCATTTTCCCGGTGGCACCATCAGGAGTGAGAGTCTGCCTCCTAAGCCAGGGGCTGAGACTAGGTCCAATGTCAGCAGCAGCACTACTGTCATTAGTGAGGACCAGCACCAGACGCATGGGCTTTGAAGGATCTCAAGTGAGATGGAGATGCTGGACCCCAAACCATGCCCACTCAAGCAATCCCAAGCAGGTCAGCATTGAGATCCCACACTCACAGATTCATGATTAATTTAGAGGAGTTGCTGTTTCAACTCCCGAGGACATCTTGCTGTGCTTCTGTTGGTGGGGGTGGAAGGGTGGGGATGGCTCTTTATTTTGTTGATCTGGGAAACTCCTGCAGGCAGCAAGCAGGCGGGACATGGTGGAGACAACCTGGAGGAGTGAGTGAGGATGGCACGGGAAACCCAGCCCTCTCAGCCTGCCATGCAAACATCAGCCCACCTGGGTTTATGCCCTGTTACTTCCAGGTTCTTTTAAAATAATAACATCCTTTCTACACACCTGGACCAGAAACTAATCCTGTGATGAAATGACTGTTCCATTTAAGTCTGGACATGAGCTGAAATACACATACACGCAAAAACTCTGCCCCTGTGGAACGAGTCTGCCCGAGTGGGCACAGAGCTGTGCAGACAGCAGACAGCCTGGTTTATGAAAATAACTGACAGTCAGCCCTCGGATCCCAGCAGTTCTTCCCAAATGCCGACACGTCTAAAAATGACATACGTGTGTGCATCTCATCTGTGTTTACTGTGCATGTAACAAAAAGATATAACCCATTATCTATGCCTTTTGAAACTGTTCTCAAATCAATACGGCAGAGCTGCCTGACAATCCCAATCAGTGTTTATCATAGAAGAGCCTTGACATTCGTTCACACAGAGCAGGGAGGGGGAGGGAGGGCTACTAGCCAAGCAGGGAATTCAGGCCTTCGCAGATAGTTCCAAAGGCTCAATGTGAACATCTTGGTTTGGCTAGAGTCGTGGCCAATACGCCTCTCGGTTTGGCTAGCGTGGTGGCCAAGTGTGCCCCTCCCCCACGGGTTCCCAGGTGCGTTCTGCCCATGCCCAGCTGCCCAAACCAAGCTGGCTGCCCTTCAAGCGCGGCCTCATTATCCTGATGCAGCCTGTGTCACCCCCAGCAAATAAGCAGTACTGAGGTTTTTACTTGGTACTGGTGCAGCAAGACCATCTGCACGGATCCCTTGCCTTCTCAGTTGTGGGCTTCACTGCCTCCCACACTTTTTCTTTCCTCCTATGAAAGGCAAATCGAATGTTCTCTGTACAGACCTGCCTTTAGTGCGCTCTCTGTCCTCAGCCATCCCTCTCAACCCCTGAGCCACCTGCCCTGTGTAGAACAGGACAGATAACTGGCAAGAACAGGCTGACGCCTCAGATGGGTGAGAAGACAGTTAAGGCAGCACCAGAATGAGACTGGACACAAGCCACCAATGCCAGGCACTACATGGCCAGATCTGCCAAGAGGGCAATGTGGTGGCCCCTCGGAAGTATGTCCCCCTGAAATCAAGTATCTTTGTAGATATCGTGTGAAAGTCTAGGGACTGGATCTCACTTTGTGTGCCGTGACAGCATCCTTAGGAGACCCAGGGAAGGCCACATGGAAGAGGGGTGATACAATGGAAGCTGTGCCCGTGAGGCTCGGAACGTCTGCAGCTGTGACCGGCAGAAAAGGCAAGAAAGGCTCCAGAGGGAGGAGGCCTTGCCACACCGTGATTAGTGAGGGCTGGCCTCCAAAGCAGCAGATCAGTGTGAAAGGCACCAGGTTCACACTGTCACGGTAACCCCAGGATTCTCAAGGCAGGGGCAAGAATCCCGGAGACCTCACTTTTCCCTCCTAGGAGCCTTGACTACAATCTTGAGGTATCATTGGACCTCAGATGAGAAAGCACAAGACAATCCCGAATCTATCAAAGTTTGATCTTTTCTAATGTGTTCATTTATTTTCAGTATCACCTCAACAAAGTGGTTTTGGGGTGGCATTTTTATATCTATGAAGTATTTGGGAAAATCCTTGATTAAAGAGGGATACGACAGAGATTAGAAACAAGTAAAATTAGAAGTACAACTTCAAAGAACAAGGCCTAGATGGTGTCATCTATCACCTGTGCCTGACCTCACGCCTGCACAGGTCATTTCCTACTATGGCTGTCACACACTGCCACACACAGGACTCTGGCCATCCACAGCTCTGGAGGTTGGAAGTTTTATTTAAATGGGGGTGCCATTGGAGCTATACTTCTGGAGTCGTTAGAGGGAAATTCTCTCCTGTTTTTAGCTTCTAGAGGGTACATGCTAAGCTTCCTTAGCTTACGGCTGCTTCTTCAAACCCAGAAGCACGGCCTCTTTATCCATCCCATCGTTTAACTCAGCTGTTTAATCTCTCCCTCTGTACAGACCACTGTGGCTGCACTGGGCACCTCTGGAAACCTAAGCAGGTCCTTCCAGCTACAGCGTCTTCCCGTGTGCCAGGTAAGGCAGTCTTTTTATAGCCAAGAGAATGAGGACACGGGCATCTTAGGGTCCTTATGACACCAACACACAGCTGAACAAACTACTAGATATGATAATCCCCACTGTCATTAGGAAACCCACCGACAGGGGATGGGAACTACCATGACAGTACAGTTAGAGAAGCAAGCTGAGAATGAAGACACTGTTCCACAATGTTTTGAGACCTAGGCACTGTGATTGCACAGGCTAGCGGGCCTGCAGTCTGAGGTGAGCTAATGTTAGTGTCTTTACACTGGACCCTGGTGTGAGAACAGATGTAAAGAAGTGTGTGCAGACTCCTGAGGAGGCCATGTGGAAAGGAAAGGGAAGTTGGTCAGGACAAGGTTAGGAAGCACTTGGGAGGATGTATAGATTACAAACTGTCCAGACAAGGGTAGTGACCGCCATCCTGGGAATGCCAGCCCTGAGAGCTCCCACACCTCAGCTTGCAGAGGCCAGAAGTGGCCTCCCAACAGTAGGCAGATGACCACCTAGGAGAAGCTCTCAGACACACACGAAATAAAAAGCCCCTAGCTCACGTTTCCTGAACACATGTACCTGATTACATGATAGCCCTGGCCATCTCTTTGCCAACATGCATGTCCTTTGTGACCATAATCCTCCACCACACAAACCACTGTTGATAGAAACGTACATCACTGCCCTTTATCTCTCCCTACTACGAACATAACAAATACCTGTGTCCTCTGTGAGGTTATCAGGACTCCAACTCTCACAGCTGTGAGGAAATAGAACATAGCTTCTCAATATCTACTTTATGGTGCTTTGTTACCTATCCTTCCCCCTAAGCAGATCCAGCATTAGGAGGAAGTAAATTAGCCAGCAGGCTCCCAAGCCATCTTAATCGTGAAACCAGCCTCAAATGTTCTGCTGCTCTCCCAGTCCACAGATCCACTGAAATGAAGAAGCTGCAGCAGACTCTCCGAGGCCCATCCTCACACACACCAGGTGAGGAGACCCCCATGGTCCAGCCTCACACCAGGTGAGAAGCCCTGCCCTGCAGCAGCTTCCAACACTGAGGACTCTGTATTTTAGTAGATACACCTTTAAGAAAGGCTGTGGGAAAGGGCGTTCTCAGCTGCATTTAGCTTTTCTATCTGAAGAAAACATTGTTTAATGAATATTATAACACTTGAGGAAATTAATAGCTGACTGTTCTACGGAACAAGATATGCTGTTGTACATTTGAAGAAAGTTACAGAAGTTCATGAAATGTGCTGTGTAAATCTTTAGACTTTACTATGAAGCCCATGAAAACAATTATGTTCTTATGCACAACATCTGAAAATGTAAAATATAAAACCAAGTTTTCTCTTATGGATAGTATAACAGAACAGCATACATAAAAAGACAATGTCCAGTAGAATCCCATTTCACATTTCAGCGAGGCTGTCTTCCTGCCTGTTCCCCTGCAGAAAGAAGGGGTCACCAGGGGTCTGAGAGCTACAGGGACAGCTGGGACACAGCTCTGTTCCCTCAGCCCCAGAGTCCCACGAGGTCACACGATGGGAACCGGAGGCAGGGGCAAGGCCAGTTCTCGTGGCTGGAAGGCAGCAGTGGCAGGCACAGCTTCTCACTGCGTCAGTCCGGTTATTAAACGGATGTGGGGCTCATCACACTTAGGATGGTGGATGGTCTTCCCCCCGAATGCTCCGATACTTGGCCATGTCTTCTGGAAACACTTTAGAAAGTTCCTGAATCAGTAGGCTTTTAAATTTCTACAAACAAAAAATGGCTGTGTCAAAAAAAAAAAATCCAAATTATAGACAACACATCCCATCCAAGAAACCCAGAATCCCACTGAGCCACCCAAAGGGAAGGAGCCAGGACACTTCTTCCACAAGTTAACACCCAGAGTCAACTACGAGATGTCTGTAGTTAACCTGTTACAGGGACACCACCTCTCTGAAAGGGGACTGTATCTTTAAGACAATTCCTTGTTCTGGCTTAAGAAGAAAAAACCCAGCACCTCCAACCAGGTGCTCCCAGTACAGTGGAGAGGACTTCTGCAGGCAGCACACACTGGAATTGTAATACTCACTGAAGAATTACTCACCAGAATTACACAGGTCACGTGTGCAAACATCTCCTAAGCTTTCTCCAGCCCTGGAAACGTATTATCCACCTCTCCAGCCACCTATCCCTCACAGTTAACTATCTTAGTCTAGAGAAACTGTACAATGGCTGCACCCGAAGCCTCTACTCTCGGGGCCACAGGCCCAGTATCACAAAGACACACGCTACCCTACTGCAACAACTGAAAAGCTGTGTAACTGGTGCCCACTGGGGACATGCAGGCTGCAGAGTGTGCCCTGAGACGGTCACAGGTCTCAGGTGAGAGATGACACCAAGAGCTACATGTGCTCAGGGAAGATTAACCATGGGTACCCATCACTGGGCAGTGCACTCCAGCACAGCCCAAGGCAGTGAGTCTAAGATACGGCCAGTCACTGTCCAGAGGGGATTTCTGCTGGGTATCCAGGAATTTCTCAGCCCAAGCTGACAGATGATGCATGGACTTCGTGTTAACCTGGCCAACCCCACTTCTGCAGCACGTGATCTAACAGAGCCCCTTGCTCACTCCGAGCAGCAGGCTCTCTGTGCTGCCTGCATACAGCAGACACAGGCAGGCTGGCATCAGCAAGCAGTGAGCAGCACAGGCCGAGCGTGCAATGATGGAGTACAGGCCGAGTGGATGGTGGGTATAGAAAATACAGACACCCCAACCAGCACACCGAGGAAAGAAACTCTAAGGAAGGTCGGGCTGAGCACGCAGAGGAAGAAGCTGGCTGAGCTGAAGAAGGAGGCTCACTGTGCAAAAGGAACATGAATTCAAGGCCAAGGAGAATACAACCCTAAACAGGGCCTGGTGGCTAACAGGGAGCCCAGGAAACAGAAGGGTACACAGTGCGGTCACTGCAGCCACGCACAGTGCGCCCATCTGAAAACCAAACACCATCAATGACCTCAGTGAGCAAACTATAGTTCATGTCAAGACACAGCTCCCTAGAGCGGCTGAGTTCTCTGTGTAGTGTCACACTGTAAAGAACAGTGAGGAGTCCAGGGGTCAGACGCTGGAGATAGAACATAAACCATCCAGAATCCTCCAACTGCGACACCATTAGCACCGGAAAGTCCTCCAGTCAGGGTCTACACAGAATCACAACAGGCACACTGATGTCAGACGTTACCCAAGGGGAGGGAGTCAGACAGGAAACCACAGGGACATCGACAGATAAACTCAGCCTTTTTCACTGTCGGACTGTCAATGTGTTTCTTGTTTTCCACAGGACTCACTGACACTCAATGTAACTATTGCACATGCGCGAAATCCCCGTGTGGCAGAGCTCAGCACTGCAGACAGGGCGCTAAGCCTGTCGGCACGCTGGCTAGGAGCCCCTTTCCCGTACGCAGACACGCCTGCCTTCCTTCCTGTCTCACCTTCATCGTGTCAATCTTTCCCTTGACTTGCTCGTTCTTAGCTAGAGCCCTCTCCAGGCACTCTTTGGTGTAGAGCTGGGGATTCCGACCTTGATCAATGTATCTGGAAACAAGAACACCACAGTAAACACACAGCTGACTCACCTAACCTCAGCTCTCTGCAAACTAGGAGCAAAAAAAAATCCAGGAGATTCTCTTTCTACTTCTTTTAGCAGTTCATGAAATCAAGTAATGATCACTTATAAACCTCAGAAGTGTCTGTCACAAGCCACTCATTCACATCTGCTCAGCCCTTATGTTCAAATGCAATGCATGCAAAAAGAGGAATACACCACACATCCCTGATACTACCTTCTGGATTCTCAAACAGCGTGATAAAGCTCGTAATGTTAAATGCACTGCAGGAGCTCACATCTGTGACAGGCACAGCTGCGATGCAGCATCCACTTCAGGTCAGCCTGACTACTCAGGACATGCCGTGTGGTCACGTCAGAAGGGAGGAGCATCACAGCCATGTGCAGGACAGTGTCCACTCGATGGGAGAGGGTTTTCTCAGTACACTGCGATATCAGACACACTCTAGGGACCTAGTCACAGGGTGTTTCTCTCCATTAGTTTACAGTCAATCAGACTTTCTGATAGTTTACAGACTATCTCTTGACACTGTCAATACTTTTATATGCCATCATATCCTGATGTCATAAAACCTACTGCCCACAATATCCAGATTTTCCAGGACAGACTACGTGGATATTTCTGTATACTAGGTAAATCTGTATCACTCAGCTGTATTAATTCTTCATTACAGAGGAAGGCCACCACCACACCCAGACCATTTAAAAAAGAAAACAAATCCACAGAAGAAAATCAAACAAATCACTTCAAGTTAATACCCATTAAATTTGCCTTTATGACAAATAGCAAAAATAACAATTTGTAGGATTTCCATTTCATTTCAATATTTTTGTAATAATGTAATGAAAGCAGCATCTGGTTACATCTCAAGCAACACAAGAGCTTGAAAAACTTATCATTCGGGTGTGTTAAGTAAACAGGCGGCTCCTCAACACAAGGGGGCCTATGGTGTTTGAGGCTATAAAGTTGACTCTGACTGACCTCTGCAGACGCACAAAGTCAAACACTGGGCTGAAGTACTAAGAGTTTACGTCATCTTTGCTCTGGAAGTCCATGTGCTATCAAGTGCGCACTAGCAAGGTCATGAGAGAGAGCCTGGAGATTCCTCCCACACTGTGTCCACAGCCTGTCCATGAATAAGTTAAAGGCACCGCTCTCCTCCCAAGCCTCTGCTGTGACAGGTCTACAGGACTCTGGTACAAAGACACCTCCTCACAGCCACCTGGACAGACATCTTCCTCCCAACAAAGGACGGACCACCTCCCAGGCTCAGCTTACCCCAGGAAGCTTCTCAAAGGCCAGACTATGTTATTTTTCCATGTTTGTGGATATATATCACACACAACTGGTTTTGTTTTAAGACAGGGTTTCTCTATGTAGCCCTGGCTGTCCTGGAACTCCCTATAGACTAGACTGGCCTCCAAGTCAAGAGGGCCATGTGCCTCTGTCTCCCAAGAGCTGACATCAAAGGTCTGTGCCACCACGCCCAGGTGCAGCTCTTAAGGAATTGCAAGGTTTTTCTGTGGCCTGAAGTCCTTTCTCCATTGAACTCACAAACGTGTCTTTATATATTTAACAAGCTTTTAATTCCTTATTTTCATGTTCTCAATAACACAACCCTGGAGTAATACTTATCCTTGTTTTAACCCCACTAGCCCATTACAACCCTGGAGGACTGGCCGTCCTGCCTCCCTCTCACTCACTGACACAGCTAACCAAGAATCAGAGAGATCCAGTGGTACTTACTCAAAAACTTCCAGAGGCACCGTGATATCATGCAGCTGCTGTCTGCACTTATCTATGTCCTGTAAGCCCGTAACAATAAAGTTCCTGGGAAAAAGGCAGAGTGGGGGATGTGGTTAGCTCAGGGCATCATAGCACACCCCAACACGGCCCAGGCCACTGTGCTTCAAGTCCTGAGGGTTAAAATGGCCAAGGTCAGGGACATCAGGCCAGATAACCGATGTGGCAGCAGGGTAAGAGACAGCCACAGGAACTGGATAAGAGAACACAAGGCCAGTCTCAGCAGGCTCTGGTCTAGGCAATGCTCCAGCCTGTTCCCATCTCACAGAGCCATCCTTGAGGGGTGATACCACAACTCTGTACCTTAATAAACAACATCTCAGCTGAGACACATCCCTGCACTCAGCCATAAGAGACTGAACTGTGGGAAAAGATTGTTTCTAGGGCAGTCTCCCAGTCTAGAAAGTGGAGTTGCCCCAACTCTGGGGAGCGGAGACAGAGAGAGCAGACTTCAGGTGCAGACACTAGAGGCAGGCGGCCTTGCCTTTCTGCTGGACTGGGCATGTCTCTGCTGGGGCTGTGCTGGCTCCCTTCTCCCAGCCTACTAGATGAACCTTGACTACCTGCTCGCTGGGCCTGTACCTTCACGTTAACTTTCTAACCCAGGAGCACCAAGGCAGCTCAGTGGCTGGGACCAGAGGGAAGTCAGGAGACTGGTGCTACCCTTAACAGGCTCCGTGCTGCTCACACCTGAACCCTTGATTGCCACAGGATTCTGGGGACACCTTTGGACTTACAAAAATACGCTCAGATACTTAATAAATTTTCCTTCTAAGCTCAGAAAGGAGGTGAAGACAGAGCAAAGCTTTCTGGAGTGCAGGTCACTGAATGGGGTTTCAGGGAAGACAGCATGGAGAAATGGACTCCAGCTTAAACGCAGTAGGCACAGTCTGCAAGGAAAAAGCCCGTCTCTACTGGGTTAAACCTCAGCTCCCTCCAGAACCATCCCGGATTACCTAGCTGTCCCAATCCCTGGAAAGTGTCCCATATATAAGCGGTGAGACCTCCTGAACATTTTGTGTTTCCCTGGAGGCCATTCCAAGGCCAGGCGACATGACTAGCACAAGATATTGTCAAGAAATCAACCCTCTGTGGCGGCCTTTTTCCACAGCCAGGCCTATGCAGCAGGTGGCTCAGGGCCCTCCCGAGGTGCACGCTTCTCTTTAAGTCAAGAGTGAAGTCAACCTCCCCAGGGCGTTGGGGTGGGGTGAAGTGTACGTGGTGCCTACCTCCCCTTACGGGATCAGGGTAGTCCCGGACTGGCCTGTAGGGTCAGAGTGGTACCAGCCTCCCCTGTGTGATCAGGATGGACCCTCCTCCCCAGTGGAGTCAGGATGGAACTGGTCTCCCCTATAGGGTCAGGATGGACCTGGAGCTACCTCCACCCTCGGGGGATCATGACTGAGCCTCCTCTCCTGTGGGGTGAGGTCAGATCTTCTTCCCCAGTGGGGTCAGGATGAAGCCTGCTTCCCCTGGTCAGGACGGAACTCGTCTCCCCTGTGAGGTCGGGTCAGGATGGACCCGGCCTCCCCTCAGGATCTGGGGATAAACGCCAAAGAGCCCCAGTGGGGTCCCCAAGGCCAGCGGGCAGGGGCTCCGCACGGAAGAGTCTAACTCCCCGACCCCCCGAGCCGTCACTCACAGCTTCTGGCTCAGCCCCGCCTGGCTGCTGGGCTGGAAGTCGCTGACGATGATGCCGAGCTGCCGGATGTTCTCCACGAACTTCTCCAGGTGCTCCTCCAGGTGGTCAAACTTCTCCGCCATCGCCGGCTTCGCCCGTCTCTTAGCCACAGCTCCCAGCGACTCGGGATCCACAGCGCTCCCCCGCTTCCGGCTTCCGGAATCCCACTTCCGTTTCCTCGAGGGCGGGGCCTCCTCGGGGGCGGGGCCTGGTCGCTGTGGGCGGGGCGAGGGGCGGGGTAAGTCTTTGAAGGGAAAACCCGCTTGGAAGCTTCTAAAGTGGAAGGAGAAATGTCAACCAGGAAAACACAGCCGGTGCGTGTGTAAAAGGGCAAAAATGAAAACTCTTAGCTGGTACCTAGCATCCTTCAATAAATAAAAATACCAAGTGTCATAGGGAAAGAAGAACGCTAGAGTGAAGGGCAGTAATTTAGACACAGTGAATCTTGTATGTTCATAATCTGGAAAGCTTAGGAGCTAGAAGCATTTTTCTTTAAAAAGATAAATATCTGGGCCCAGTGAGGTGGTTCAGTGGGTGAAGACACTTGCTGCTAAACCTGACAATCTGAGTTTGATCTCTCAGATCCTACACGGTAGGAGGAGAGAACAGGCTTCTGTAAGCTGCCCTCTGACCTCCATACTTGTGCTGTGTCACAGGTATGCCCACTCACAACGTACACAGGCACACAATACATAGTAAGTAAATGTATTTAAATTGGGAAATCAAAATAGAGCCATGTTTTTTAAAACTGGCCAGGAGGCAACAATCTCTTTCAAAAAAAAAAAGAAAAAAGGAAGGAAGAGAGGAAGGGAGGAAGGCAGGCAGGAAGGGAGGGAGGGATAGAGAGAGGGAGAAAGGAAGGGAAGGAGGGAGGGAAGGAAGGAAATACCTAAGCCCTGGTTGCTTTTCAACTCACTTTTTAAAATAGTCATTAAACATTAATAGTCTTTAACATTAAAGAACAGATGACTTCAAACTTCCGCAGACACTTTTAGGTTCTAGAAAAGGAACATTCAACAGCTCAGTTATAAGGGGCGGTGACTTTGAAAAATCAGTCTTGAGGGACAAGAAGCAAAAATATAAGTAAATCTTTCAATTTTCGTGAAAGGAGGAACAAGGAGACAAATGAGACAGAAGAATAGGGAGAATGGGGGTGCCAAAGGATGTATAAGGTGTATAAGGGTTCTCTGTGTGAGTCAGTGTTCTCTAGACTAACAGAACTTACAGAATGGAGATATATACATATATATAATATTATATATTATATATTATATATTATATATTATATATTATATATTATATATTATATATTATATATTAATTATATATTATATATTATATATACATAGTGAATTTATTAGAGTGACTTACAGGCTGCTGTCTGGCTACTCCATCAATGGATGATGGTGAACAGAAAGTCCAAGAATCCAGTAGTTGCTCAGTCCACTCCATGACGCTGGATGTCTCAGCTGGTCTTCAGTATACACTGGAGTCCCAAAGAAGTAGACTGTAATGCCAGTGAAGGAATGTATGTGCTAGCAAGGGGAGGACAAGCAGGCGAAAAACAAAAGCTTCCTGCTTCCATATCCTTATATGGGATTCTGGCAGGAGGTGTGGCCCAGATTAAAGTTGCATCTCCCTGCCTCAATATCCAGATCAAAGGGGTGTGTCTTCTTAAAGGTCCGGAGCAGAAATGAATCCGCCCACTTCAAACCAAGTAAAAACTCCCTTAACAGACACACCCTCCATTTCTGGATTCCAGTTAACTCTATATGTAGTCAAGTTGACCACCGAGAATAGCCATTTCAGTTCTCTAAACACGCAGAACTGACGTGTTGAAGGCATATATATTTAGTTTTATGTATGTGGTGTTAGAGTGGCTGACAGGGTGTGGTATGGGTAAGACAACAATGACTGACTCCCGGTGGAAAGGCTGAGAATCCAGTTGTTCAGTCTACAGGGCTGCATGTTTCTGCACCCAATCTGTTACTGGATTCCTGGGAGATTCCTGGAGAGCTACCAGGATTTGGTCTTTGTTAGGATCCTGAGGTCATTGGATTTAGTACAGTTTCCAGCAACAGGAGAGATGAACTTGAAAGAGAGAGTGAGGGCAAGCAGGCAAAATTTCTGTCTTCCATGTCTTACGAGCTGTTACTAGTAGGTGTGGCCCAGATTTAGCGTGCTTTCAATAATCTGATTAATATCTCTGAGTATGGTAACCTACACTTGTGGTCCCAGTGTTTGGGAAGCAGAGGCAGTCAGATCTCTGTGAGTTTGAGGCCAAGCAAGCCCATCTACATAGAGTTTCCGAACAGACAATGAAACCCTATCTCAAAAAGGAAAGGAAGGGGGAAAAAAAGAGATAATCCCTCAGTGGGGTGACCAGCATCTCAGGTTTCAGTTTACTCCAAAGACAGTCAAACTGACAACCACGATTAACCATCTCAAGTTCAGCCCTTGTCAACTTCACACATACTCAGAACTCCTTATGTCATACTTAACTTACAAAGGAGAACAATAACAAGGTCATAATTCCACCTGACGTGATGTAACTATCCCATGCACAGCTGAAAACATGAATGTTTTATAACATGGCCTAATGTCCCTCGAAGAATGATTATTCTTAGTGTCTCATAACTTAAATGTGACAATATACATTTACAGCATTTGACTACTGATATCTCTATCAATGTGATACTACATCACATGACAATGAAATAGAGGGAAAATGCAAATATTGACTTAATATAGGTATCTGTATGCACAAACATGTTCTTAACAAAATAGGTCAAAAAACACTCATGTTAATTACTATCCTTTTTTCTGCAACTGCTTCTGTGCCCTTAGCTGGCATTTATAACTGCCTTCCTCTTCTCCCATTGTGTATTTCCTCCACTCTCAGTAAGCATCTCAGCAGGTCTTGATTCTGGCACTTGGGGAGTGACCCATACGTTCATCTCTGAGAGGTCTGGGCGATTGTCATCCTGCCTGGAGGGCTTTGCTATAGTTTCCCACTGAGTTTAAGCATCTGACATGGTAACACCAAGAGAAGTGATGAAGGGTCTCCTGCTCCCCAGACATGAGCTTCCCTCCACTGTGGAGAAACAATCTAGTTCCTCCTTGGTAACCTGGATAAATCACCCCTCCTAACACTTTTACTCCTTTCTTACCCTGTGGGCTTAAGGGCATTGTAATGGCTATTCCTGGTTGTAATTTGACTGCATCTGGAATGAACTATAATCCAGAAATGGAGGGCACACCTGCGATCCAGATCCTGAGGCATAGTGGCCATGAAAAGATTAGACCAGGCGAGTAGTACACGCCTTTAATCACAAGAGACTGAGGCAAGCAGATCTCTGATTTCTAGGCCAGCCTGGGAAAGAGCAAGTTCCAAATCCAGGCATGGTGGTACACACCCTTAATCTGGGCCACGCCTTTGCTGGAGGCCTAGATAATGGCATTGGAAGAAGGAAGACTCTCTCTTCTTCACCTGCTTGCACTTACTTGCCAGCACATCTGTTGGAATCTACTTCTTCAGGATTCCAGCTTATACAGAAGACCAGGTGAAACTACTAGCTTCGTGGGACTGAGCAACTACTAGAATTATGGACTTCCCATTCACAGCTACCCATTGTTTGGGTTAGTTGGATTGCTGACTGTGAGTCATTACAATAGATTCCTCTAAGATACAGGGGCATTCCATAAGTTCTGTGGCTCTAGAGAACCCTGACTAATGCTGGCATCAGAAGCCTACAGTGGCCTGAGGGGAAATCTGAGCTCCCAGTTCAGTGGAATGTTGGTTGTGGCTCCTTGAAGGAGCACTCCCCACTGTGTATTCAAAACTTCTAGGCCAGCAGAACTTTAAGCCATGGGAAGAGGAAGCAAAATTTTTCCCAGTGGGTCCCCAGGGGTGATAGTGAGTGAAACCATCCCCATTTACACCACCTTGATTCCAGGATCTGTGAATCCTGGCCATGGGAGAAACTGTACCATATCAATAGGTGCTGATTCAAAGCATACACTGCCTTCTGGAGAACCCTACCTCAGCCCTCCGGGATGCCTAATTGGCACTGTAACTTTCTTCAAAGGGCCATTCTATCTTTCTATCAGAGGAGCTGCTTCAGAGTAATGGGGAACATGGTAAGAGGAGTGGATTCTATGGTGGTAAAGTGAATCTCTTTGTCTGTAGCAATACTGTGTGGAATACCATGATAGTGGGTTATAAAAGTCCACCTATGATAGTTTTGGCAAAAGCATCCTGCGTAGGAAAGGCAAATCTGTAACCAGAATAAGTGTCTATCCATCATATCCAAAGCATTGTCTTGTCCATGGAGAAAGTAGTCCAGTGTAGTCAATCTGCCACCAAGTTGCTGGCTGATCATCCTGGTAAATGGTGTCATATCTGGGGCTCATGGTTGGTCTCTGCTGTGGGCAGACCTGGCACTCAGCAGCAGCTGTAGCCAGATCAGCCTTGGTGAATGAAAGTTCGTGTTATTGAGCCCAAGCATAACCTCCATCATGGCCACCATGGCCACTTTGTTCATGTGCCCATTAAGCAGTGACAGAGATGGCTGGGGACAGAAGCTGACTGTTCACAGAACGGGTCATCTTATCTACTTGATTATTGAATTCCTCAGTTGAAGTCACCTTTCAATGAACATTTACATGGGACACAAGTATCTTCACATCCTTTATCCATTTGGAGAGATCTATCCATATATTTCTTCCCCCAGATGTCTTTCTCATCTATTTTTCAATCATGCTCTTTCCTTGTGCCAGGCTATCCAGGCAACAGTCTACATATAGACTGTATTCATTGTCTATAGCCTATGAATCAGTAAAGGACTGAACATCTGGCCATCTCTCCTTCCAGACAAAATGTCAGACCACGTGTGCTCCCCAAGGTTCTACTCACTGTGAAGATTTGCATTCACTCATGTCTTTCAAGGTTGTCCCAGAAAGAGACAGTTTTGAAGACTGTACAACCAACTTTAAGACTTGGTGAATCAGATAATATCCAGGTCATGATGGGCAATTCAGATCACATGGTAAATTTATGGGATTTTGTCAAATGTTCAGTTTCCAGTAAAACCAAGCAGCCTGAGTGCTGTCTCTCAAAGGAAGAACAATTGTCTGTAGATGATTGTAGAGCCTTGCTCCAAAACCCCAAGGAAGTCCTCTGTGATTCACCTATAGGAGCCTGCCAAAGGCTCCAAACAGCGTCTCTATCTGCCACTGACACCTCAAGTACCATTGAGTCTTCTGGATCATATGATCCAAATGATAGAGGAGCCATCACAGCACCCTGGACCTGTTTAAGAGCCTTCTCCTGTTCCAGGCCCAGCACAGAGCTACCAGCTTTCCAAATCACTTGGGATTTGGACTGGAGTAACATACTCAAGAGGGGAATGTTCTACCCCCAGAGTTCAAATAGATCCATTGAACACTGTGTTTCTTCCTTGGTCCAGGTGGAATGGCTTGTCTTTCACGTCAGAAGGAATATCAGTGTGGCTGACAACAGTGGACTCCTAGAAATTTCCCCGAGGTAGAAGGCCCTTTGATTGCATTTATTTCCCATCCTCTGATATATATATCCTTTATCAACAAGTCTACAGTGATTATTACCTCTTGCTCACTAGGTCAAATCAGCAAGTCATCAATACAGTGGACCAGTGTGATATTTTGTGGAAGAGACCTGTGGTTCAGATCCCTTTGAGCTAAGTTATGACACAGGGATGGGGAGTGAATATACCCTTGAGATAACAGTAAGCATGTACTGCTGGCCTTGCTGGATGAAGGCAAATCTCTAGCTACCATGAGGGGAGAAGGGGAATATCCTTAATATACAATATATCCCCATGACATTTTAAATAATTGATTATATTTTTAAAAGAAAGTGGTCGTGAAAACATCAAGCTATTAACAAATGACTCTGTACCAAACATCTCCTAGACTTGATGGTTTATCACCTCAGGTTTTAGTGTTCGTCACACACCTGTGTTGCATTCACAGCAAGCTCTGCTGCATGACCTCTCTGCTCAGCTGGAGTCACTGCAGGTCACATGACGTGCTTTCAAGATGGCTCATTCCAGTGTTGGCACATTAGTAGACATCATCTGAACCTCGGACTGAAGACTGTAGCTCCCCTGCAGGCAGGTGTCCCTGTTGGATTTGGGTCACCCTCGCCTCATGGTTTTGGATGCCAGACCATTCTGCTCTAGAAAAGCAGGTAGAAACAACCCTGCCCACCTATTATGACCTCATGTTGGAAGTCCCACTGTAACCATGACACATTCAGAATCCCAGGAAGGGAGCATCAACTCAACCGCTCAATGGAATGAATAAGAAATCGTTTTATTGAAAAATCAGGGGCTGGGGTAGTCTTCTGAAGTTTTTTTTTTTTTTTTAAATACAGCCTGTCCTTCATCCTGTGTATCCTGTGCATCCTTCTGGAACCATCAGCCCAAATAAAGCCTTTCTTCTGAAACCTTCTAGCCATGGTGTCTTAACACGGCAATAGAAAAGTAATTAAGATGCGGTTATAAAGGTAAATGAAATTAAGGCTGGAAAATACAGGAAATCAAAGGGCATGCTGGGAGCACGGTGCTCATGGGAGGCTGCTGCCCTTGCTGACCACAACGCTGTCAGTTTGCTGTGCCTCGGAAGTTCCCAGGATGTGCCACTGGGACCTTTCCTCACTGTGAACACCCTGGGTTAGGCATCTGAGGGCTGTGTGTTCTTTTCCCTTCGCTCCTGAAATGACTATTCCTCCGTCAGCACTCTCAGCCTTTTCTGTTGTCATTTAAAACATCTCTGCTATTCATTCAAAGTTATTTTAAGAACCAGTCTCAGTTTAATTTGGGAAAGAGACAAAGAAAGAAAGAAAGAAAGAAAAAGAGAAAGAAAGAAAGAAAGAAAGAAAGAAAGAAAGAAAGAAAGAAAGAGGGAGGGAGAGAGGGAGGAAGAAAGGAAGGAAGAGAGGGGGGAGGGAGGGAGGGAGGGAGGGAGGAAGGAAGGAAGGAAGGAAGGAAGGAAGGAAGGAAGGAAGGAAGGAAACAATTTTCCTACCAAGAGAGAGAAGCATCTGGTTTCTGGTTTTCACTGTGGATTTTTGGCACATTAGTGTTCCAGCAGAGGGGGAAATTGTAACGCTGTCATTGCTGTGATGATGATGATGGTGGTGGTGGTGATGGTGATAATGATGATACTGATGATGGTGGTGGTGACTAAATCATACTGTCAACAATATGACGTTTTTAGCATCTCCTACAGATTTTTCTCACTTACTCTTTATGGCCCTAAGATGTAACAGTTATAATATGAATTTCTCCTGTGCAAATCTAAGCCATTTTTCCCCTAAACATAGAACTTGAAGGTCAAATAATTTAACTGATGATAGAGGACATTTTTAAACCATGTGCCACATCGCTACACAAAATATACATTTGTGTATATGAGAATGTTGTGTACCAGGTTATTCAAGAAGTTCACATGAGAGTTCTTGACGTATGGCCTATGAGTAGAAATCACATCATATTTATTCACTGTGGAACTTTGCTTTTATTTCTCTTACATGTATTATTCGTAGTTCTGCATTGGATGCTGCTTTACAGTACTCATGTGAGAAAGACTAAAAGAGAAAACAGGGAGATTACCCTAGGACAGCTGGCTGAGTAGCCTGCACCTCAATCAGCAAGGTTACAACTGACCAATCGAGTTCTTGATAAAATAAAAAAAAAGTTTGTCATAATTTCAAAAGAGACAACAGAATACATTACAGGTATAAGGACATGGTGAAAAATTATAAACGCACAGGTCAAACTTTCCTAGACTTTCTAGAAGTTTTTACCCTACAAAGGCCCTGTCTTAGTCAGAGTTTGTATTCCTGCACAAAACATCATGACCAAGAAGCAAGTTGGAGAGGAAAGGGTTTATTCAGTTTACACTTCCACATTGCTGTTCATCACCAAAGGAAGTCAGGATAGGAACTCACACAGGGCAGGAACTTAGAGGCAAGAGCTGATGCAGAGGCCATGGAGGGATATTACTTACTGGCTTGCTTCCCCTGGCTTGCTCAGCTTGCTTTCTTACAGAACCCAAGACTACCAGCCCAGGGATGGCACCGCCCACAATGGGCCCTCCCCACCTTGATAACTGAGAAAATGCCTTACAGCTGGATCCCATGGAGGCATTTCCTCAAGGGAGGCTCTTTTCTCTGTGATAACTCCAGCTGTGTCAATTTGACACAAAAGCAGCCACTACAGGTTCTAAGCATAATGCTTGAGTTCTGATACTTCCTAATTCCTTGCAAGAATAAACACCACTCAATCTGCTGTCTGAGTTTGCCTTAAACACACAGAAGAGAAATGAGTTGTGCTGGAATATATGCTCTTCTTACTGTGATGACCCAGAAAGCAAAGACTCAGAAAGCAGAAAGTCATGCTTGTGGTTCAGGGCCAGCTCTAGTCTGACTCCTGAAGGCAGCAAGCTGGGAATCCTATGCGCAGCTGATGTCCGCACCTGCGGGCTGTGTTTTGTTTTGTTTCATTTTGTTTTGTTCTCAGGAAACTAAGTAGAAATATATGGAGGTGGATGGTGGAAGCTCAGAGGGGCCGTAATGAATGTCTGCACAATTCTGAATAGAGACATGGTTATTTTAGTGTGCAGGAGAGAAACCCGCCTTCTTAACCTCCCAGGAAGTGCTGTGGCTGAGTTGATCCAGGCCCCTGGGAAGCACATTTTAAAATGAGTCTCCGCATACAGCAACTCCGAGAGAAAATAAATATGAGAGACAGTCTAAAGAGGGAGCAAAAGGAGATGGAAACACTATCAGGCCACTGTGCTGGGACCCAAGAAAAGGAGCTTGGGGAGGGAGGAGACCAGAAGTCTGGTCCAGTGTTAAAGAGTAAGAACATCGGCATCCCTCAAACCCAAGGGCCCTTGCAGCAGAGTCCCAGGGCTCCCAGAAAGGATAGATCCTGCCCCCCTCAACTTGAAGATATAGGCTGGGAACAGAGTAGGAGAAAAAAGCCCAGCAGACTTTGTAGAACACTGGAGTTCTTGGGGTCTGTGAAAGGTACCTTATCAGGCCTGCCATACTAGAACAAACAGTAACATGGATGAAGATGGTTATTATAAGCTTGGGACTAATAAAACGAGGTAAGACATGTGACCTTCTTTCTGGTCACTGAATTTGTCCCAAGTTGCAAACTCAACATCTGTGACTATTATTTACTTTTAAGGCAGGGTCTCATGTAGCCTAGTCTGCTCCTGAACTCACAGTGCAGCTAAGGATAATGTGGAACTTCTGATCTACCTGCTTCCCGAGTGTAAGGATTATGGGTATACACAATAGTGCTTGGTTTATACTGTGGAGGGGCTTGAACCCAGAACTGTGTGCACCCTGAGCAGCCCACTCTACCAACTGAGCTATACCCCCAGCCCATCTTAGACTTTCATTATTCCAGACAGAATATTGCTGACTCAGTGGCTGTCTACACACCTCCCCAAGAGTGCTCCAAGGATGGAAACTAATACTGTTTTCTTCCTCAGACTGGTTCAGTCAGGATGATGCTCCATAAATGGGTGGACACATGACAGAGGAAGCAGAACCTGAGGATTACCTACCTGAAAGAACAATACTTGAGCCTCTGAGATGTGCTTCTGAGATCTAGCTTAGATATCACATACAAACAAAGGTGTTCTGTCCCTTTTCACCCTGATCCTCCCTGAGGGACAGCTGCTCTTCCATCATTAATGAAAGAGTGTCTGTACCACTTTAGCCCAGTACAAAGCCAGCAAAGATGACTCATTCACCCAGGCCTTTGGCAGGAAACACCTTGGGAGCATGCTCACTCGCTGCTACTTTTAAAGTGTGTGTCCCTGAGATCTGGCAGAGACGTGGTGGCATACGGCCCACTCTGGGAGCCCTGTCAGACCCAGCACTTCATCTTGATTCCTTTAGAATAGGAGCCTGATTCACAGTCTTCTGGAAGAGAGGAGGGTCTGGGGCACTCCCTGCAGTCAGGGCTGGATGATGAGACCTTGAGCAGATACAACGCCAAGAGATCTGTCAGCTAGCACAGGATGAACCCGAGCTGCACAGTGCCAGGCAGGCTGGGCCAGGGTGGGGTGGTACAGACGTAGAATTTTTAAGCAAAATCTCACTTCTTATCCTATGGCATAGGGCAAGAACTTAGGGAGGAGAGGGCAAGGGATGTCTACCAGAGTTCCTGTTTCCTGATCATTGATATTTTACAGGAAAGATGTTGAAGCGGTGGCTTCTTCTTCAGAGCAGAGAAACAACAGCCTCTGTGATGGAGTTGTTGTTACACATGAGACCTTCACTAGTAACCCTGGAAATAAGGCAGGACCAAACAAGGAGGCTTGTGACAGGCATTACCACAGATACACTTAACTCTCAATGTGATGGGCCACATGCCCACTCTTCCCTGCCCAATATACGGAGGCTGGGAGCTGGTCCAGTCCCTGTCTTGTATTCCCCATCCTAGCAGACAGTATGCCCTGTGTATCTGTTGATCGTGTGTATAATCTACTCACCACTGGAGACTTGGAACAGAAATGTCCAGAAATCGAAAAGAGCAATCACCACGAAATCTAGGTGTGCTTCCCAAGGTCCCCTGTTGTCACCTTCACCTCCACAAAAAGCTCTATGACTCTCATGACTGGGCCTCAGGAGCGAGTCTAGCAGAGGGAAGAAAGAGGGAGAACAAATTGCACAAGGTAGAGAAGGGGCTGTCATAGGCAATTCAACAAAGAAAGACACGAAAGGCAGAGATCAGCAACAGAGTGTCTCCTGACGTGTGCAGGGTCCTGGGATCAACCCACAACCATAAAAAATTAAATAATAACTAAGGACAGCAGTCAGGGGATGGAATCACACCCTCCCTGGTCTCTTGGTCTCCTTGACCAGGGACAGCGCTGCTCCTGATGAACAGAAACATGATTGTTCTTACCATCGTGTCCTGAAGGGAATGTTAGCCGCTCCTGTGGTCACAGTAACAAACCACTGTAACCTGCAGTGCTTTAGAACAGCCTGTACTTACTTCTCTTGAGTTCTGAAGTTGGAGTGAGTCTTACAGGACAAACATCATGGTGTCATCATGGCTGGTTCCCTCTGGAGTCATCAGGGTAGGATTTGGTCCCTGACTCTTCCAACTATGGAAGGCATCTGTCTTAGTTAGGGTTTTACTGCTGTGAACAGACACCATGACCAAAGCAACTCTTATAAGGACAACATTTAATTGGGGCTGGCTTACAGGTTCAGAGGTCCATTATCATCAAGGCAGGAGCATGGCAACATCCAGGCAGGCATGGTGCAGGAGGAGCTGAGAGTTCTACATCTTCATCTGAAGGCTGCTAGGAGAATACTGTCTTCTAGGCAACTAGGATGAGGGTACATACACGGTCAAAAACCAAACCTCCAGGTGTGCACTCTTGGGTGGGTTGCCGTAAACACAGAGACAAGAAGTGACAACATGTTAGCCCGGAGTTTCCTCAGAGTGAACTTGGGAGTTTTCTTTGTGTTTTCCCCCGGCACAAGATCCCACTTTGTGCAGGGGATGAGCAGGGGTTCCAGCCCAACAGACTCCATTAGAGACTTGGACAATCTGGTTGGTACCCAAGTCTCTCCCTGTCTCCATGGCATCTATGAAAACATTGTAAGAAGAACTCAAGAACTTGAGTTGTGACAGAAGTTGCTGCTCAACATGTCATTTCCCCCCACAAGAAATTGACTAAAATTACCTGCCACTGTGGCTTGAACGTATCTGTGTGTTGAAAAATCTGATCTGCTATGTATATAAGGGGACCTGCAGAGAGAGGTGGTGGGGTCATGAGGCTTCATAAAATACACACACCATTATCACACGAGAGGGTTTTATCTCGGAGTAGCTTCTTGTAAAAGCTCACCCCCTCAGACACTCATACATTCTCTCTCTCTCTCTCTCTCTCTCTCTCTCTCTCTCTCTCTCTCTCTTTCTCTTTCTCTCTCTCTCTCTCCTCCCATCCACCGATATATCTCACCTGTGCTGTGCCTTCCACCATGTGCCATGAAGCCCCGAGAAGGGGGCTTACACTAGAAAATCTGCTGTGATAGTGAGTCTCTTAGAAATGGGACGGAAGCTTCACCCCATGATGCCTCAACAATATGACAGCCACAAGAAGATCTGAACAAGGTCAACCCCAACAGACATGATAACACGAAGGAGGAAATCTCACAGGGCCTCACCCATAGACAAAACAAAACAACAACAAAAAAAAACTGCTGGAAACTAAGAAATGCTGGGGGTGGAAGAAATAGTGGGAGAGCCCACTAACTGGTTATTCAGTATCAAGCAGTCAGCTCTGAAATCATATACACACAAGCCACACTAAACAGAATGAGCAGGGTGTGTGTGTGTGTGTGTGTGTGTGTGTGTGTGTGTGTGTTTATGTGTGTGTGCAGCTGTAGGACCTGAACCCTAAAAAATGCAATGCCCCCACGTGTGTGTATGTATGTATGTATATACAAATATATATATATATTAAAGAAAATGGAGGGTAGGGGAATTCATGGGAACAATTAAAGGAAAAAAGGAAAGGGGAAATGATATAACTGTATTTTAATTTTTAAAATGCAGCAAGGTATCAATGCTTCCATCTCCCCTTCTTGGGCTCAAGAACCATGAGCCAAATAACCTTCTGCCAGGGGAGTTCACACATTCTGTGGTATTCTGTTACAGCAGCAGCAGCAGAATACACTGCTGCACCCAGATAAGAGGAAAAATAAACCATAAACTGAAGAGACGTTCAGCCAGTTCTGTACTTTGTCAACTTTTGCTGTGTTGACAACCAGCCTTAGCATGTCACTGGCTTACTGAAAATATTTTTTCCTATTCAGGAGGCAGGAGGGAAGCTCTGTGTGTGTGTGTGTGTGTGTGTGTGTGTGTGTGTGTGTGTGTGTGTATTAGTGTGTGTGAATGAGTGTGTGTGTGAGTGTGTGTGTGTATGTGTGTGTGTATGAGTGTGTGAATGAGTGAGTGTGTGAGTGTGTGTGTGTGTGTGTGTGTGTGTGTGTATCACCTGCCTGTGTCAGATGTGGCTCAGCTTGGCCTGTCTCATGTTTTCTCACACTCGAACCCAAACTAAAAAAAATAATAATAATTCAGATTCTGAGACAAGCTGAGCCTACAGTAGGAAGCAGGAGCTGGAGGGCAAGGTCAAAGGGTCACGTGCGACGGTCTGCTCAGCAGTGAAAACGTCTGCCCACTCACTTCCAAAGCCTGGGGTGTGTTACACAGTCCACCCTTGAGATGGAGAGCATTGCTCCCCAGAGATGCAGAGCTGAGACACTGGTAGGATGTGTGACCATTTCTCCATCTCTGCCGATAGAGGTGAAGGACCAGAGCAAAGATACAGTCACTACTGCGGCACAGTCAGCCCTTGGCACCCGCTCTGGCTCATTTCCTGGAAGGATCTGTCTCCCACCTGGGGGAGCCCCACCTACCCTGATTGTCATTTATCTGAGCATTTGTTCCCTGGGGATGTATGTGTGTGTTTGGGGGGACGGGGGGTAGCATTATTCTGGGTTAGCTAATATGAAATCCAGTCTCCAGAGCCTACTAGCTGTGGTAGGACACACATGTGAAGTTCCCTGACTTTTAGACTGTCCTCATCAGGAGGGCTGGTGAATGGTGGTGTGAGATACAGCCAAACTGCAGCCCTTAGGCATCCATGGGCAGGGTGACTGGCACTTCAGCCCTGCCCTGTCACCTGTAATTGAGATAACCAAGGCAGATGGACCTCCCAGTCCCTAGTACATGTCTCTGAAAAGGGAAAAATGCCACATAGAATGACGGCAAGAAGCTGTGATGATCAAACACACATTCTCCCACAGAAACCCAAATACCAGCAAGCCTGCAGCCCTGGAGTCAGGACCACTCGCTCAACCAGAACCAGAATCAGATCTCAGCCTAGGTTAGCGCCCATCTTCAGGTCAAACCAATGTACTAACTTCTGTGGTTCTCACTCGCTTTTCTTCCTTTTGCAATGCTAGGTATTGAACCCAGGACCTTGTACCATGCTTGGCAAAGGCTCTGCCTGTAAACCATACCCCCAACCTTTATACATTTCTCTTTTAAAGTAGAATAATAATTTACAGTCACATAGGAAAGAAGTTCTAACGGTTCCTTGCAAAATAGGGTGGCGTTAGCTAGCATAGATCTGGTGTGTATTTTCAAAACTGAATAAAGAAATCTTGAGTGTCCTCATGATAGAAAATAATCATTAGTTTTGGAAACAAAGAGCTTGCATCAAATTTGACCATTAATAAATGTATGCATGGAATGGTAACATTGCATGGAATATTTTATGCAAAGGTACAGGTTTTGTATATGAATTTGAAATGAGAAAATACAATTAAATATTCAAAAATAGGGATGATTTTGATTACTGTGTGCTTCCCTGAGCCATGTAGGACATTCTGTTTATGCTACATTTTACCAATATGCTTTAGAGGATCAGTGCCAACAGGGTGTGTGTGCGTGTGTGTGCGTGTGTGTGTGTGTGTGTGTCTGAGTGTGTCTGTGTATGTGTGTATCCCTTTGTGTGTCCACATTCATTGTCTTATGGTTTTACTGCTGTAAAAAGACACTATAATCAAAACAACTCTTATAAGAACAACATTTAGTTGAGGCTGGCTTACAGGTTTAGAGATTCAGTCCACTATCATCAAGGCAGGAACATGGCAGCATCCAGGCAGGCATGGTGCAGGAGGAGCTGAGAGTTATACCAAAGGCAACTAGCAGAAGACTGGCTTCCAGGTAGCTAGGACTAGGGTATTAAATCCCACACCCACAGTGACACACCTTTTGCAACAAGGCTACACTTCCTAATAGTGCCACTCCCTGACCCAAGCATATACAAACCGTCACATGTGTGTATATTTGTATGTCTGTATGTGTGTTTGTATTCCCAGGTGCAACAGCATCATGCAAAGACCTGTGGGTTTTTTTATGATGATACCTGAATAGGGAGATAATTTTTTTTGTCTCCTTTTTTTTTTATGTACGTGAGCACACTGTCACAGTCCAGTCCTCAGGACATCGAATCCCATTACAGATGGTTGTGAGACACCATGTGGTTGCTGGGAATTGAACTCAGGACCTCTGGAAGAGCAGCCAGTGCTCTTAACCACTGAGCCATTTCTCCAGCCCCCTACCTGTGTTATTTTTTTCTCTTTTCCCTTTCCCACACTGACCTTGAGCCAGCTGCTGTGACTATATACGTCACAAGGCTGCTCATGGCAAAATGAGTTCAGCTTTGGCTTCCATGGAGAGGATGAGCAACACCCCTGTGCGTAATCACAGCATCAAACTGCTACAAAGTGCCTGGCCACTGTCTTCTCCCAGGACTCTGACTTTATACACACCACTCCATTCAATCATCAGTCCTGAGGTGGCTATTCTATGACACTCTGATGATTCCCAGCTTTGGGGATCCATGTTTTCTGAGTAACATATGATTTCCCATTCCTTGAGATGTTAAATTAGCACTTCTCAAAACTCAGTACTATTTATAGATGCTAAATTGGGCACATTTCTTGTACCAACCATGAAAGAAGTAATCCATGGCAGGCGTTTTTGCATACTACCATAATTAACTTTATGATTCCTTTCTTCTCTGCGTCACCACCCAGCTCAGCTCTACGGCTCCAGGCTCTCTTCCCCACCCGTGACAGGCTCTGCCTCACTGCAGACCCCTGGGTGGAGCAGCAGACACAGGCTGGTGGTTTGTCTGTCTGACTTGCCAGATCCTCTCCCAAGGAGAGGCGCTGAGGTTCGGGAATCTTGCGGTGATTAATTACTGCAGTGAAGGCTCACACTGAGGAGTGAGTCAGAGAGACTGGAAAAGTCCCCTCAGGTCGTGTCCTGGAGGAGCCAGGAGATACCTAGCATTTTCCCTGTGTGTGTGTGTGTGTGTGTGTGTGTGTGTGTGTGTGTGTGTGTGGTGTGTGGTGTGTTCACATGCATATGAGTATGAATATCTGTCAATGTGTATCAGAGACAGAGTGTGTCACAAAACACTTGCATGAACAGGGTCTTCTGTTTTATTATTAAACTATTCACTCAAGAGCAAGCATAGAAAGACCTAATTTGCAGACCCTCTTGAACACTTAGGAAAAATAAAATAAAATGAGATTTGTGTCCCAAGAAGAAAGCAGTGGGGAGATCCCTGTGCCCATCAGACACCCAGACAACACTGTCTGGGGAGGAAACAGTCCTTGGAGTTTATACCCAGAGCTGAGAGTACCATCACATCTCCAGGACAGTCTCTTTTATTGGGCATCTGTCCAGCCCACAGAAACCTAGCAAATGTCCCTTTGTTACTGAGCATGGTGTGCTGTGTTGTGCTGTGCTGTGCTGTGCTGTGCTGTGCTGTGCTGTGCTGTGCTGTGCTGTGCTGTACTTGGTGCGGTATAATATGGCACACTGTGGTATAGTACAGAGTGACATGATATAGTGTGGTATTGTATGCTATGGTGTGATAGGGCGCAGTGCCGTGTGTGATGATTGATAAGGTGTGGTATGGTCTAGTATAGTATGGTGTAGCATGGTCCATAGAATCTGCTGTTATGCTATGCCTCTGGTGTTGGTGGTATGGTGTGTTGTGCTGTGCTGTGGTGTGGCATGTGTGGTATACTATGTATTGTATACTGTGCTGTGGCATCCTGTTGGTGGTATGGTGTGGTGTGATATGGCACAGTATGATATGATATTGTAAAGAGAGGCTTTCAATAACACAACAAGATATAAGAAGGGCGATAGCCCCACATCCTGGGCTTTCTGGTTCCCCTGTCCAATGCTGGCTCCTCGGGTAGCTTCTGACAACTCAGTGATGTCACTGGACTTGTGGCTTAAGGCGTTATCTGTCTGTGAAATGTTTTAAAAAATGCTCATAGCCCGACTTATGTCCTCTCTACTACACCTAGCCAAGTGCACCACCATTTTTACTTTCCTGTTGGATCTTTTGGAAAGGTAACACACCATCCTTTCTTACTCCTCACCACACACACACACACACACACACACACACACACACACACACACACACGCTCCCAGACAGGGTCACATGTATCCCACAGCAGACACAAGCTTCAGTTTCGCTGTATAAGGAATTCCCTGAGCTTCTTTCCCTCTGAGTGCTGGGACTAAAGGAGTACACCGATACCCCAGCATCATGACGTTACCAAGATTAGGAGTGTGTGTTTCTGGGTTTGGTCTCATTTCATTTATTAGAATGAGTATTGCCTTTCCTGGACATTCTTAACAGCTTTCATTTTTAAAAGATTTGACTTCTTCATTGTCTTCTGTTTTGTTATTTGTTTAAACCTTCCAGGATGTATGCTGTTTAGTCGAGCATTTCTCTGCTTCTAGGAGGTCCTTTTCCTGCTTAGCCTCTGACTTCTCTCCAGACCACATGTCCTCTGCTGTGGGTCCACACACACTCACATTTGAACACGTGATCCCTTGCTGGGGCCTAGAAGGCTGAAGAATATCCCTGGGACTGGGCCTTGAAGTTTCTTAGTCTGGTTCCACTTCTTGGCCTTTCTCTGCTTTTTACTTATGAAAATACAGTGACCATGTACCCCACATCCCTGCTGCCATAAGCCGTGTCACCCTGCACCAGGAGCCACAATACACCCTTCCTTCCTTAATTTGCTTCTTGTGAGGTATTTTATCCCAGCAATGAGAAAAAGCTAGTACACCTTCACTTCTTGGGAGTTTCCCTCATGCTGGGGAAAACTTGATACGTCTGAGTCATGTTTCTTCTTCCTTCATCTGAATAAAATCTATTTCTGGGAAAGAACAGATAGGTAACACTTTTAAATCTGTACATATGTCACATTCTGTAATCCTCTTTTCGTGATCTTCCTGATACTTCAGCTGGGTAAAGAAGTCTCAACATAACGTCACTGCTGTCAGAATTTGGAAAAAGTCACTTTACTACTACCAAGAGGTGGCATGGGTAATGACGGACCTCATTTCAACTGTATTCTTGCTGGCAAAAAGAGCCTTTCTGTGAACTTAGTTTTCTCAATTCCTCAGGAATGTAAGTATTGGCCTCTGTCTCATTCCTGGCCCTGGGGACCCTGTAGGATTGTTCAGTCTAACTTTTGTCCCTAAATACAGAAAAAATTCTCCAAGTCTCTCCTTTTTATGTCATTTCTTCCATTCTATTCTTTTATTTTTATCAAGTTTGTTCTTTGAAAGCTTTGGGTATACGTAATGTACATTTTTATTGCCTCCTGTTCAGCAGGTACTAAACCTCATCCAGCGTTCTTCAGTACCATTTCTTCCTCCTCCAGTGTATCCAGTCTATCTTATTACCATTTCCTAGTCATGGTTTTCTGCATTTAATGCCCAACCATTCACTGGCTTGTGTTTAATTTGAACAATTACTTTTTATGTCAAAAGTTATTTTTTTATTCTACATTCATTCCCCTTTTATCTTACAAAACACCTTTTGCTCTTCAAGCAATCTGTCTTGATGCTCTGAGAATGCAAACTTATCGAGTCAATTTCTTCTTACAAGGAGAGATGCTCTTGGTGTCCTACGCCTCACCCGGCTCTATCCCCAGCATCCCATGGCGTACTTTCCTTCGCCTTTGAATTATTTACTTGTTTATTCACGATGATGTTTTTTTCTTCTCATTGGAATCTTCCCCATGCTGGATCAGGCACAAGCCCATCAAAGCTATATGTGTAGGAGGAGCTAGGGTGGGAGGAGTTAGGAGAGGAAGAGGAAAGGGAAGAGAAGGAGCTAGGGAGAGAGAGAGAGGAGATGGAGGCAGATGTTCACATGCCTGAAGCAGTCAAAGGTAGTTGGTATATCTAGGTTGGGTATTGGGTTACACTTCTGATTGTATGGATCTCTTGTTACTGATCATTACCAAATATATGGGCCTTTGATTAATCTTTAAGCATTAGAGTCTCATCTTTCTGCTGGGCCCACGTGGATGGTGGGATGGTCTAGGCAATGCCCAGCCTTGCAGAGACAGCATGGAAGATTGGCAGAGCCATCTCCCATGCTGACGTCTCGTGGGTGGCAGGGCTGGTGTTTCTGGCTGGCTGGTTCTAGCTGCTGGGCGCAAGTGGCCTCTGGTCATGGAACATGGTGGCTGAGCTAGGCAGAACTCCGGCAGCTTAGATAGTCGCCATGACTAGAGACCAATTTATACATAATTACATCAACATGTGTGGTCTCAGGGCACATGAGTGGGCTCACTCCCTGGCTGGCTTCACATCCCTTCACTTGGCTAGGGTGAAAGGGAGACCTCCACTGTGCTTCAGAAGCTCTAAATGCAAGAAGGCAGAGCATGCTACTTGCAAAACCAATTGCCACAACTCATTGCCTGTGGCCTCCTGTACTAGGCATCTCCCTGGATTTCTGTAGACGACAATTCTACTTTTCAGAAGGAAGTTTGTTGTGAGTGTGGGAAACAGATGCGTCTGTTGTTGTTGTTGTTGTTATAATTTTTGTTCTTTTCATTTGGAATTAAGTTGTAGGAATTGGATTGTTTCCAATAATAGTTCAGTAGTACTCTATATTTAGGAAGTGTAGTATATCCTACTATATCATACCCCTCAGAATGGGGAGCAGAAAAACCAGCAGAATCCGAGGAATTCATGCCCACACTAAAGTGGCCTGGTGTTCTTAGGTCATGGTGAAATTTAAATTTCTATGACATCTGGGATGAATACAAAACCACAGTGCTGTCTGGCATGGAAAACCCTAATGAAACAGAACACTTCAGTTACATCTAAACAGCAGTGCATCGGCCCTCTGATGCATGCTTCTGCTATCCGTGGCTTTCCCTCGCTTCTGTGTATCAACACTCCTCGAATGATGCATGAAAACAGATGGCCTCATGAAAGCAGAAATTGCTTTTGTGTCTCCTGATTTGTGTCTTCTACTTTAAAAAAAAAAATGAAGAAACTGAGACCCAAGGGATTTTCCAAAGGTCACAGGAGTAGTTAGTGTGATAAAAAGAAATATGAGATTGTAGTAAAAAGTCTTGAGACTTGTCTTAGCCTCTCTCTCTCTCTCTCTCTCTCTCTCTCTCTCTCTCTCTCTGTGTGTGTGTGTGTGTGTGTGTGTGTGTAGGGAAGGGTATAACAAAAAACCTGAATCAGTCACTCATAAAGAACAGAACTTTATCCTTATTAGTTCTTGAGGCTAGCAAGCTCAAGGCCAAAGGTGCAGTAGACTCAGTGTGGAGTGAGGTCTGTCCTCTGTTTCCCAGGGGTCCTCTTCTTGCTGTAACTTCACATGGTAGGGTGAGACAAGTTCTACTTTAACACAGAAGGAAAAGGGAAGATTACAGAAGGGGGACAAGGGCAAGACTTGTACTGCAGTCCCATTTATAAAGCACACATCCACTGACTCATCAACCAGGGAGCATGCGTGGGACGGACCTAGGCACTCTGCACATGTGTAACAGTTGTGCAGTTTGGCCTTTTCATGGGACCCCTAACAGTGGAAGCATGGTCTGTCTCTGACTCTGCTGCTTGCCTTTGGATCCGTTTCCCCTAATTGGGCTGCCTTGCCTAGCCATGACAGGAGAAGATGCACCTAGTCGTACCTCAACTTGGTATGCCAGGGCTGGTTGACGTTCATGGAAGGCCTCCCCTATTCTAAAAAGGAACAGAGGAGGGGGAAGTGGTGAAGGAGGAGGAGGAAGAGGGAGGGACTTGAAAGAGAAGAGGGAGGGAAAGCTGCAGTTGGGATGTAAAGTAAATAAGTAACAATAAAAAGTATGCTTCCACTGAAAATAGCAGAACACTTATGGATGGATGGCTTAATCATTTCCCAAAGCCTTCATCTCCCAGTACTGCCATATTAGGTGCTGACCTCCTTCTCTTTTCTTGCTAGTTTGTGTTAGACTTATCTTGCCCAGACATGAGCTGAGTTGTGCTTGTGGTCCATTGGGTCAGCATGTAGGACCACATCCTAGGAACAGAGATCTGGGAATCTTACATCTCAGCAGGAGCTGACAAGATGGCTAACCCTGGTAACCCAAGTCCTCTCCCCAGGTCCCACATAGTGGAAGAAGAAAGCCAACTCTCACAAGAACAGACACACATACACACACAACTTACACACACACTCACGCATACATATACAGACTCAAATATACTCACAAAAATATGCACACTCAAATACACACATATACACACACATACACACACATACAAAGAGATACACACTCACACACAAACACATACACACACAAATATACACACATGCACTCACACACACCGTCACTTGGACACACACAGATACACACAGACACACAGAGATACACACACACCTTGCACTAAATAAATGAATGTAATGGAAAAATCAAATTCTAAAAGATCTTGCAAAATATCAAAATTATCTGTTGCCTTTGAAGGCTCAAGAAGACATGTCTTCGAACATTTACAACGTCCATCCAACCCTTTGTCCAGATATGCAGGTGGAATCTTTCCATAACATAGTTCTTCAGTTCTCTTTGGTTCTTGTTGGGTTAGTTAGTTAGTTATTAGTTAGCTAGTAAAAGTATCTTACCCTTATTCCACACTAACCTGTAACCCAGGCTGTCTTTGAACTTGTTGAGGTTTGGTCTATTGTTATGTACTGTAATGCTAAGTGCAGGCCCCAAAGTCCAGGTTGTTCCAGAGACCCAAGTAATAGTATGTGACCTTGCCCGCCCCCAAGTTATTTCTGATTGGTAAGTAAAGATGTCTGCAGCCTATAGCTGAGCAGAATTGAAATAGAAGAGGCTTGATGTTCCCAGGCTTGGGGTCTGGGAAGACCAGGAAGAGAGAGAGAGGAAGGTGGGAGAAGAGAAAGACACCATGGGTTAGGAGTCAAGAAAGCAAGGCCATAAGGACTGGCCAGTTGGAGTTAACAGCATCTCAAATGAAACATAGTAAGTAATAACTAGGGGTTATCAATAGGAAATAAATTTTAATAGCATAGAGGGTAGATATCTACCTAGCCTTAGTACTAAACTGGTAGCAATCCCCCTGCTTCAGCCTTCCAAGTGCTAGGCCACTTCCCCTGGCTTCTGATTGTTTGTTTCTGAAACAAGGTGCTGAGATCCAGTGGTCCTTAGGGATTATTGTCCAACCTTTAGCACTCCATTTTTCTAGGATTCAGATTTTAAACCTCTTTCCCTGATAATGCAGTTGGAGCATCAGCCATTGAAATATCTCCTTACTCTGGCAGTTTTAAGTCAAAACCTTCAGGGCTCATTATCAATGTGCTAAATGTGTTTCAGATTGCACAAATGTTGGAAATTGTGTGTATTTAAGTGAGAAGTGCATTAACAACCTTTTAAAGGCACTCACGTTGACTTCAGTCTTTCTATTTCAGGGTCATATTTCATCATGAATGGTGATGCTGAATTATAAATACCAGGAGTGCAAACACACATACCCAGTTACAGAATACAGGAGGATAATACTGTTTAAATAATTAAGTTTGATAAAGTAAAACTCTCAAGTACAATTCATGGATATTCATGTTACAGCTTGAAAAATGGGTAGGGGGACTTCTTTTTGAGTCAGAGGCTCAGGTGAGCAAAGGTCTCAATAAACTCTCCTTGACAGTCCCCAGGCTAATGCCATGGCCCATTTCATATGCTCTCTGGGAGATGTGCAAATGATAACTAACTTTCAGGAATAAAAAAGCAAGCTTGATCAGGTATTTAATTTGCATAGACCACTCTACATTTGCCAGTGGGCTAGAATGCTATCTTAGTTAGAGTTTCCATTGCTGTGAAGAGACACCATGACCAAGGCAACTCTTATAAGGACAACATTTAATTGGGGCTGGATTACAGGTTCAAAGGTTCAGTCCATTATTATCAAGGTGGGAACATGGTAGTATCTAGGCAGGCATGGTTCAGGAGGAGCTGAGAGTTCTACATCTTCATCTGAAGGCTGCTAGGAGAAGATTGGCTCCCATGAGGTTAGGAGGAAGGTCTCATTGCCCACCCCCACAGTGACACACCTCCTCCAAAAAGGCCACACCTCCTAATAGTGCCACTCCCTGGGCCAAGCACATTCAAACCACCACAAACGCTCTCTTAAAAGCTGCATAGCTGAGCAATCTTTGCTGCTTACTAAGGGCACATCAAGGAAAGGCATTCTGGCCCTGAACCTCCACAATTCCTGTGACCCCAGGAATGCCCATGACAAGGTAAGGCAAGAGCAAGATGATATGGGAATGAACAAAGACCCTAGGAAGCTACACCACCACTTGGCAGCCAGTGCTTCTTACCGGGACCTCAGTCCCCGGTCAGTTGTGGGAATGTGTCTCTGTCTTAAATATGGAGTAAGATCCATACAGAGTGTTCATTCTAATGTCAGCCCAGAAAGTTTTGGGAATGTGTCAGTCAATTTAGAAGTTGTTATGGGGCACGAGGACATGTGCTTTCACATAAAAGAACCATCAGCTGAACCCCACTGGCGTTGAACTCCTCTATGACCATTCTTGCTGAACAGACCCACAAGAACAAAGCAACAGCAACTCTAGGAGAAAGGCAGAGAAAACTCTCACCTCCCTAAAACAAGCCTGAGAAAGTACTGTAATACGAATACCTCACAGACAAAAGCCAGGAGCTCCTCAGATAGTTGGTGAAATTCTGGAGGCTTTGCATTCTCTGCCATCATGGTGGGCTCTTTAAAGATCATGGTCAAGTCTATAATGAATTTATCTCAAATGTCAACTCCAGAAGAGCCTGCCTTGAGCATAAAATTAAACTCAAACCAGAATAATGGTATGAGTCAAGCGTGCTTCAATCTGGAACCACCACTCCAATCGCTGTGATCATGATACTATGGAAGAAAGTCACAGTATCCCCAGCCCTGAGCAGAAATAAGGGACAAATCCTGCCTCCTGTCATCTCTGTATTCTGAGCCTGCAACCATGAAGAGAGATAGGTTGGGGAATAATAGCTCAGTTGTGGGATGCTTCCCACCATGGAAACACATGCCTGACAACCTTTCTATTCTCCAGAGTGTATGCCATAGATACAGGGCCTTGCCTGTGATGGAGCACTTCACAGTAAGTACCACCAGTGAGATCAACCATGATGAGAAGGATTAAATTAGGGAAACAGAAGCCTCACCTCCCAGGCAGAGCTGCGTTAAGGACAGCAGAGCCTGTTCTATTTTGGCTCACACTGTAGAGCTTCCCATGCAGAAATTTAATAAGAAGACAGTGCAGTGGAAAGGCTTGGGATTCGGTGGGATTGCTCCCAGCACAGTGGCATGGAACAACTGATAAAGACATATAGTAGCATTGCTTTGCTTTGAACTATCCCCCTCCCACTGAAGACACGGGTAGCCCTTTGAGGGCTGAAGTGCTCTCTTGTAAAAAGAACTCTGGAGCAAACCATCTCTGCAAGCACACACGTGAAAGTGACAACTGAGACCTGAGAGGGAGTTTAACAATATGTTTGTGACAGATAACTTTGAATATTCAGGAGTGGAAAGATAACATTTCTCAACTGCTCCTTTAATTACAGCCTTGGAAGAGGAGGCTGTCAGCTCCACCTTCATTCAGGAAGCTGTCTGTGATGTCTCCATTCATTATGACTGTCTGTACTCCAGGGGGTTCTCAATTGCCCTGTATTAGTAATGCACTGTGGTGGGTCTCAGACAGGGACAGAGGCTCATCCCATGCCAGGGGTCAGTGATGAGTACAGTTCTCCAAAAGAAGATTGAGGTCAAGGGTCATGTGTTTAATCTCACATAGCTCAGCCTTTGAGGAGGCGTCCATCAGAGCAAGTATCATGACTATTCCACAGTACTGCCTACCAGCCCACCAAACACCAAATTCTATCATGCCCCAACTGAACCAGACCTATATCTTTATTTATGAAAGAGTACATTTAGGAGATACTTGGATGCATGGTTTTTTTTTAAGCCAAATAAATATGTAGGAATCTCCAAGAAGGATTAAACCCATTCAACTGCGAGTTTCATCTCATGATTTACTTCCAAAGGACCAAGAATAGAGATGTAAAGTAGTAACTACCATGCAGTGGCCTCGTAGACACCACCAAAGCCAAAGGGCCGGGATTGTGTGCTGTAGCAACATCACGTTGTGAGCATTTGCCTTTGTAGTTGTACTGATTGGTTTTGTGTCAACTTGATACAAGCTGGAGTTACCACAGAGAGAGGAGCCTCCCTTGAGGAAATATCGCCATGAGATCCAGCTGGAAGACATTTGCTCAATCAGTGATCAAGGGGGAGAGGGCCCATTGTGGGTGGTACCATCATCCCTGGGCTGGTAGTCCTGGCTTCTATAAGAAAGCAAGCTGAGCAAGCCAGGGGAAGCAATCCAGTAAGCAGCTCACCTCCACGGCCTCTGCATCAGCTCCTGCCTCCAAGTTCCTACCCTGTGTGAGTTCCTGTCCTGACTTCCTTTGGTGATGAACAGCAATGTGAAAGTGTAGGCTGAATAAATCCTTTCCTCTCCAACTTGCTTCTCGGTCATGATGTTTTGTGTAATGAATACAAACCCTGACTAAGACAGTAGTGTACACAAGAGAAGAAAACATCAGAGAGTACAAGTTAAAATACATTACTGAAGGCTCAAACAGTGCTTCTTAAAACTGCCAAGAGGACCAAAAATGAAGAGAAACAAATGAGAAACTGTCACAGACAAAGCTAAGGAGAGGCAGGTAATGGGGGAAGGGAGCAGGGGTGGGGAGATAGGGGTAGGGGGACAGGGCTGGGGGGGGCAGGGGTGGGAGGAGCAGGGGGTGCAGGGATGGTGGTGGGGTATCCTGAATGGAATACTGGGGCAGAAAAAGAACATTTGTAGACACATTTTAGAAACCCAAAACTCTCAAGGTACTAGTCGTGAACCAGTGTTTATCTCTCAGTTTGACAACCACACAGTAATTATGAACGATGTTAACATGAGGAACATGCCGTTAATCTTGTCATCCTGACAGCATTTAGAGTCACCTAGGAGACATACCTCTGGCTGTCTCTATGAGGGGGTTTTCAGAGAGATTTGACAGAAATGGAAAGATCCACCATGAGTGTGGGCCTAAATGGCTTTTAATTGGTCATTGTGTCGTTGCATAACCAGGGTTGGGTTGGGTTGGGTTGGGTTGGGTTGGGTTGGGTTGGGTTGGGTTGGGTTGGGTTGGGTTGGGTTTAGTTTGGTTTGGTTTGGTTTGGTTTGGTTTTTTTAAGGAGAAAAAAAGATAGGAGGTCTTTGCTGACACCCAAGCAAGCTATCAGGTTAAGGCAGAGGTACAGAGGTTGTCTACAAAGCTCAAGGACTCGCCTGGCCAGAGGTGGTCTGAGTCTCTGGGGCAAGGTCTGTGTGGCCGTGTGCCATTGGCCAGATCAGAGTGTTGGAAGATGCTTCATCTACATACTCAGGAGCTCTGGGATCTGAGGGGAAAAACTTTAGAAAGTCAAACACGGAGTGAAACTTGGTAATAGTCAGGGTTATGAATTCTTATCAGGGATGATGGTAGGAGAGCTGGCTTTATGACACCAGGTTGGGAGATGGGAGGGAGCCAACTTCTGCCATCCTCATCTGAGATACCTGGGGTTGAAGCTCTCCTGGACCCTTCCTCCATAATCCTGGGCCATTATGGTCCCTCAGGGAGCACCATTCAATGGGCTCTGGAGCACCAGCATGCATCTCTCTCTACTTGCTGACTACAGATGTGACCAGCCATCTCATGCTTGAGTCTCCATGGCTACAGCGGCTCTCCCGTGTCACTGTTTCCCCACAATGATGACTGTGCCCTCAAACTCCGAGTCTCTCTTACGTTGTCCAATAAAGCCTTTCCTTGCCAACTTTGTTTTTGGTCACTGTTCTTTTCACAGCAACAGAAAACAAACTTTAGAGTTAAATCAGAAAAGATAAAAAAAAATCTGATAATCAGCAATCCAACTCAAAGAAAGTACAACCAAGAAGAAGCCCAGCCCTCAATTATTAGAAATAAAAAAGACAAGAAATGAGTACAATTCAGATTCAAAACTATGGATGTCAAAGAAAACTAGTATTTTTAATTCGAGGAAATAAAGTTGATAAAGCTACACTAAAGGGAAAGAGAAAATCCCTACATAAATTAAATCAGAGATTAAAGAGAAAGACACCTTAACCAGCACTTAAGGTAATCACTATCAAAATATCAGAGCCATTCTTCATAGAAATAAGAAACAACTAATTTGAAGATCATAGAAAAGCTGAATAATAGTCAAAAATTGCCGAACGAAAGTTGCTGAGCAAAAAGCCAAACAAAGGAAGAATTTAAAACATACTAACAGAACCAGAATGTCAAAAATCAATGGAGTCCTGGCATAAACACACACAGGTCAGTGAAATAGAACGTTTTAACCCAGAAAAAAAAATTCACATTTATAGCTGTTTGTCAACAAAGGCACTGAAAGAAATACTGGACAAAGGGCAGACTCATCAATAAGGAATTCTGGGAAACTTGGGTATTCATCAAAGGAGAACAAAATTAGACCTTAGTACCTCTGTGTCTTACTCTTCTACCTTTCTATTGCTGTGAAGAGATCCAATGACCAAGACAACTTACAAAAGAGAGCATTTAACTGGAGACTTGCTTACAGTTTCAGAGAGTTAGTCCATGCAAATTACGTCAGGGACTGTGGCAGCAGGCAGGCAGGCTAGTGCTACTGCAGGGGCTGAGAGCTTATATCCCAATATCCAAGCAGGAGGCAGAAAGAAGGAGACTGGGTCTGGTGTAGGCTTTTGAGGCCTCAAAGAACACCCCCAGTGAGACACCTCCTCCCACACGTGAGCCTGTGGGGCCGGTTGCCATTCACACTACCACACTCAGCATCTAAAAAAATCAAATTGAAATGGGCCAGATATGCAAATGTAAATGCTGGAGCTACGAAGCACAGGAGAGATGTACCAAGACATCCTGGGAAGGAATTCTTTGGATGTGACTCCAGAAAACACAAGATTCAAAAGTAGAAATCGGCAAGTGGATTCCATCAAACTATAAAGTATCAGAACAGAGAATGGTCAGCCAACTAAGAAAACGTCGTGGGGGAAAGAATTTCAGACTCTTTTTATCTGCTGAAATGACAACATAAGCCCCACTCGTCTCCGTTTAAGAATCAGGCCTGATTTCAAAAAGAAGACCATAAGGCACCAGCTTCAGGAACAGACCAGAGAATCCAGAAACAAGGTCATAAAACCCCCTCCAAAAGAACAGCCTAGGGATAACCACAAGAATGGGAAACTATCTTATCCAGGATGAGCGGCCCTATCTCACTCTGTGGTTAAATGTTCATGACATAAGAATGCACCGACCATATGTGACTCCCTAGCACCCACCAATGAAATTTTAGATTATCTAATCCTTCTAGAGAGTTCCCCCAGTTCCCTATAAGGAGGCCTGTGCACCTTTGTCTGGGGTCGCCATTTTGGAGAATACCCCACTCCCGCATGCTGGTTATTTCTGGAGAATAAACGCTCTTTGTCTTGTATACCCTCTAAGTATACAAGAGTTTCTGGGGTTTTCTTTCAGCGAATTTCGAACCTTTACTCTGGTAAGGGGTTAGTCTCTGGGATGCAGCAGGAACCCAGTCAAGGGCATGAAAACTAAATGACTTAATTTTGAAATGAGAAAATGATGTGAAAATATTTTTGTCAAAGGACATGCAGATGGCCGGCAAGAGAATGAAAACATCCAACATTCTAGCCATCAGTGGGACGCAGATCTAAACCACAACAGGAGACACTTCACTCTGGTTACAGTGTTCGTTATCACAAAGTCAAAACAGGAAAAAAAAATGCCAGCAAAGGCACAGAGAAGGGGACTCTAATATAATGTTCATGGAAAGGTTCTATGTTACAGAAAACAAAGCCTATAACTGAACAGTGAGGTGACCCAGTAGGTGAAGGCACTTTCCACTGAGCCTGAATCCTGAGTTCTATACCTGGGACCCACATGGTGGGAGGAGAGAACAGACTCCCACAAGCTGTTCTCTGACATATAGCTGTAGCACTTTTACACACTCATTCACACACACACACACACACACACAGAGTGATAACGGTGTTTTGTCGTTGCTTTGTCTTATTTTGTTTCATTTTTTAGAACTACCATATAATACAGTAATTCCAACAACTGGAGTTCAGCCAAAAGAAGTTTACTCCACCTATCAGGGACACACCTGCTCACCATGTTTACTGCAGCACCCACATGTTAACCAGCTAGCACATGGATAACGTACAGACACAACTTAAACATCCGCTGGCAGAGAAACAGACATAGAAAAGGTGGAAGATAGACACAAGGGAACACTGCTTGGCCAACAAAAGATAAAAATAGTGTCATTTGCAGAAACATGGTTGGTCTTGGAGGGATATTGTGTTAAGTGAAGCAGACCAGGGACAGAAAGACATGGTCTCACTTAGGAGGGGAAGTTCAAAAGGCTGATCTCCTGACATAAGGGGCAGAAGCGGGTGAATGTTGGATGCAGAGGAGATGAAGACTTGATAGTGAACAGGTTCTGGGGACAAATGGATCAGAGCAATGGGTTCCAGTGTCTACGGCAGAGTGACTGTGGCTGGCAGCAACTAGCCGTAGCTGACTGGGAGAGCTTTCAATGTTCCCAGCCCAAAGGTTACATGCATCGATCACATGATCTGGTCCACATGACACTGGTTTCATGAATATTCTCCAGCTATTATTCTGATAGTGATAACAATATTCTTTGTGGTTTTGCATCCATATGTTTTTAAGTTGTTGTTTTCCTGTTCCCTAAAGAGCTGTCTATATGGCTGTACCCATGATGGGAGGCATCCAGTTGCATCCTGCATTCTGAGGTCCATATTGCTCTAGCCACATCTAGTGTACTGGTTTCCAGGGCACTACTGGGAAGGCCTCTGACCAGGGGACTTCAGCCTTTATCTATAATCATAGCTGTGAACCGTATGCATCTCCTAGGCTTTGTGGTCCATTCTGGTCTTACTATATATACAGTCAGGAAGATGAGGACTTAAAACATATCAGATAAACCAGTCAGGCATGGGGAACATGATGGAGAGAGGGCGTCGGGAGAAGCTGACATTTTTCCAAGAAGAAGAGTCACCACCTACTTGGATTGCCAGCTAGAGCCCACCCACGTGTGCGGCTCCACAGAACTTCCAGCGTGATGCCACCAAACGCCCACGTGCCTTAAACAGCCACCAGGTGTTTTTCCTCTGGTTCTGAGGAGCGGAGTAGAGACTGCCATTCCAGGAAATACCGGGCATTGATGACCATGCGGGCACTGGTGCCCCTGCTCCTTCTCAAGATGGAAAAGAAAATTTGGGATTTGGGGATCTTCCCCTGAGGAGCCGCCAGTGTTATGGGGAGGACAGCACTGTGCAGACCAAAAATGCATTTTCCAGAAACTCTGAAATCCTTCCCCTAGCACTCGCCTCCCTCTGGTAGAGCTGCCAGGCTTACGTTTCTCACTATTTTTATTTTCTGGAGAAATGATCATTCTTATAAATAGCCTTTTAAATGTCAAACTAGCTGCTTGAATAATTTATCTCGACTTCTTATCCTGTATATAACTTGCTTAATTTTCTTGGGCATGTCTAAAAGGTTAAAGGGAAAGTGTTTTACAAATAAACATTGCTCACGGTGTGTATGTGTGTGTGTGTTCATGAGCATGTAGTAGGTGCATGTATACACATGTGTGAGTGCACAGAGAGGCCAGAGATCATCCTTGGGTGTCTTTTTTAGTCACTGATTCTCCCAAAGCTGATTCTCCCAAAGCTGATAACTCCTCTCTTTGCTCAGATGGAGAATCTTGTTTTTACCTTGGTAAATCAGACCTTCCTGGCACTTAACACTACTTCCTCTGATCTTGTTAATGATTGCTGGCTATGTTACCATTCTCAACCACCTTTCTATGAGGGCAATGCTGTTCCTGGCAGTTTCACACCTACAGATAACTCCAATCATTGCTGCTGGCAACCAGGAGAGTGGAATGGTTTGTCCTCTCAAGTCCCAGGATTAGACCTCTGTGTGACTCTTAATACACCCCCCTCACAGTATATCCACCTTCGTAATGTTACCCTTGAACCTGATATTAACAGCCAATATTTAGTTCCACCAAATGATACCTGGTGGATTTGCCTTGATGGCCTCACCCCCTGCCTCTCAGCCAGCGCCTTTTTCGCTGAGAATTCTGATTTTTTCATTCTTGTACAGTTGGTCCCTCGATTGGTTTATTACCCTTCAGAATAGTTTTTTCATTTATGGGATAAGTCCACTGATTCCTGGTTCACCAGTAAAGGGAGCCCCTAATGGTCATGACCATCATAGCCCTCCTAGGCCTTAGTGCCGTGGGCGCGGGGACTGGTGTTTCCTCATATGTTCAAATCTAGGTATCAAGAACTCAGTACCACTATTGACAACAATGTTCAACATCTTCAACAGGGCATCAGTGACCTTGCAGACTCCCTCTCTTCTTTGGCTGAAGTTGTCCTTTAGAATCATAGAGGACTTGATTTACTCTTTTTACAACTTGGGGGGGGGAGACTATGTGCAGCTCTTAAAGAAGAATGTTGCTTTTACATAGATAAAACAGGGATGGTTAAAGAGAGCATGAAAAAGGTCAGAGGGAGGGAGGGAGGGAGGGAGGGAGGGAGGGAGAGAGAGAGAGAGAGAGAGAGAGAGAGAGAGAGAGCGCTGGGACAAGAATTGGTTTTCAACCCCTCCATGATTGTCAACCCTACTTCCTACAACTTTGGTACCATTATTTGGGTTACTTCTGCTTGTTTCTTTTGGTCCCTGGGCCTTAAATAGGATTACTAAATTTGTGAAAAAAACAGATAGATGATTTGATAGCAAAACCTATTCAGATACATTATCGTAAGTTAGCTATGGAGAACCACAAGACTCAAGATGAGGTTGTTACTCTATCCAGGGTGTTCCCAAAACACATCTCCACTCAACCCAAAAGAGGGGACTCCTGCCCCTAGACCAAACAGAGAGGGGCCACCCAGAACCCCCTCTGTCAGGCGATCTGAATTCTTGCTTAGGCTACGAGGCTAAGCACTGCAAGGGAATATAAATAAAAATTAAAAATATCTGGGTTCCCTGAGGGACAACCCTGACTGCATAGGGGTTGATGTCAAAAGTATTCCCTCTCCAGGAAAAAGACATCGGGATGGGTATGGCTCTCACACCTCACTGAACAACGACAGGAGGACCGGAGCCATTACAAGGTCCCCTTCAAATACTGGAGGTCAGGCTTCTATCCCCACCTTTGCAAGATTAGAATTGCAACAGCCCTTCTATACTTGGAGAGAGGGGGAAATGTCAGGGGCAGCCCTGCTTATACACTGAAGACCTAAAATCAGCCATAGGCCTAAAATCAGTAATAGACCTGACATACATTCCTGCTAACACAAAGTCTTGGGTCTCTGTGGAAAAACACTGAAACAGATGCCTAGAAGCTATTGTAAACAAGCAGCTTTGGTGGAAAATTGCCAGGCTAAATAGTCATAGACCTTGTAGATAGGTAACCTTGATAGATAGTACCAACTTAGATAAGGACAAATGAATCATAGGCGGAATCATAGTGACATGTCCCCTGAATCTTCATCCAGCTGACACTCTGTTCTGGAAGATATCTGTACGCCTCCTGAACACCCACACTCCTGCGTCATCCCCTTCCCCACATCCTGCCTTTTTTGTGTATATAACCCCTGTGTGAAAAAGTAAAAAATTTCAATTTGATCAGACTATAGACAGATCACCATTTTTTTGCGTCTTTGCCTGCCCCCCCGCCCTGCTCTCTTTCAGATGACCTCTCCAGACCCCTGTTTAATGCCCTGCTGGACAGGACAATTATTATTAATTCACTTTACATCCCAATCACTGTCCCCTCTCCAAGTCTTCCCCTCTCACAGTCCCTCCCCCCAATCTCTCTCCCCTTCTCCTATGAGAGAGTGGAGGCCCTACCAGGTATCTCACCCCTCCCACCCTGGCACACCAAGTCTCTGAAGGGACCCTATGGCAATTTTATGAAAATCCTTAAATAAATACCCAAATTTCTGTTTAGTATAGCTAGTTTCACTGTAATGAACACGCCCTAGGGGATGTAAATGGCCCAGAGAAAACAAAGGCCCAACCTAAATCTCTACAGTAAGAGTGCATTTTTTCCACGAGAACTCAGATCTCATATCCTCTGGACAATCCTTCCTCATGTCACAAGAAGTAAGCGGATTTCCTACTCCATGGCTTCCCGCATCTGTGGGCGTTTCTTCCTTTCAATTAACAATCTGCTTCATTAATTCATGGATCACCTTTATTGATTTCATTTCGTCTTGCTTTGTTCCTCTTGACACAGGGTCTCAGTTATTCCAGGGTGGTATTGAGTTCGCTTGTCCTTCATAGCTCAGGATGACCTTGAATTCCTGATCTTCCTGCCTCCAGCTCCCAAGTACCAGAAGTATGGGCAAACTCCACAACATACGCTTGATGAGGAGCAGTGGATTCAACCAAGGGCTCTGTGCATGCTAGGCTAGCACTGTACCGGCCGAACTACACCCCCATCACCATGTCTGCCTGCATGCCACCATGCTTTCCACCATGATAACAATGAACTAAATTTCTGAAACTGTATGCCACCCACAAATTAAATGTTTTCCTGTGTAAGAGTTGCCACGGTCATGATGTCCCTTCTCAGCAAGAGAAACCCTAAGACGCCAGACCAACAGTTTTATCCATTCCAGAAGAGTTTTGAATTTTTTATACATTTCTTATTCCCCACTCAAGGGAGGCAGTCCATTGTTACATTCCTAGTCCTGCACACAATGCCCAGGCTACAAGCTGTGACTGGAAGGTCCTGCAGACGCAGACTAGAGAGCTTCAGAACAAGAAATGATGTCTCCAAGTTCCAGTCTCCAAGGGGATCTGTGTCCTTCAGCACCCAGGCTCCCAGCCTCCCATATGAGGTTCTCCTACCCAGAGTTCCCAGGGAAAACAGCACAGATTCTTGGGGCTGTCCACAGGAATTCTGGGAGAAGTTGATCCTCTCTTTCTCTACACCACCCTGGTGGGAGAAGTGTCCTCAGGCACACACATGGCTCCATCTGCCCAGGGAGAATACCGTCTACATGGCTGGACCCTTCTATATCAATTAGCAATTGAGAAACTGTCCCACAGACACACACACCTGGCCTCCATCACACTCTCCTTGCCTACTCGAAGCACGTTCCTCTTCCCAGCCCTCTGGAGCAATGGATTCGTATCACACAGCACTTACCCTGCATGGAGCATTATTCTACCTGGATGTTTTAGTGAGCGGGGAGAAAGCTTTATTCATTCAGTTCACAAAGAATGGAGAAGAAAGGAAAAATGTTTGATACAAAATACAGCCCAGGGCTTAGAGCTGAGGGGTAATAGATGTTGGAATAGTGAAGGGAACCTGTGGGCTAATGAGGGGAAGGGATATGTGTGTGGTTTCAGGTAACAGGTGAAGATCTTCCAAGAACTCAAGCACCCCCTCTTTTCAGACCTTCCAGGGTGTGTTGTTCTAGTCTTTCACTTGGCAGGTGTTTGAAGGAAAGATAGAGAGACAAGGTAAGTCTCAGACAAGTCTGCCCTGTCTTCTAATTCTGAATAAAATGTTTCCCAAGTGCCAAATGCCTTTACATAAATGAGTCAAGGCAAAAGGTCAGAGCAGAAAGACAAAGAGAACATGAAGGCAGAGAGGACAAGCCTTTTCCTCTCATCCCCATCGGCCACTGGAGGCCAAATTAAAGGTTCAATGTTTTCATAAATGACCTTCACAACTCTGAAAAGTAACCTATGAAGTGTTTATAAAAAGATAAAGAGAGACGGTATATGTTTTGGTGGATGTGTGGTAAGGTGTGGGGGAAGGGGACCCCTCAGCAGGCCTGTGCTGAGACATCCCTCCCTCTGAGGGACCAGCCACATGATATAGTATAGAATAGAGTTTATTCAGGGCATGGGGAGGGGGAGTTTAGAGGGTAATAGGGGCAAAGAAAAGGAGAGAGAGAGAGAGAGAGAGAGAGAGAGAGAGAGAGAGAGAGAGAAGTAGAGGCCAGCCATAAGTGTCGCTCGCACCCACCTGGCCAGCAAGGAAGACACGGCAACAACAGGATTCTTCTGCAGATCTTTATTTCAGCTATAGCTCTTGCAAAGGACCCTGAGCCGGTAAGGAGCGTGGCTTATATACTCTAACAGCCAGCGTGTAAGTATGTGATTGGAGCACAAGTCAATGCTTCATTAGCATATGAAAAATGACGTGAACCAAGCAGCCAGCACATGTGCAACAGGCTTGTTTACTCAAACGGCTTGACCAGCCAGCGCCATCTTGTAATGGCGAATCGTTGTTTACTCAAACGGCCAGCTACAATAAGCATCTGGAGTGGGGGAGCTGGAGAGGAGAGATGAGAGGACGGAGCAAGAGCAAGAGAGGGAGGAGGGGGCAAGCAGCCCCTTTTATAGTGGGCCAGGCCTACCTGGCTGTTCCCAGGTAATTGTGTGGTGTAGCTTAGAAGAAATGCTAACAACCTAGGCAACCTTGTCGTCATAATCACATGACAGGAAGTGGTGTTGTCCACAGCAACACTGGTGGGAGACTGACAATCTGTTGCCAGCTATGTGACCTGCAAGTGATGCTGAGGGCTCATATGGCCTTGGTGTCACCTACCAAGGGACATGTGATGAGACTCGATCCTGGGCAGATTGAGTAGACGCTGCATCCTGGTCATGGCTGTGGCATGAATGTTCGTCTTCTGTAGCATCCAAAGTCCTGCAGTGTACATGGTTCTGTAGCCAGAGAAACCAAGAACAAAATGGTCAAAATGGTCCTCGGGGCTACCATGGTGGGGGGTGTGAGAGGGTTTTAAGAGGATGTGGTTCATTTCTTGACTTCTGGAGCCAGTGACATCCTGTGGAAACTCATGTCTCTGGGAAGAAGAAGCCCAGAATTTACCAAGTTTGTCAATGGTCACATGATTAATTTCATCCCACAGAATCTGAAGAATAAGATCCCTGGCGTCAGCAAAGGACATAGGTAAATCCCACACTGATGTTCTGGGACTGTGGGACCAAGTTTTATGGTACAGCAACTAGGACTGCATTTTCAATCTACCTGTGACTTATTCAGCATCGTATAAGCCTTACCCTCTTTATATAATACTGGATATATAATATATGGGTATGGGGGCAGCTTTGCCTTTGAAGAGTCATGTGACAATATCTGGGGACACTTATCTTTGTGTGACTGCTGACATCTCACTGTTAGGGGCCAGGGTTCTGATGAACAAACACCCTGCGACACACAGGAGAAGCTCCATCATGCGGTGCTCTCTGCCCCGATGTCCACCGTTGAGGAGAGATGGCTGGCTGTAAGCCCCAAAGATTCAGGTTCTAAATTTCCAAAATGTTTTCAAATTCCAAATTCGTTCATCCAAGCTAATCATGCTAGCTCCCATATTTAAATAATTATATCTTAGAGACCAAAGTAGGACATTTGAGAGAGTACATAACAGAGAGGGAAAAGAAAGGAAATACAGAATCATTCACTTTTTGGGTGGCTTTCATTAAATTTGGACAAACTTATCACATCATGGAGTGAATGAAAGATTAAGCCCCAAATTAGACCAGTATGATGTTTGCCTGTGACCCATCACCTTGATATATTCCCTGATGTCCCCACATTAGCAACCATGACAGGAGCCCAGCCAGTACCGCCTGTAAACACAATGTCAACTGAAGGAGAGGCATGTAATTACAACAGGCAGGAGACAGAGCCCACCAAATTGCATGTTTTCCAGCTTCCCACTTCAGAGTTTAATAATATCGCCTATAATTATAGAGCGCTATGGTGTGTGATGTCACAGACACACTCGGTATGTGCTTTGGGGATCTTCAGTGGCCCTGCTATACATCCAAGGCTTCCCCTGTGCGCAGATTGCTCTAACCTCCCTGTAGATTTAATTAGTCAGAAGAGCAAAGGAAGCAAAAAGACAGCTGCTGCAGAGGGACCTCCAAACAAAACACCATGACTCCACTGACAAGAGACACTCACCCAGAGCCTGTGAAGACCCTTCAGCAAAATGTCCCTAGCTGGAACAGCATGCCCCAAGTGAGACCTGGACCTCCCACCTAGACACACCTATGACTGCAGATGTCCCACTGTAGTGTCCTGTCTCTCTGTCCTTCATGTAAGTATCCTGGGGCTGTCATAGCAAGATTCCACATCCCAGAGCAGAATGTCTGAGCTGGAAATGTTGATTGCAACAAGACTCTGAGGAGAAACTTACTCTAGGCCACTTTCTGTGGTTTGTGGGTGGCCATTCTCCTATTTCTCTCATCCACGTGACCATTGTCTGATGGAAATAATCTAAGTGAAGAACTCTTTCCTGTTGAGTCACTCGAAGGGTTCAGTCTATGGTCACTTGGCTACTCCGGCTCCCGTTGTGCAGGAGAATATCGTGGAAGCCGAAGTGTGTAGGGAGTTTCATGACAGACAGGAAGCCGCAAAGCTAGAGGTATGTGAAGAGGCCACAGTGCGCCATAGCCTCCAGGAGCGTGTTCCTAGGTGGTCAATACACTAGGCCCTGACTCCTACCTTCCACTGTCTCTCGCTAATGCCATTGTAAGGAATCCTTCAATGCGCTAAGCCATTCACTGGACGGAGACCTCAGGATCTGCTCAGTCCTGGAGATGCCCTCACAGGCACACCAGAGACGTGGTGCTCTGTCCTCTCCATCTCTCATTGCCGTTATAATTTGTTTGTGGTGAAGTCTCACTCTGTAGCTCATGCTGGCCTGGTATTCTCTGGGTAGGTAGCTTAGGGCAACCTTGAGCCTTCAACCAATCCTCCTACCTCAGCCTCCTGAGATCTCAAGTGTAAGCCGCCACACCTGGCTCTCAGGTTCTCCTTTGTTGAGTCAAGTTGCCAGTTAAGAGCACTCACCTTCTCTTTGTGTCTTTTCTCACTGTCTTCTCTTTATGCATGTTTGTCTCTGTATCCGAAGGTCCCCTTCTTACAAGGACTGAGTGAGGTCCTATGGAATGAGATAAACCCAGCCCCGGTGACTTTATTATAACTGATGACTACAAGTGGATGACATAGACCCTACTTCCAAATAAAGCCACATTTAAAATATAGACATTGAGTTCACTTTATATTTTTCAGAAAGGACACAATCCAACCCACCACCTACTTCTTTCACTGGATTCCTCTTTCACAAAGGCTCTGTACAGAGTCGTGCCAAGGGTCCCAGGAAGTAGCAGGCATTCTCAAGGACACTCCCGCCAGAATCCAGGCTTAAGCTATGTGCATTTCCACTTACACTAAATGATGAGGCAGATTTATGTAGCTAGAAGTGTTGAGTCGGGCTTAGAACCTGGGTCTGACCAGTAACAAAACTTAGGTCCTTCCCAGTCCCACTTGCCTCTTCCTGCTGCTTCTCTTTATCCCTGTAACTAAAACAATTCAGTCTTAATTTAGCTCTCTGCACACCACAGAGCCCTCCAGCTCCTCTGGAGAAAACCAGAAAACCCTGGTGTGTCGTGAACGTGCTGTTGGGAAACTCACTTCTTATAATTTTATATTTTTAACTTAGGAAGCAAAAGTAACCCTTCCGCTTTGTAGTTATTTTCCAAATCCAGCTATTACGCTATTGGAAAATCAACCTCTGATTGTGTGGTTTCTCTTTCTGTTTAATGTCAAGCTTCTTGCCTTTGGAGGAGGAGGAAGAAGTATGTAACACCAGGTAGCACACTCCCTCTGCCTCTCAATGAGGGTGACTCTCAGGACAGTGGGTACCAGACAGCCAGGTTCCCAAGGGGCTGCAGGCTGTCTGACTTTGAAGTGTGTGCCAGAAGTCAAAACTCCAGATGAAGTCATGGCTTCTTTCTCCATTGTCTCTGCTTACCTTGACCCAGTTCCGGTTACCCACCCAGCCAAAACTTGAATGGAAAGGCAAACTATGTACTTTGCCCCACAAATCAAGATATTTGAATTCTATCCTTTTAAATACTGTCAGTGACATAATCTCACATTTGCAAAGGCACCCAAAACAGAAACCAGAGTACAGCAGTTGGAGGTGAACTCGCAGTGGTGACTGTCTTCACGTTCAGCATCCCACCATCCCCTTCAGTGAAGGGTCCTCCTGTTCACCCCATCCTTCCTGCTGAGTCAGGACTTCGAGTGTCCATACAAGCACCGATGTTGCATTTCTTCTCACATTCTGTTAGGTCAGACTGTGATCCAAGAAGGTACACCCCGGCTGTAACCCTAGTGCCTACACAATGGCCTTATTTGCAAAGGAGTGAAAATTAAAACAGGGCCTTAGTGTAGCTCCTGAGCTGGCAGCTGGCATCCTTAAGGGTAGAGATTCCACATGCAGTGGGAGATGCTGTTGACAGGATGCATCATCACCTGGGAGAGAAGCCTATGTGTCAGGAGGAACCTTGAAGACTGCCTGTACTGGGGTGAGAAACACACCAAGACGGACTGAAAGGGAGCAAGTGACCTGAGCACTCACGTGTCCTTCCTGCTTGCTAACCGTAGACACAGTGTGGCCAGCTGCCTTGTTCTCTAACCACTAGGCCTTCCCATCACGGTAGACCAGACCTTCAAACAGTGAGATAAATTAATCCTAAGTTGTATCTTAGTTAGAGTTTTACTACTGTGAACAGACACCATGACCAACTCTTTTAAGGACAACATTTAACTGGGGCTGGCTTACAGGTTCAGAGGCTCAGTCCAGTATCATCAAGGCGGGAGTATGGCAGTATCCAGGCAGGCATGGGGCGGGAGCTGAGAGTTCTACATCTTGTTCTGAATGCAAACAGGAGAAGACTGGCTTCCAAGCAGCTAGGATCACGCTCTTAAGCCACGCCCACAGTGACACACCTACTCCAACAAGGCCACACCTCTTAATAGTGCCACTCCCTGGGCCAAGCATATATAGACCATCATATTCCGCTCCCTGGCTTTGAACTCAGAGATCTCTTTACCTCAGTCTCCTGGGATTAAGGGCATGTACTACCTTGCCTGGGCCTAAGCTTTTCATGACCACTATGCCTCAAGATCTCCATGCCAAGATCCAGATCAGAAACTTGTGTCTTCCAGTCTCAAGATCTGGATCACAGGTGAGCCCTCCAATTCTGGTTTGTAGATCATTCCAGATATAGTAAAGTTGACAAGCAGAAAATAACCATTACAGGTTGCTTTGGTCACGTGATCTCACAGCAGTGAGATGAGTAATTAGTACAGATTAGTAACAGGAAGAAACCGGAGTGGTTCCACCACATCCCAGCAATGCCAGGGAGAGGGAGAAACGACCTCTGCCCAGAATCTTAGAGGGACTATGGGTCTACCACAGCATGGCTTGGGCTTCTGGCCTCTGCAGCTCTAAGAGGACATGTCTCTATTGTTTTGAGTTCCCAGTTTGTGAGGTTGCGGGGTGACAGCACGAGACTCTAACAGCTCCTCAATTGTCTCTGCACTGTCATTCTGTCAGGACACAGCATGACCAGTGGAGATCAGCTCAAAAAGAGTTTTCTGGTGGGGAAAAAAAAAAACACTAAATCCAGTTCAGAAAAAGGAGACTTGTTAGAAATGATTATTTTCTCAGCTTTGAGGGTAAAACACACAATATCCCTTCCACTTCCTGTTGCTCACCTCCTTCTACCATGAGTCAGGACAACAATGAGCACTTTGTGCAAAGGGCTGAGTATACAAGCTGAGGAAAGGCTGTAGGAGACGGAGGTGGGCCCTCCATCACCCCCACCTGCTACCTCCCTGGCCTGAGTCATCATGGATCCAACAGCACTGTTTCTCCCCAGCTCAACTCCCTCCATCCAAATGGAAGCAGCAGAGAGACCATGAGCACAGGGATGTACAGGCACAGACTCTGTAGGACAAAGAGCCTCATTAGAACATCTGTGTGTTAACTACTTTCCCATCACTGTGACAAAATACCTGAGAGGAGCTACTGCAGGGGGATATCTCTGTGTGGCTCCCAGTGTCGTGGAGGGATGTGTCATGGTGGGGAAGGAGCAGCAGCAGGATTGTGTGCCTCTGTTCCTCCTGCTATGGCTTGAGAGGAAACAAAGAATGAGACTTTAGGCAGAGCAGGGTTGTAACCTTCAAATGCTGCCCCTGTGCCCATCCCCACCTTTCCCAGTAGAACTCTGGTTTAATCTTAAGTCTTGACGTCAGTCAGTGCTGTCTGAATTTCCATCAGTGTTCTCACTGGAGTGGCCCCTCGATCTTCCTCCTATAGCACGCTAAGGCTTCTCTTACCCACATGTCTAAACTCCCATCTTACCCTACAAACCAGTTCCAAAAGCCCAAGAACACAGTCTCGGGTTTATCACAACCACCCTTACCCAGTGCATGTGGCTACCGTTCTTTACATCATGACCAGCCAGGAGGCAGAGAACATGGCCAGATTCATGGTCAGACTATATACTCTTCAAAAGTCCAGCCCAGTGACACACAATTCCCCAAAACAATACATCAAATATCCAAACCCATGAGCCTGTGGAGCAGGGATTTTCAACCTTCCTAATGCTGTGAGCCTTTAATACAGTCCCTCATGTTGAGGTGCCCCACCCATAAATTATTTTTGTGGCTACTTCATGTCTGTAATTTTGCTGTTACAAATCGTAATGTATATATCTGATATACGGGATAAATGACTCTTGGGAAAGTGTCCCATTCTACCCTGCCCCCCACTAAGGGATTGCAATTCACATGTTGGGAACCTCTGCTGTAGAGGAAGGTTCAGGATCAAACCATAACAACATGGATATGCAATCCTCGAAGGGAGACTTCTCAGTCTCTCCAGAAACTCCCTTTGGAGTGCATTGTGGCTCCTCCCAAGAGCCAAATAAATAAAAAGGGGTTCTGTGGTGGGGATTCAGTACATATCTGCTAGTATTCTTTGATAAGAGCCATGTACACCCAATGTTTCAAGATTAGAAAAAACACACATGGCCATGAACATGAAAACATCAAAGGTGTCGTCTCTGCCTGCCTACGTTCCTGTCGAGTTTCCCATGGTCCAGGATGCCTGCAGAAACTCTCTTACCATTGATCAGAACCACATGTCTCTAACTTGCCAATGAGACAGACTACAGACCAAGGAGAAGCTTCAGGTTGGCAAGCCAGTACCCTCATTCGGTAGAGTTGCTCGTCTATGCCTCTCTCTCTCTCTCTCTCTCTCTCTCTCTCTCTCTCTCTCTCTCTCTCTCTCTCTCT
>NW_021605262.1:1136588-1162362 GCF_004785775.1 Grammomys surdaster | reverse complement strand
TCTCTCTCTCTCTCTCTCTCTCTCTCTCTCTCTCTCTCTCTCTCTCTTTATGTCTCTCTCTCTCTCTCTTGGACCCACCTGTTGCCTTTGGGGTTCTAGAGCCAATGGATGGTCACCCTCAGATAAAGGGCACTAGCCACTGTGTCACTGTCCACAGCAGCACAGTGGATGGAATTCACCCAGTGGAAGAGCAACAGACTTATTTAGAAAGACTATTGCGTCACAAGAGCCAAACTCATTCTGGCTGTGCAGGCGGCTCCCTCTAGCTCCAGTGAATCTTGTCTGGAGTGAGCTGCCCTCTCTGAGTGCACCTTCAAGAACCCAGGCTCCCTTCTCTTCTTCCTCCTCCTCCTCTTCCTCCTTCTCCTCCTCTTTTTCCTCCTTCTCCTCTTCCTCCTCCTTTTCCTCCTCCTCCTCCTCCTCCTTCTTCTTCTCTTCCTCCTCCTCTTCATCTTCCTCCTCCTTCCCTTCCTCCTCTGCCTCCTCCTTCTGTTACCAGCACCACACTGATCCTATAGAAGTTCTAATTAGAAGTTAATATTAGGAACATTTGTTGACCCACTTCTGTGGCTAGCCCAGGCATACTTCCCAAGCCATGGTGTGTGAGTGTGTGTGTGTGTGTGTGTGTGTGTGTGTGTGTGTGTATCTGTGTGTATTTGCGACACACTCTCTCACTTGGTAGCTCCATCTTGCCTGGAAGCTACATCTTGCTTATGTAGATCAGGATGGCTTCAAATTCACAGAGATCTGCCTGCTTCTCTCTCGAGTGCTGGTATTAAAGCCATGTGCTACCACACCTGGTCATTGTCACATTTTTATGCCTGGTGGGATCGTCAAATTATCCATGTGTGAGTCTCACTCAAAGGATCTGTCAAATGGGCCCTCCAGGTGCCTGAATCTGTCAGACAACCACACAAGCTAAGCAGGCACACCTGAGGGGCCGGGAACAAGAGAGGCTAACTTGGAGAAGAAGCCCCTCATGGTGTCTGCTACTCCATTCTTTTCCTCTCTTTATTCTTGGGTTTCCCTCCTTTCTCTCATTGTAAAAACCCAGTAGAATCTGTCATAGCTGACAAACATTCAATGAAGAAATGGAATCTTTACATGGTTTCCCTGGGCTGAAAGGACAGAGTGTGTTAAAGTTATCTACTTATCCAGAGGAAAGATGTAGGAAGGTTACTTTTCTGTCACATTCTGACTCTTGAGTATGTTGTTTGGCATGAAAAGAGGAGGAAAATGAATATATTTTTCACACCTGCGAAACTGACTAACAACAGACTTCATTTGACTCAAATAAACCAGAAGTAATTTGGCTTTGAAGTTGGATTAAATACAGAGAGTGGTGGGCATAAGCTATGACTTGTAAACACGGGAGGCAGATGAGAAGCGGCGAGCAAGAGGCTTTCTAACAAACGTCTCTAAGTGCAGCGGTGACACTGAGCACGCTGGGCATCGAAGCTGGCAGTATTAATCTTCCACGCACTCTGTACAGCAGAAGCCCCAGTTAAATGACGTCTTAGCTGCCAAGCTTCAAACAAACATCACTAAACTCAACCAACCAGGCTCAAACATTCGCACAGGAGAAAAAGAAAAAAATCCTTCAGACAAACAAGAGATTAAGAAACGATTTCAAAAACTGAGTACATGGTAAAAGGAAGAGGTCAGCGATGTAGTGATTATTAACCACACAGGCGTTCCAAGGATGCATGCTATGTAAGGAAAATGACAGTCCCCCGATGTCCTTTTCATTCACAGGTGAATGCATATGAGTCTCCACTGCTCTGTTCAAAACATGCCATAAAAATTCACATACACTTGGATACGCTTACTAGTTACAACAGAACTTGGCAATAGGCCCTGCCTTCTTCTCCCTGAGGTGTGTGCTTGGTGCTTGTGGCCAGTGCTGGGGATCTAACCCTGGGCCTCATATGACCTAGGCATGAGATCTCCCACCTGACACACCCAGCCCCATGGTACCCGATCCCCTCTGTCACTGCCTTGACAGCAACAGATGGGCAAGTTCAGGTGGCCAGTCAGGCTGCTTCTGCCCTCAGGAAGCAGACAGAGAGGAGCCGGTTCCTCAGCTCACTTTTGCCTTTTGTAAGTCCAGGAGCCCAGCCCATGGAGTACCACTGTCCAGTTTTAAGGTAAGCCTTCTGGCCTCAATAAGCTAATTCAGACAGCCCACCACAGCCATGCCCAGGGGATTACCTCTTCAGTGAGTCTAGATCCTGTCAGCTTGACAATATTAACGGTCACACCCACTTATGCCATTTTCTTGAATGATCTACACCTAGAGTGTCTAATTCTGACTACATCCTGTAATAAATTATGTATATATAAGGCACAGATACGTTTATATAATTATGTACTCTTAAATATGCACACACTTTTATGTTGCTATTAACTACATCGATCTTTTTAATATTTATTTGTTTATGTCTTATTTGTATTTAAGTTATTTATTCATTTGTATCTTAGTGTTTTGGTGTTTTGCCTGCAATTCTGTCTATGTGAAGGTATTGGTTCCCCTAGAACTGGAGTTACAGTTACTTGCTGCCATGTGAATCCTGGGATTTCAACCTGGGTCCTCTGGTAGAGCAGCTCTTAACCACTGAGCCATCTCTCTGGCACCTGTGATGTTTGGTCTTTATCATTGATGCAACTGGATCTATAACCACCTAGCAGAAACACTCTAGGCATTGAAGGCATCTCCAGAGAGGTTGAACAGAGAGATGAGAACTACCCTGAATGTGGGTGGCCTCATCCCGTGGGTGGGAACTCATGAGAGTGAACAAAAGGGAAAGATGGAGAAGGTGAACTAAGGTAAACTATCCATGCCTCTCAGCTTCCACAACACAGACACAAGGTCCCCAGCCACCTCTGAAGCTGTGCTTTCCCTGTCAGGATGAACCGTTAGCCCCTCAGCCTGGAGCCATGATAAACTCTTCCTTCCTTACGGTTACTTTTGTCTTGTGTTTAATCTCAGCAACAAAACAAGTGATAAGTGCAGCTGATTTCCCTCCTCAGCATCAAAACGCCAGGCCAGAGTAACTTCTTGGGAGAAGTTTATTTTGGTGAATGCTTTTCAAGGCTTACAGTTAGTTGGCTCCATGGTTTTGAGGACCACAGAAAGACAAGGCACACAGCGCTGACCTCACAACAGCTGAGAAGCAAAGAGGGAGAAAGATGCTAAGGTCCCAGTATGTTCATCAAAAGGATGCCCCATGACCAAACTTCTTCCAACTAGGCTCACCTCCTAAAAGGGCCACCGCTCCAAAGGACCTTAGCTTTTACTATGTGACTCATTTAAGATCCAAAATGTGTCCAACAGAAACCAAGTGTCTTGAGATCAAAAGGAGACACAACCAGGGGTGAGCCTGATCCCAGGAATGGTTGAGAGATGTTTGCAGCAGTTTACAACAACTATGGCTGGAGAGCTACCAAAATACAGTAGGCAGAGACCACAGTCGGGTTAGATGCCCTGTAATGCAAACAACAGCCTCAAAACTTATTAATTCTTCTACTCAAATCATTGATGGTACCAAAGTGCTATGGTCAAGAGTGACATGTTGAAGAATTAGACTTCTACAATGTTGAGAAGGCAGAAGCTGAGCATCATGGGTATCTTCCAGTTCACTTGGTGAGGGGTCAGAAATGCTTACAGAGTAGCTAATCTAGCCACCTGTATTGGAAACGGTATTAGGATGAGTTTAGCAGTCATCATGAGTGGGTGTCATTCTTATGCGAATGCTAAGGAACTTAAATTTCACAGAAATTAGATGGTTTTCCTCCCAAATCAACTCCTAGAGTAGTGTCCAGAAAATCAGCCCATGAGACTGCTCACCGACGTCTCCACCTCAGTGACAGGGCTTGGCCAGACTAAGAGAGACTCGAGGTCACAGCAAACATGACAGCTTCCCTCGTGTGAGGAAAGCGACTCCAGTGGTCGTGGAAGGTTAACCAGAGCTGAGAGTAAACACCATCACCACTGTGCAGCGCCTGAACTCATGAGTCATGCTGACAAGATTAATCTCCAAGGACAAAGAGCTGCCTGGCTATATCCATGGCACTGACATCAGAGAGGGCATTCATAAAGTCCTTTTAGAATCGCTCTGAAACTAGGCCTGATCGTGTATCTCATATCTAGCAGTCAGTCAACAATCACATGCCCACTTTCTCTGAAACTCTTGTGCTCTGCTCAAACACAAAATTAGTGGATCATGGATTGTTTCAGATTTGATAATCTTTACATTCAGGTTTCTCTTGTACAAAGTAGCAGGGGAAGTAATTAAGCTGATTGAAGACAAACTTAGCTTAAGAGGTAATGGGACCCTGGGCAGTAAACTTCATAGTAAGCGGCAGGACTCAGCATCTGACAAACGCGTGACATAAGTAAATGCTTTAAGGTTTATTTCAAAACACTCTCCACTGATGAATTTCTAGCTTCATACTATTCCCAAATCCAAGCTCTTATAAACTTTTAGCCATATAAAATCCTCCACACCCTGAACCTTGAATGCTCCAACCTATCTTGTGTCTCCCTGCCCTCAGGGTGTGACGCTGGAAAAGTGTCACAGGCCGGGTTGCATTTCCTCCTCACACACGGCCTCATTCTGGGTCTCGGCACAGCTTTTGTGTGGAACTTTTAAAAATAGCCCGCTTGGGTTCCAAGCGCAAGCTAGCTCATCATTGCCTAAGCAGTGCCTTGGAGAGGAGCCCAGACTGGAGGCTGCAAGAGGTGTGGGAGCCAGACAGATGGGCCAAGGCTCTGAACGATGTGCAGGCCACAGTGCAGCCGTGAACAACATGCTTCACTGCAGCCGCCACCAAGGACTCAAGTCAGCCTGTGAGTCCCAGGGACAGATGGACGTCGGGAGCAAGCTGACGCAGGACCCCAAAGCTGGTTCTCCAGCATCCTACGATGGCCAGTCTCAGCTTACTGCCTTTTCAGTTGTCAGAGACACAGAGACCTGATCTTCACCCTTCCATAGACCAGGCACCTAAGGGCAGGGAATGGATGGATGGTCCTTTTATTTTGTCTACATGTTATTCCCAGAGCCTCTTCAGGATCTGGGAGGAGACTGCAGGGTGAGGAAGTGGCCAAGGCTTCTCCCCACCATTCTCTCTGTTTGTATCAAGGTTCCCATCCTCAAGTCCCTGGTTCCACTGCTTGACTGGACACAGAGAAGAGGGTGAGACCCACTAGCAGGCAGCTCATGACCAAATGAGGGGAAAAAATAAGCAAGACCAGGTCTTAAATTTCTAGGTGAATTCTGACAAAGAGAGCTAATTGAAGAGAGTCACAACACACACACATACATATACATACACACAACACACACACATACACACATACACATAACACACACGTACCACACACACGTATACACATACACAAACATACACTCACACACATACACACATACACACACACACAAAGACAAAACACACACACATATACACACATACATGGACACATACAAATATACACACATACACACATATACACACCACACACATACCACACATACCTCCACACACATATACACACACATACACACCACACATACCACACACACCACACACACCATACGCACACACATATATACATACATATATACACACATACACATACACACACGCACATACACATACACACATGCACATACACATACACACATGCATACACACATACACACATGCACACACACATGAGCATACACACAGGTACGCTCAAGCACACACACAGACACACTGTCCTACTCAAATGTCCAGATGCCCCCAAAGGACATGATCGGCAGCACAAGATAAAACAACAACACAGCTGTCTGGGCTAGAGATTACTCATCAGTCTGTCCATCTGTCTGTCTGTGGTTTAACTTAGTGACAGACTGTGAAATGGCACAGAGGATAGCTGGGAGTTAATTCTAAATGGTCAGAGTTCAAAGCTCGTAGGTCATCTAGAAGCCTCACCTAGGCCACTGGACACAGGTGCTGCCCTCAGTCTTAGGGATCCACGGCTGTTCCCCAAATTCATCCTGCCAGGATTTCACAAATCTGCTTTCTACAGCTCTGGAAGGCTGGACATAGAAGCCACAGCCATCTAGGGTGAGCAAGGGGTGCAGGTGGAAGTCAGGGAGCCAGTGCCATTTGAGTTAACAGACTCCTTGGAGAGAGGAATGCTCTTTTGTTTGTGAATGTTCCTATGCAATAGGTCACAGCTGGGTGGCTTAAAGAGCAAACCCTACTGTCACCCCCTTATGGAGCCTAGGAGTCCAAGGTTGCTCTTCTTCTGCAAAAACACACATTCACTCCTCCTCCCTAAACTTCTCCCAGATCTACTCCTCTACCCACCCAACTTTGGAGCAGCACAAAGTGAACTCAATTTTTAAAATTCCCACATCTTAAATGAGCACTGGCCATATTGAATTAGGGCCTCATCCAACCTCCTCAACCTAAAGACCTCTTTAAAGCCTTCTCTTGAAATACAGCCTGACCTATGGTGTGGTGCTGACAGGGATTCTGATCTCAAGTGATGATGAGCACGAGTGACTAGAAGCTTTGTAAGAGCAGGGAGGTGAAGAGTAAGCGACTTTCTGCCCTTGGCGGAGGACTTGGGTTCAGTTCCCAGCACCCAGGTAGCAGCACACAACCTACCGTATTCCAGGTGATCCGAAGCTCTCTTCTGGTCTCCTCAGGCATCAGGAAGACACGTAGCACACATTGATACACACAGGCAAAACGGTAAGACACATACAGTAAAAGTTACACATCTTTACAAGGTAATAATCTTAGGGGTGACACGGTTAGCTCCACACTGGGGAGACTGGAATAGGGAGGGTTAGACCCAGCATTTCCCTCACCCCAACCCATGGGCTCAGACGTAGTTGTGTCGAGCTGAAGTGAGTTGTCACGTTCTGTGATGTGTTGTGCCAAGAGCAGATTCTATACATAGCTGACTGTAGCCTAGCTTCAAATATAAACAAGATGCAGCCTGACTGAGTGTGCCTTCCTGTAACTAAGCTACCGACTCAGCCAATCACAACAGTTGTGTTTTAACCAGTCACAAGCCAGCTACTGATCAGACCATGTTTACCTAAGGAAAGTACCCTCTGCAGCCAATCACACTGTTTCTACACATCACTTCCTTCCCTCTGACTATCAATAGCACCGCTCTTGTGTGGGGTCCATTCTTTGATCTGGAAGAATGCCTGGTTCTAAATTTTTTTCGGGTAAATTTTGTTAAATTGAGCTGGTTTCTATTTTTCTTGTAACTGTTTGTCTTAGGGTTTTACTCCTGTGAACAGACACTATGACCAAGGCAAGTTTTATGAAGGACATTTAATTGGGGCTGGCTTACAGGTTCAGAGGTTCAGTCCATTATCATCAAGGGAGGGAACATGTCAGTATCCAGGCAGGCATGGTGCAGGAGGAGCTGAGAGTTCTACATCTTCATCTGAAGGCTGCTAGCAGAATACTGACTTCCAGGCAGCTAGGGTAAGGGTCTTAAAGCCCACACCCACAGTGACACACCTACTCCAACAGGGCTACACTTTCTAATAGTGTCACTCCCTGGGCCCAGCATATACAAACCATCACACCGTTGAACTATCCAAATAATTGTCACTCCTCTGAAGCCACTCATGGATGTGATGATGTCATCATGGAGTAGAGGGGGGGCATCGCTTTTTAAATATTCTTTTTTACTTGTTGGGAAGTTTGTACACGTGTCAAACTTCCCAACAAGTAAAACCTTTGATCATACTCACCACAGTCTTCTACTGCTCCCGAGTCCCCTGCACATCCTGCTCCCAACTTCATCTCCTATTTTTGTTTTCTTAAGAACCAACCTGTGTTGTCTATGTGTGGACGAGTGTGGAGCCGTGCACTGGAACATAGGCAACCAGAAGGGCCACACCAATGATGAAGATTGATACCCCCCGCTATAGCAGCCATCAATTACCAAGAGCTCCTCGGCTGTGGGCGGAGCCTCATGAACCTGTGCCCATACACTCGGGACTCTAGGCTGACTCCCTCCTGTGCAGGTCTCCTGCAAACAACCTCAGCCATGTGTTTTCATGAGTAAAGCCATCCTGTTGGGTCCAGCAGGCAGCTTCACAGACGCCCTCCTAACTTCTGAGTCTTACAATCTCCCCATCTTTTCTTCCCTGATGTTCCCTGAGGGAGGGCGGGAGACAGGAAGAACTGAATGCAGGATGAAGCTTACAGGAGAGGTGATGGCAAAGACCGGAGGACAGAAATGAGGGCTTGGTTTCTTCTGCTTCTCAGTCTGAAGGTGAGCCTCGTGCTCGGAATGGACAGGGAATTCAGCTTGCACACTGGTTGTGAGTAAAGTATATGGGTCAAAAGGACCCATCCAGGATGTATGAATCAGGGTTCTCCTGAGAAATAGATTCTATAGACTGAATCTATATCTAGAGAGAAAGAGGACTTATTAGAATGGCTTACAGGCTGGGCTTCACCTAGTCCAACATTGGCTGTCTACCAATGGGAGCTCTAAGAATCCAGTAGTTGTTCAATCCATGAGGCCAGATGGCTCAGCTGATCTGCAGTATATGCTGGAGTCTCAAAGAAGTAGGCTCTAATCACAGTAAAGGAATGGACTTGTCAGCAAGAGTGAGAGCAAGTAGGCAAAGAGAGCTAGCTTCCTTCTTCCCTGTTCTTTATATTGACGGGCAGCAGAAGCTGTGGCCCAGATTACAGGTGAATTTTTTCACCCCAAAAGATCTTAATTAAATGTTTAGCTTCCTACCTCAATGATCTGGATTAAAAGTGGGTCTTCACACTTCAAATGATTTAATTAAGAAAAAAAATCCTTCACACTGGTATCCAGTGGCTTCCAGATAAATTCAAATTGACAACCAAGAATAACCATCACACTAGACCAGTGAGATGCTTCAGGAGGTAGAGGAGCATGCGAAATCCCAGGACAAAAACAATTCTTGCATGTTGTTCTCTGACCTCCACATTCATGACATAGCACATACATACATGCACACACACATACACACACACAAGCACACACATGGACACACACAAGCACATACACAGACACACAAATTATTCTATGACTTCCACATTCATGGCATAGCACAGGTGTGTGCACACATACACACACTCACACACACAGGCACACACATTATTCTATGACCTCTATATTCATGGTGTAGTCTGCACACAGGCACACATACACACACACACAGGCACACACACACCCTTTCAAAAGATTTTCTAAAAGGCATTCTCTCATCTTGAACAAGTGTTTTTCTCAAAATCCTTTAGAAAACGTAAGTATTTTTTAAAAATTCTCTAAGTTATGAGAAACTTCTCCATTCTAAACTCCTCTAGTCAGAACCAAAATGCTGTTTATATAATAAATTTGAAAATAAAAGGAAAATATTAGCACACATTTTTTCATGAATTCCAATAAGGATATTACTCTGTGCAGAGACAGGCTAATTATAAAGCTACACAATAAACTTCCATTCTAACAGAGTTATTCTTTCCCATTGGGCAGATGGTAATTGCTTTTAAAAATATGTGTGTGTGTGTGTAACTCTTGTCTTATCTGTTAGCAATCTCTTTAGAGGAAGTAATATCTATCTTTTAAATTGCCTACTTTCTTATTCTGCAAAAGCTAACTCTGAGTAAATTATTTTCTTAGGATAATATTGCTGGCCTAGACCAAAATTTTAAAGGCACTAAAAAAAAAAAAAAAAAAAAAAAGAAACAGTATTTTCTCCAAAGAGATGAGGTTGCAAAGTGGCAGTAACAGAAACTTTTGCTACCTGCTACTTATGAATGCAGAAAGCAAAACAGAGCAATCTACCAACGTGGTAGCTGTTCCATACACCACAAGGAAGCAGTTTTGTGTATATTATGAGTGACTTTGTGTGATTGTCCTTGGGGTTTTACCAGGGCCATTCTAGTTCTCTGAAAATTGGATTCAGATCAACTATCTCAGCTGTCGCTCTTTCCCGGTGTGACAGTTGGTCTTGTCAACCTGATGTCTCTTAGAATTACCTAGGAAATGTACCTCTGGATGTGTCTGCCGGTACATTTCTAGAAAGGAGACCCATCCTCAGATGGAGTAGCACCTTACTACTGGAGGCCTTTCACCTTTCACCTTTAACCTTTCACCTTCTCAATAGAAAGGGTTCATGGTGTTGGACGCCATTTTTAAGCTGATACAAAATGTACTGAGAAGACCTGGAATGTAGCTCAAAGGAGCAAGTTAAGTGTCTCATAGCATGGAGGAACATGAAATTCCTACATGTAGTAGGAGGCTCAGGATCAAAACTGCATCCTCTCTGCCCGGGTGCCCAGACACAAAAACATGGGGATGAGGGCAGAGGGGGCTCAGCTTCTGTTAATGGAAACCCAAGAAATCATCTCCCTCCAGCCTTCCATTGTCCACACCTCCCACCCTGAGTCATTTAATTAAGCATTCTTGAGCTGTGGTAACTTTTAAACTCTGAAGTCATAATGGGACACACTGTTGTGTTCTATAATGCTTGTCTGTTGTGGTGTGTTCATTGACACCATTGTGTTTGACACTCCAAGAGTCCTGTCTTATTTCTCGATAACGTCTACTCTAAGTTGAGGCAAAATTTAGTTTATTTTTCTCCCCAGCCTTCTTATCCATTCGAGAGGATTCTATACTAGGCTCTTCCTCTGATGATGTGTTCATCCAAGAGGTTCTTTTTCCTCAGATGCCTGAAGTCCTTCCCTCAGTCCTTTGTTAAGATCTCTGGTGGCCCTGGGTTCTATAAGAAAGCAAGCTAAGCAAGCCATAGAGAAAATCCGGTACACAGCACTCTTCACAGTCTCTGCATCAGGTCCTGTCTTCAGGATCCTGCTCTCTTTGAGTTCCTGTTCTGACTTCCTTCAATGATGAAAGGCACTATGGAAGTATAAGCCAAATAAACCCTTTTCTCCCCAACCTGCTCTTTACTCCTGATGTTTCATTGCTGCAACAGAAACTGTAAGACACTTCTCTACCATGCATTGCCAGCTGATGGCCTGAGCTGAGACACACTGAGACCTTTGAAGAAGGCTGCACACACAGTGCCATCAATTTCTAACCAAAAAGGTCAGTCAGGTGAGGGCTCAGTGACAGATGCTGACCTGCTGTCTCCTGGCTTGGAACTGTAGGAGAAAAGCTACAGGGACAGACATGTCCAGAGAGAACATCACAAGCTGTGCTGTGACCAGGACACAGGCTTTCCACTGGCGCATACGTTCTTGAATCACTTGATATCAACTGAACACTCAACAATTCAGAAAGCAGTGTACCCGAGGAGAACAGATATTATCTGACATCTCTGTTCCTTTCCTTGAGAGTTTCAAACTGTATACAATGCATTTTAAGCATGTGCATTTCCCCCTCCCAATTCCTCTCCAACTCCTCTCAAACTTCTCCTACCATGGTCCCCTCCTAGTTTCACATCTTCTTTACATAAAACAGTCCAATCAGTGTTGTCTGTATGTGCATTGGTGTAAGGTCCTCCACCGGAGCACTGACAACCTGTCGGGGTCACAGCCCTGGGTGGAAAAACTGACTTTCTCTCCCAGTAACCTTCAGCTGCCAAAGCTCAGGAGTGGGGCTTCCCAGATCCCTCTTAAAAATGTCACTTGCACATGTTAAAATCCTCTCTATATATATTCTTGCCTTTCTTTCCCTCCCTCTTCATCTTCTTCTCTCTCCATTCTACTTTCCCATTCAGTTCTGTTCTTCAGTGTTAGGCTTGTCTTTTGGTCTCTTTTTCTCAAATATTTGGTTGCGTCTTCCTTCCTGAGATGTTAACTGTTTGGGCCACCCCACTCCCTGTCTCTGGGAGATGGTTCTCACCATCTGCAGGTGATCAGTTTTCGGTTCATCCTGGGGCATGCAGATGCACCCATGATTTCTCCTAGATGAGAAAGCCTGACAGTCAGGGGGAGACAGGAAACCATGTATCTTTGGTTCTTTTTTTTTTTTCTCTACTGTATACAGTTTCATTGACTGTCTTAGTTACTTTTCTAATTGCTGTGATTTAAAACACCACGACCAAGGCAACTTGTAAAAGAAAGCATTTAATTAGGTTTATAGTTCCAGAGGGTTAGAGTGCACGGTGGTGGAACTAAGGCATGGTAGCAAGAACAGATGAGAGCTCACATCTCAAACCCCAAGTTGGAGGCAGACAGCACACTAGGAATGGTAAATAGAGTCTTAAGAAACCTCAACACCCACCCCCAACGACACCTCCTCTAATAAGCCACACCTCTTAATCCTTCCCAAACAGCTCTACCAGCTATGGAAGAAGTATCCATCCACATATGAGCCTATGAGGACTATTCTCCTACAAACTGTCACAGAGAACTCCTGCTGTGGGCACACTGGGCTATGTCTCTCTGAGTACCCATTTCTCTCCGCTGTACTCTTCCAGAGGTTCCTCGGAGATCCATGCCCACAGGTGAGTTTCATTCTTGTCCTCTAGCAGTTATGTTGATGGGAATATGAAATGCTACACTCACCTTGGAAGAGTCCTGTGTTATCATATGAAGTTAAATATACAGCTACCTCTTGGCACAGCCAGGGCCATGCTTTGACATCTATGAAAAAAAGTAAAAGTGTATCCTAAAAGACCTCAACAGGAAGCCACATGCACCATGACCCAAGCCAAACACAAGCCAAATGTCCTCCAATAGCATGATGGATAATCAGTCTCTGGTGTCTGAATCCAAAAAACACTTCCAGCCATAAAAAGCAAACTATCCCACACACAAGATGGACCAGTCTTGGGATGAGACTATAAACTGATTGACAGATGATAGCTATGTGAGAGTGCATCTGGTATCCTTCCATTCATATGTCACTTGTACAGCGAGAGGGGAGAGAGAGAGACAGACAGAGACAGAGAGACACAGACAGACAGACAGACAGACAGACAGACAATATAAAACAAAACTATGGTGATAGATACCCAAAACACGGTGCCTCTAACAAAGGGGTGGTATGAGTTTGACTAGCAAATGAGGTGGGAGAACTTTCTAGGATGATGGAAATCCTCCGTGTATTGATGGAGGTGTTTCCTAGATTATATATATATGCACACTTTTTTTCTTTTAAAGCCCAGAGTTAAACTCTGCACCTCCCGGTGCAAGTAAACAACTGTTCTATTTTAAACAATTTTAAAAATCAGCTTCTAGTACCAAACCCCTAGCTGAGTTAGAGAGATTATTCTTGATTGTATTCTTCAAAGCTGACACTGTAGCTGTAGACAGAGTGACAGCAAAATAAACAGCGAAGATTCTCTCGCGCTCTGACGCTCCGGGAATACCTGATATAACTGTGATGCAGGGTCCTTGCTTCGCTTAATTATGGGATTGCACTCACCACCCTCAGCCACCAGGAAGCAGAATCAACTTTCTTTTCTCAGAATACTACGGCAGGGCCTATATTTAGACCTAGCACCGGAGGTGACATGGGATAGAGACACTATCTTGACACAGTGTCGGCTATCATCCACACAACCCAAGAGCAGCTGCCTTTGCCTGAAGCAAAGATGAAAGGGACAGGAGGGATGAGACTCCTCTTCTGGAAGTCTCTTTAGGATGAAACCATGTCTTCCTCAGAAAAGAATGTATGACTCATCTCATCACTCAGCTGCCTTAGAAAACCTACATTCTGCTGTAACAAAATCTCCTCGATCCCTTCTTCCCTGATGGCAAGCTGAGCACAGCACACGGGACAGATACTGGATCCTCTGGGAGCATTCAAATCACCTGTGCCAGCACCTGACCACAGGACATCTGGAGGTCACAGATGAACAGAGGAGCTGTGGTGCTTCTAACGTGCCACAGTAGCCATGAGAGGAAGCCCTCAGTCAAATAGACAGTGCTCCTTGACAACTCCAGGGCCATGACCTAGGTACGGACCTATACTGTGGAACGGGGTTAGCAGAATTCTCAAGATGCTAGCCCCTTCTATTTACTTCTTCAATATTCTGTTTCTTCCTTTGTTCCTTAAACATCCCAGCGTTTTGTGACCAATTATCTGGATTAAATTCTTCTATTGGAAAAAAACAGTATACCCTGTATTCCCAATCAGAGTTTAACCTGAAATTCAGGGCTCACCGTAAGGAATGTATCCAAACACAGAGAGTTATTGTCTTAGTCAGGGTTTCTATTCCTGCACAAACATCATCACCAAGAAGCAAGCTGGGGAGGAAAGGGTTTATTCAGCTTACACTTCCACATTGCTGTTTATCACCAAAGGGAGTCAGGACTGGAACTCAAGCAGATTAGGAAGCAGGAGCTGATGCAGAGGCCATGGAGGGATGTTACTTACAGGCTTGCTTCCTCTGGCTTGCTCAGCTTGTTTTCTTATAGAACCCAGGACTACCAGCCTAGGGATGGTACTACCCACAATGGGCCTTCCCACACTTGATCACTAACTGAGAAAACGCCTTATAGCTGGATCTCATGGAGGCATTTCCTCAAGGGAGGCTCCTTTCTCTGTGATAACTCCAGTTTGTGTCAAGTTGACACACAGAACCAGCCAGTACAGCTATCTAATTGACTTTGAACTCAAGCCTGGTCACTGTACCATTGTCTCTAGGAAAGCACAATGGTTAGAGAAAAGCAGCTGCCCGAAAAATCCTATAATGCTCGCTGACTATGGCTCCAGGTGAAGGCAAATCAGAGGAAACTATGAGAACAAGAAGCTGCTGCCCCTGCCTGATGTGGAAGGAATTCGGGGGATTATGGCAAAGTAGAGGATACTTAACTTGTGAAACAGACAGGGATAAAGAGAAGGACAGGAACAGAGACAGGGAGAGGCACAGACACAGAGACAGATACAGACACAGAGACAGGAACAGACACAGAGACAGAGACAGGGACAGAGACAGGGAGAGGCACAGAGATAGAGACAAGGCAGAGACAAAGACAAGGATAGACATAGAGACAGAGACAGACATAGAGACAGGGACAAGGACAGAGACAGAAGGGGACAGAGACAGGGACAGAGACAGAGGTGGGAGAAAGAGAGAGAACTGAGAGACACCCTGGAATATCCCTAAGAGGTGACCTTAACCAGAAGAACTACAGCACTGACCTTGCTGAAAACCAGCTTAAAGATTACTGATGTCTCAGAATTTATAAAGCACCTTGGAGTTGCAACCTTGCCAAGCCTGTCATTTAAGAGTTAGCCCGTGATGTGGGAATGAGGAAGACACCTGGAATGCCTTGGCCTTTGAGATCCTACAGCCTCATGCTATTTGCCCCCATTGACACACAAGACATTCCTTCTGACCTGGCTGGAAAGGCCTTCCGTCTAAAGACCCAGGGCTGCGGAGCTCTTGCCTCCACACTGAAACAGACTCTCCTGGAGGACACTGGAAGTGGCTTCTAAAGCTCAAAGACAAACAGTGGGTGGAGCCTGGGGACTCTTATGAAAGAAAAGGAGGAAGGATTGTGGGCCTGAAGGGGATAGGAACTCCACAGAAAGACCAACAGAGTCAACTAACCTGGACCCTTGGGGGCTCTCAGAAACTGAACTACCAACCAAAGAACATACATGGGCTGGACCTAGACCGCCCTGCCCATATGTAGCAGATGTGCAGCTTGGTCTCCATGTGGGTTCCAAACAATTGGGCTATCCCAAAAGCTGTTTCCTGTACATTGGATATGTTCTTCTAGCTGGGCTGCCTTGTCTTGCCTCAGTGGGAGAGGAGGCGCCTAGCCTTGCAGAAACTTGAAAGGCCAATGTGGGGGTATACCCAGGGGGCCCCCATCCACTCAGAGGAGAAGGGGGGGAATGGGGGAGGGATTGTGGAAGGTGTGACGGGAGGGGGCAGAAAGTGGGATGTAAAACTAATAAGTAAAAACAATAAATAAATTTTAAAAAAAATCAAATAAAGCTCACAAGACTTACCAACCCCATCCTGGAGTTACAGAAGTGTGAGCAGCTTCTAGAGAGAGAAAGCACTCTTCAGCGGGTGCTGCCTGTGAGTTTCCCCGAGATTCCAGAGATGAATGGCCACGCATGCTGGGACCAGCCTTTGGATGGCGTTACTGCTTAATGTACTTAATGCTGGCATAAGTAATTCAATTAACCTCATTGGCTCATCAAGCCAGAGTTAGAATTGTTTCTTTGTCCCACCAGTGCCCTCTCTATCTGATGTGAATTGATAGATGCCCCCTTAAGGAAAAACACAACACCCAGTGTTGACTGTTCCCCTGAAACATTACCTATCACTCTACTGTCAAACCAGAGCAGGCAAGCCATGGGACCATCAATGCTGTGTGCGCCTCAAGAAGAGGTGGCTTACATCCCCAAGGGGATCACATTGCAGAGTCAAAAAATCCTAGCAGGGGCCTAAGGGCTGCAGGGAGAATTGCTCTAGCCCAGGTGAGAGGAAAGGTCAACAAAGAGAATGGCTGTGTGTGGTCAGAAACTCATGGCTTTGCTTTTTTTCTCTGGAACTGAGCTATAAGAAGAGAAGAACCCACCAGCTAGTTATCTAATTCCAAGTGATAAACCCTGAAGACATGTGTACAGTAACAGTATACAGTCTGAGCTGCTTGTATTTATGTGTTTAAGAACATACATACGGCTAATGTCCTCTCTGTTGGGTTCTGGGAACCTCTTAGGTCCCTGGCATCTGGGACTTTCTAGTGGCTATCCCCAGCTCCTCCTCCCCCCACTGCTACACACCTCTTTTCAAATTCCTGACCCTCTGTACTTCTCCCCTATCTCCTCCTGTATCTGAATCGCCCCCCTTTTCCCTCCCCCTCCTCTCTCCCTCCCAGACCCTTCTCTCTCTCTACCTCCTGAGTTTATTTTCTCCCTCCTGCTAAGTAGGACTGTAGCATCCACACTTTGGTGTGGTCTTCCTTCTTCTTGGGTTTCATACAGTCTATGAGTTGTATCTTGGGTATTTTGAGCTATTTTTTGGCTAATATGTATCAGTGAGTACATACCATGTGAGTTCTTTTGTGACTGGGTTACTTCACTCAGGATGATATTTTCACATTCCATCCATTTGTCTGTGAATTTCTTGAATTCGTTGTTTTTAACAGCTAAGTAGTACTCCATTGTGTAAATGTACCACATTTTCTATATCCATTCCTCTTTTGAGGGACATCTGGGTTCTTTCCAGCTTCTGGCTATTATAAATAAGGCTGCTGTGAAGATAGTGGAGCATGCGTCCTTGTTATATGTTCGAGCATCTTTTGGGCATATGCCCAGGAGCGGTATAGCTTGGTCCTCAGGTAGAACTATTTCTAATTTTCTGAGGAACCACCAGACTGATTTAAAAAAAAAAAAAAAAAAAAAAAAAAAACGATAAAGGGAGCCATGGATTTCAGAGAGAGCGAGAAGTATATGGAAGAGTTTGGAGGCATGAAAGGGAAGGAGGAAATGATGTCATTGTAATTTAAATAAATAAATAAATAAATTAAATAAATAAATAAATAAAGTCCGCTCAGGACAGTCACAAGGCAAAGGCTCTTAGTGGCACCCACATTCATTGGTCCTTGCTTGTTTCTAGTGAGGAATCACCTAGAGTCCCTCTTCTCTTCCCAAGGACACTCTGTAGCAACGTAGAAGTGGGGTCCACCAAAGGTGCTATGGAAAGGCAGTGGCTGGAGCCACGATGGGAACTGTGCTAAGTGTCCTCTCCTATTGCATGGGAGAGAAATAAACTTTCTTGACTGACTCTTGTTACAGCAAGATGCTCTAATGAGTGTGAAACACATTACTGTAAAGTATAAATTCTGCTAGGGAGTGGTGTGTTAGTTAAAGTCCGTATCGCTTACTTTAACCAGATTTTCCTCTGGATTCCTTATAGTTAATTAGGTCCGAGTCAGCTTGGTGTGGATATGGATTTCCCAAGTCCCGAGGGTAGGAGGGATTGCTGATGGTGTCCCTGGAGTACAACTAGCACATAAGTCTTCCCTGCCTCATTCAGGTTGCAGCACCTCCGCTTGTGCCTGCCCCCTTCTCTTCTTCCTTCCTTTGTGCCCATTATCTTGACAGAAGTGCAGATGCCTGTAGAATGTGGTGCCATGGGACAGATTCAGAGGAGCTGTCACATCTGGGGACCCAGCTCCCTTTCTTGTGACCTGCATGTATTCCAGGCACAACACAGATCTCTCTGATCTCAGACATCTGTGCCTGGGAGTGAAGGACTGTGATTTTAATTCAGCCATGCCAACAGAAGTGAGTGTGTGTCCACACTGTTCTGAGCAAATGTAGAGTGGTTATGTCACATTCCCTTGCATCCCCAGGGCCTTCGATGTAGCTAGAGTGTGGTAGCAATGTCCCCTGTGGAAAGCTAGTACCAGGAAAGCAGGGGCTTCCTTCCCAGAATCTCCACAGTGATGGCTTGCTCATGGAGCTGTGGGTGCAAGTGCCACCCTGAAGCAAAGCTAAGGCCTTAACTCTTGGCTCCACTGGGACAGCTTGGCCTCTTTGTATCTCAGCTCAGTAGCAGTGTTGTGGGCTCTGTACACAAAGTGCTTTGGGTGGATTTCAAGATATGGTGAATGGGGGGCTGGAGAGATGGCTCAGAGGTTAAGAGCACTGGCTGCTCTTCCAGAGGTCCTGAGTTCAATTCCTAGCAACCACATGGTGGCTCATAACCATCTTTAATGAGATCTGGTGCCCTCTTCTGGTCTTCAGGCATACATGCAGGAGACTACTGCATACATAATAAATAAATCTTAAATAAATAAATAAATGGTGAATGCCAACTAAATGTAGACATTTCTGTTAAAGATATGATGGAGGAGTTAGTCCTGCAACCTGGAAACATCACATATTCATACATAGAAGCATTCATGTCAAAGTTCATAGTGACCTTAATCCATGTCCGTGAGAATAAATGGTACTACAAATTTAGGGCACGTTTTTTTTTTTTGACATGGTTCTTGTTGCTGTCTTCCTGTCCTTGAGGTTGAAGTTCACAAAGAAATAAACAAAAGCGCTGGGTGGCAGCCCTTTTCCTTCTTTATTTTCCTGATCACTCACTGAGACAGTCTTACCCTGTAACTCAGGCTGATCAGGAACTCACAAGCCACCTGCCTCAGCCTCTCACGTGCTAGCATTACAGAAATGCGCCACCACACCTAGCTCTTGGAGACCATTCTTGAGGGCAAAGAATACATGCACAAACCCTGGTTCTGTCTGTTTATAAAAGCCTCAGCTAGGGGGAATAACGTGATAACGCTGATTAAATGCTTCTGAGAGGAGCCATTGGCAGGTACAGCTCAATTCCTATGTGGTGCCCTTCTCTGGTTCCTTCCCATCCCTATCTTCACTCTTGACTCTAAACTCCCTAGTCACCATTCCTCTAGCTGTCACTAGATGAGACTCATAGTTGTCCTTTGATGTTATCACATTCAAATAGATGCATTCCGTTCAGCTAATCCAAAGTTGTAAACATAATCACCAATAGAATACTGTGGTGCTTTGAACAGAAATGGTCCCCATAGACTCACAGAGAGAGGCGCTATTGGGAGGTGTGGCCTTGTTTTAAGTAGGTGTTGTTTTGTTGGAGAAAGTGTGTCACTGGGGGTAGGCTTCAAGGTCTCAGAAGCTCAGGCCAGGCCTATTGGCTCTCTTGTCTTTTCCTGCTGCCTACAGATCCAGATGAAGAACTCTCAGATCCTTCTGCAGCAGCGTGTCTGCCTGATGTCATCATGCTTCCCACCATGATGCACTGAACCTCTGGACTGTAAGCCAGCCCCAACTAAATGTTTTCTTATATAAGAGTTGCCATGGTCATGGGGTCTTTTCACAATCATAAAACCCTAACTAAGACAAATGATTTTAAAAATTCTACACTAATTCATTTTCACTGTGAGCAAGGAGTATCCTTCCAAACACCCTGAATATTTGAAAATCAAGTAAACAGGGAACAGTTGTAACAAGTGACTCCTCCCATGAAGAATAATTGTAACAACTGACTCCTCCCACAGAGAACAATTGTAACAAGGTGTGACTCCTCCCACGGAGAATAATTACAACAACTGACTCTTCCCACAGAGAACAATTGTAACAACTGACTCCTCCCACAGAGAACAATTGTAACAAGGTGTGACTCCTCCCACGGAGAACAATTACAACAACTGACTCTTCCGGAGAACAATTGTAACAACTGACTCCTCCCATGGAGAACAATTGTAACAAGGTGTGACTCCTTCCACAGAGAACAATTGTAAGGACTCCTCCCCTATTTGGGTGTTCAGCCTCTTCATTCCTTCTGTTAGATAGAACTTGATGAAATCTTCCAGAGTAGCAGTGAGGCAGTGATGAGCCCCACCAGCCCCTACCTCAACCAGCATCCTGAAGCTTGCATCCATGTCTGGAGAGAACAAAGACAGCTGACAACATCCACAGGCTCTAACACAGTGACTATGGCTCAGAACACACTGTCTGGTCCTTTCTCTCAGTGTATCATAGTGTGTTGTCATGGCTACTATGTAACAGTGTGGACCCAACTCTTCACTCTGCTTGTTCACTTTAAACTTTTAAACACTTCCACCCTATTACTTAATCTGTTTAACTATTATGTCTTTGATACATCGTAAGTCCCCATATAGACAGTGTGTGACTATCTTAAACTTCCCCACTTACAAGTTGTCCTAATTAGAGTTTCTATTGCTTCAATGAAAACACCAAGACCAATATGCAGGACTGGAGGAAAGGGTTTGTTTGGCTTACATTTCCAGATTATAGTCCATCATTGGAGGAAGTCAAGACAGGAACTAAAGCAGGGCAGGAACCTGAAGGCAGGAGCTGATGCAAAGGCCATGGAGGGGTGCTGCTTACTGTTTTGTTTCCCATGGCTTGCTCAGCTTGCTTTCTTATGGAACCCAGGACTACCAGGCCAGGGATGGCACCGCTCACAATGGGCTGAGTTCTTCAACATTGATCACTAATTGAGAAAATGCCTTACAGCTGGACCTCATGGAGGCATTTCCTCAAGGGAGGCTCCTTTCTCTGTGATAACTCCAGCTTGTGTCAAGTTAACACACATACCAGTCAGTACACAAATTTTGGTTGTGTTTCATTTTATTTTGTATAACTAACATTTTAAATAACATTTTGTTTCAGTCATTTTTTAAAGAGTTTTATCTTGAATTGGATGTGTGTGCACAGCAACAGTATCAGTGCAAGGGCCTGAGGAGGCCAGAAGAGTGTGTTAGGTACTCTAGAGCTAAAATTACAAGTGGTTGTGAGCCACCTAACCTGGGTGCTAGAAATCAAACTCAGGTCCTTTAGAAGGGCAGGCAGTGTGTGCCTTTAACTACTGAGCTTTCACTCTAGCCCCTGGCTTTAGCCTTGTATAGAGTTGGTCCTGGATTCTGTAACTGAGGCAGAGGACACATGAGTTAACCCTGGTGTCTGTAGGTTAGACAGTCCTGTTTGGGCCTCTTGTCCCCGCATCAGCATGAGTCCTTAATATTCTACTCTCTAACAGTATATACAAACAGACAAGTTCTATAAATGCTGTATCACTCTGTCTTCTGTTGCTACAATGAAACTCCCATCTTATCTGTAAACAAAAGAGGTTGGTTTGCACACCATTCTGCAGGCTGAAAATCAAAATAGCAGGGCACCAGCTCTTTCAAGGGCACTAAATGACTGGGTCACATCATGGTAGATGGCCTTCCACTGGAGATGCTTACAGAGGGGAGAGCCAAAGACCAGAGAGTGTCCCGTTAAACCATCTTTTAAAAGACCCATGGCTCTTAAAGTAATAAGAGTTCCAACACAAGAACCCTTGGGGAACACATACCATATACATAAAGCAATCACCCTAATGCTAAGTGAGCACAGACACAGAGGCAAATCAACACTGTCTGGGATTTCCAAGAGCAATCCTGTTCTTGGGAAATGGACCATCACTGCCCAAGTTCTCTGGTTCAGAGGTTAGGGAAATTGCACTCAACCAGGCTTTCTCACCTCCTCTGCTGGGACTAAAGCACAAAGAATCAGTCTCAAGCCAGCTGGTCAACAGCAAGTCTAGAAGCCTGAGGTTAGAGTCCTTATGGTATGGGTCCCAGCTAGACCATCCCTCTTAGCATATGGCAGTGTGGAGCTAGCAGCAAACCCTAAGATCCTTTGGAACTTAGGGTTTGTTTTGTTTTTTTGCTTTTTGGTTAGGTTGGGTTTTTTTTTTTTTTTGGACAATAAAATGTAAAACTTGGGAGGGTTTCCAAGAAGCTAAATCATAAGGCATAGACTGTGTGATAATGAATATTGATTATCAACTTGGTGTGATTCAAAATTACCATGGAAACACACTTCTGGGCATGTTGATAAGGGCATTTCCAGAAAGGTTTAACTGAGCATGGAAGACCTACCCTGAATGTGGGTGGCATCGTGCCATCAACCTGGGTTCCTGGCCGAATAAAGATAGGGACAGCAGAGAGTAAGCTGATTTTCAGCATTCATCTCTGCTTCCTGACCTTGGATGCAGTCTGACTACTTTCCTCAAGCTCCACACCCCTACTCCTTCCTCACCATGATTGATTCAAACTGTGACTAAAACAAACTTTTCCTTCTGTCGTAGTTAGGGCTACTGTTGTTGCGACTAAAACACCATGACCAAAAGCATGCTGGTGATAGAAATGGTTTATTTCTGTGTAACTTCCATATAATAGTTCATTGCCAAAAATCGGCAAGGGCAGGAACTCATTCAAGGCAGAAGCCGGGAGGTGGGAGCGGTGCAGAGACCATGTTGGGGTGCTGCTTACTGGCTTGCTCCTTATGGCTTGCTTAACCTGCTTTCTTCTAGAAGGCATGAACCGCCAGCCCAGGGATGGTTCCACCCACCATAGGCTGGGCTGTCTCTCATCATTCACTAAGAAAATGCCCTAAGGCTTACCTACAGCATTATTTTACTCAGACATTTTTCTCAGTTGAAGTTCTCTCCTTTCTGATGACTCTAGCTTGTGACGAGTTGGCATAAATTAGCCAGCACACCTTCCCTATGTTGCCTTTGCCAGACATTTTGTCAGAGCGATGAGAAAAGTAGTTGATACAGACACCTGCCTGATCTCTCTGTGTCTCCTTTTCACCTTTTTTTTTTTTATGCAGCCAGCATGCTTAAAGGAACTCTTGGGACCCTGCAAGTAGATCTACCATTTTGCCCTTCCCTAGAGAGGATGATGATGATTGTGATGATGATGATGATTGTGATGATGATGATGATGATCGTTATGGTGATGGTGATGGTGGTGGTGGTGGTGGTGGTGGTAAATGAAGGAGGAGGAGACAGAGGAAGAAGAGGAGAAGGAAGAGAAAGAAAGTAGAGAGGGACAAAGGAGGAGGAGAAAAACGGGAAGGAAGAGGAAGAAGAAGCAGAGAAGGAAGAAGAGGAGGTAAAAGGAGAGGAGGAAGAGAAAGACGAAGAGGAAGAAGAAAATGATGGTGGTGGTGAGGAGAAGCAGGAGGAGACTGCTCAAGAATGAAGTGTTAAACAAAGCAATCAGGAGCCCGGACAAACAAACCCTTGATTCAGCTTCCCTCAGATTCCACCGATAGTCCGAGTTATTCTTAGTCCAAATCACCATGTGAGTCCTGTTGAAAGCCAAAGGACTGCCAGGCCCTCTGGAGAACCACCCTCTCCCAGGTACAATGCCAGGTGGGCGTGAACCTTCTGCTCCTCTACACCAGCCAGCTAGCTTGGCTCCCCCCCCCCCCCGTTTCACATCTATCCTCGAATCTGAACCCCCAAAACCAGGTCTGTGTCTTTACAGTGACCTCGCCAGTTATTTTCCACAGTGAAAATTCAAAATTTGGTTTAAAAGATGTTAGGGACAGAAAGACAAACGGCTGCCATCCAGAAGGAACGCCTGTCCTGAAGAACTGAGCTGCTCCCCCTCAGCATCCACACGCCAGCAGAGGCAGTAGACTCTGACGCCAGTTAGAATGGCAGCGGGATAATATTCGCTGTTCTTGAGGGACTGGTGTCGCCTACGCCATTGGGCCACACGCAGCACACCGGAACCTTCACAGTTCGAGCTAATCTGAAATCGATTTTAGTTGCAATTTTCACCAGATTTTAAGTTAGTTTCCACGGGGAAGAAAAGGACTGGGAATCTGCAGGTGGACGACGGATCCCTCCCTCATTCGAGCACTGTAGAGGTCCCTCACTCAGGAGAGCAGCCCTGGGGGGTGACGGGGGGTTGCTGCTCGGAAAGTCCTTTCTTGCTCTCAGCACCGGTCAGCGCCAGAGAAGTCGTCTGGTGTGCTTCTCCGCCACATTTTGGAAAGCAGCCGCCACTCACAGCCTGGCCATAGAAAGCCGAGACGCTGCTGCCAGCAGGCAGGGATGGGGTGGGGGGGAGCAAGCCAGTGAGGGCTGGGTGGTTTGGCTAAAGGTTAGCTTTTACTCTAGTCGTGACTTTGAAGGGGCTGTTTTTTAAGTTTGCGGCAGACCTGCTCTTTCATCCCGCTCTCCGGCCTGGCTTTTTAATCAGTCCTTAAGTGTCCCTCCTGTCATCTTTGGCTCCCACCGCCCAGAAGTGTAGAAAGATTGGGCTCATTCGTCTGGTTGGAAGGATTAATAAAGAGGTTGATTTCCACCTTTCCCTTCTACGTTGTCCAAAGGAGGTTAAATGGGATATGAGGCCCGGACCCCAGCAACAGCATTCACGTTTAGGGATCAAAGAATGCAGTGATTCTGAGAGACCCTATTAGCACGCTCAGGCTAGCCCTTCCCCGGCTCCCCAACGCACGCAGCCACGAGAAAACAGTGCGGGCGCGCACCGCTGTCTCCCCCCAGCGGCCGTGCGTGTGTCGCCGCAGGAACCTGGCGGCGGGGGTGGCACGGTGCAGTCAAGCCCGCGGCTCCGCCCCGCGCTCCCCCTCCCGGCCGGCAGTGCCGCCCCCTCCGCGCCGGGCCCGGCTCAGACGGAGCAGCCGCCTCTGCAATGTCAGCAGCCGCAGCGGCGGCGGCGACGAAAGCGGCAGTGGCCCGGGCCCCGCGGTAGCCGCCAGCGCAGCACGGCCCGGCAGGCGCACAGCGCGACTCCGCGGCCACCTCGCTGCCTCCGGGGCGCCGCGGGCGGCTGTGCGCGCCGTGGTACAGCTCATAGACTCGGGGCCAGCCGGTCTGCGGCCGCGCACAAAGGACCACGGACACCCGGCGTCCGGGGACTGCGCCCAGGGACTGGTTAGGGACAGCGGCTACGCCGTGTCTCGACGCCTCCCCTTCGCAGGCTACCGGAGCCCTTGCCGGAGAAGACCCGTCATATGACAGCGGCGACACGGCGGCCACCGAGCGCTGGTGCTGCCCGCTCCGCTGCGCCACGGCCGCCGGTTCCTAAGGTGGCCCTCGCCGCGCCCCACTGAGCGGTCGCCTGCCTCCCCCCACACGCCCCGTGCGTCCCAGCTATCCGGCTCGGGGATCAGGAGCCCCGGGGAGCCCCTCGCCAGAGCCGAGCCTAAGATGGCCACGCTGCTCCGTAAAATCGGGCTCATTCGCCTGCACAACCGGGACACCGAGGACCCCAAGCACCACCACAACCACCGCGGCGGAGGCGGCGGCCAGCAGAGCGCGTCGCTGCGCGGCAAAGGCGGCGGTAAGAGCGGCGGCCACAAGCAGCAGCAGCAACAGCAGCACCCGGGGGGCTCGGGCGACGCCAGCCCGGGGCCCGGCAAGGGCAAGAGTAAGCGCGCGGCGGAGCTGGCCGCACGCGACAAGCAGCCGCAGCCAGCCGCGGGGGCGGCGGGGGCGGCGGGCGCCGG
>NW_021605262.1:1100139-1136188 GCF_004785775.1 Grammomys surdaster | reverse complement strand
GGCGGCTCATGAAGGAGCTCCAGGACATCGCGCGCCTCAGCGACCGCTTCATCTCGGTGGAGCTGGTAAACGAGAACCTCTTCGACTGGAACGTGAAGCTGCACCAGGTGGACAAGGACTCGGTGCTGTGGCAGGACATGAAGGAGACCAACACGGAGTTCATCCTGCTCAACCTCACCTTCCCCGACAACTTCCCCTTCTCGCCGCCCTTCATGCGGGTGCTCAGCCCGCGGCTGGAGAACGGCTACGTGCTGGACGGAGGCGCCATCTGCATGGAGCTGCTCACGCCGCGCGGCTGGTCCAGCGCCTACACGGTGGAGGCCGTCATGCGCCAGTTTGCTGCCAGCCTGGTCAAGGGCCAGGTAAGGCGGCGAGGCCAGGAGCAAGGGGCTGGGTTGGGTGTGGGTTCGAGGCTAGGCCTGAGATGGCAAGAGATGTTTGATCCCTCTGGGCTCAGGTGAGAACTGGTCCAGCTCATTCTGAACTGAGCCTACTGGGACACTTTGCCCCACCTCCTCCGCTTCTTTTCCTAAAGGATTTCTTCCTGTCTGTTTCTGTATCTGGTCTCTGACACTTGAACCGCGGGGCTCTCTGGTTTGTCCGTTCTCTTGCTTTCTGCTTCCTGCTCCGCGGTCCTCCCTTCCTCCCTTCTTCCCCTCAGGTTAACCTTCACCCTCTTCCTCCTTCCCCTCTGACGGTCCTTCTTCCCTCCCACCCATCTCCTACCCCTCCCTTTCCCCTCTCCCCTGCCTAAGTCTCCCATACTTTTTTCTGCCCTACCCCACCTCTCCTCTCCAGTCTGCTTAGGTGGTCTCTAGTCAGTGTAATTGTCACGAAGGTGTGAACTTTTCCTAAAGCCCAGGATCTAAGTGTCCAGCCCAGAACATCACACTCAGGTACACACGTGAGCACACACACGGGGGGGGGATCTTCTTCAAACCTCTCAGGTGGGCTCTGTTTAGACTGAGCCAGCTGCCTGCTGCTAAGCTCTCTTCCTTGTTCCCTCCTTCCAGCAGCCATCCTTGTAAAGGTGAAAGTTCTCCCGGAAGGCTCTATGCAGGCAGAAGGCTGAGTCCTTCCTAGTGGTTACATCAGGCCAGACTCCATCCAGGGAAAGCTGTTCTGGCCAGGCCCCCCTCCCAGCCTAGTACTTGCCCCTCAAGGAACATCCCTGGGACAGTTGGTGAGAAGCTGTATCTTTCAGACCTTCCTGCTTTTTCTTTGCTTCCTGTGTTCCCACCACTGCGGGGTGGGGGGTGATAGAGGGAGTTTCAAAGCTAAAGATTCAACTAAGCACAGACAGGAGTGCTGAGCAGGTCACCTGAGCCTTCTCACCTATTGCCCCACAGGGTTTCTTCACAGAGAAGCAGCCCCCCAACTTACAGGGGAAAATGGATTTTCTGACATACGCCTCCTACCCGGCTGCAGGGAAGGAAGGGCAAGATGTTTTCTCTGTCTCTCTCTGTTTCTCTGTCTCTCTCTCTCTCTCTCTCTCTCTCTCTCTCTCTCTCTCTCTCTCTCCTTCTCTCTCTCTCATGTGATAGGCTGTTGGCCATATTCAAATCTGCGGTGGGCGTTTCCTAAAGTTGATAGTTATATGATTTTATCAAGTTACATTGCTATCTGGCACTGGGGTCTTCAATATTTACAGAGGATTCTCGTTTTCTTTAAAAGACCCCCGCCCCGTGATCTCCACGTGCGCTTTCTACAGACAGCTTATCCGAAGCAATCGTTCCTTCCCCAGTGCCTGCCTCTGCCCCTTTCACACACTCATCAGATGGAGCCCATCCTGCCCATGTCTTTCAAGGCCGAACCCTGGGATTAAAAAAAAAAAAAAAGGTCACTGCATCCTGAGCCATCAGGAGTCCGGCTCCCAGCAGGGGCACAGGAACTCTAGAGCAGGTGCTACAAAAGAGTAAGCTTATGCTGTGACAGCCAGTTTCTTCCATCCTACTGTGAAACACTGGCCGAAATACAGTGTGTGTGTGTGTGTGTGTGTGTGTGTGTGTGTCTGTGTCTGTGTGTGTCTGTGTGTGTGTGTGTGTGTCTGTCTGTCTGTGTCTGTCTGTGTGTGTCTGTGTGTGTCTGTGTGTGTGTCTGTGCATGTGCCACTGAGAGAAGGGGCCTAGGCTTCTTTTCCAATGGGGCTTATCTGAATGTACTGGGAGGATGGTAGCCATGCTCATGTGACTTTCAGTCAGTTCTTCACAGAGAAGATGACTTGGAGACTGGGAGTCGAGAACTCTTATTTGCCCCATAGACTCAAGTCTACGGCCTTGTGGACTTGGGTGATACTTTATTCTCCAGCACGTATGCTGAGCTCCAGGGAAATGATGGTTTTAAATGAGGAAGAGGGGTTTGTAAAGAGAAATATCTTGATAAATAGTTTTTACCGTTTTTACTTAATGCTGTGAATGACAACATCCCTTGGTGCCCAGCTACTTCCAGGACTTGCTGTGTGTACGTGTTCTCTCTCTTTGAAACCGAAACTGAGAGAGTCACTGCAAATGAGAGAATTTCTCACTGAAAACAGCAAAATTTTCTCCATAATTTGATGAGCAAGGAGTCCTCATTCCGTCCGCCTAGCAAGTCACGTTGTACTGTCTGACGGATGTGGTACTTTTAAAAATGATGGCCAAGACTTGGTACTTTTTAAAACAGTAGCTTACTTTCTCTGTGTTTCCTACCCCTTGGTTTCAACGTACAGTTCTCCACATGAAATAGTCAAGGGCAGTGAAAGAGTTGAAGAGGTGAATACTCATTAAAGTTTTAGGGACCTGGGTATGACAGAATGGCAGCATCTCTGGTTACCTAAGGACTGTGACGTGTTGTTCATCCCTTTGCAGATCCATGACCCAAGGGCCAGCCACTCCACATGCGACAGTGACCGAGTTATTTTCATAGTTAGTAGTAATGTGCTTTGAACCCATCCAAATATCTAATTAGTTATTCAAAGCAAGCAGGGCTGCTACTCGCCCTGTGATTACTTTAAAGGGCCATTATACTTCGTGACTGTCCTACGCGATTGCACTTCATTTTAGGGCTCATCTTCTTAAGCTGCAGTTATAAAAAGCTTGTTTGTCCCTTTTATAGCAGAAAACACTCAGTTAGCTTCCTGAACTGGAGGCAATACCCCTCCAGTGTCTTTAGAAAAAAATTCACAAGAGCTTTAAGGGTTTAACATGTAACATCCCCAAAATACGTTAATTTATGATGTCTACAAAGTCAAAAGCTCAGGTTTGTCCCCTAGCTGAAGAATTCAGGGATTTCATGAGGTTTTGCTGGGCTGAATGTATGCCTTCATGTTACCAGAGTGGCTTTCATGTTGCATTGTGGATGATTCTAAATTGAATGAATACATTTGTCTCTCATATGCTATATTCTGGATATAAAGAGACAGAAGCCTTTTACCTCGCTGTGACTAAATCAAAGGATTCTAAATAGAGACATCCTTTTTTCCCCCAAGATTGTGTGGACATGGAGCTGAAGGCAATCCTCTTGCATCAGCCTCCAGAGTGTTGGGGTTACAGTGTGTTCCTGAACACTCAGGAAGAAAGGGTTTAGGCAATACGTGCTTCTCTACTGTTGGAGCAACAGTTTCTGGACCTCTGAAATAAGCCAGAGCAAACGTTAAGGGCTTTTGGAGAAGTGTTTTCCTCCTCTGCCATACACTGAGCCTTATGAACACAGTTCAGAGCTCCAATGTGACAATGTTGCCATTCAAAAGCTTTCAGAGTTTTGTCTTTGAGCTGGAGGAGATGCAGAGGCAGCCCAGAGCTGTGCTAGCCGCCATCACAAGCAGGAAACTCCATGTTCTGAGATTACTGAGAACAACCCCTGCAAACCTAGACCACCTGACTCCAAGAATCAGAAGAAAGGCCTGTCACAGAGGCCTTCCGGCTCAGCAGTGTTTCCAAGTAGGGGCAGACAGCCCACCCACTGCTGCAGATTAAAGGCACTTGATTATGACCTAACTCGGGGTTCTCCTCAGACACTAGCACACCTCCTGAGTGTCCCCATTTAATTAATTAGCAATGATCATCATCAGAGAACCAGATAACCTATGAATGACAGTTCCTCTCCCTTCCTTGTCCCCTCAGAACAGGAGTGACAGCAACAGCTAGCATCTTCTGTTTCCAATGCCACAGTATGGTCCAGCCAAGCATAGAAGACACCAAACCATCCTGGGGTGGATTCTCTCTGAGACCGCCACACAGGTGTGGAAACAACCACACCTTGGGATCCCTACTTCGGGGTCTCATAACATCTCATAAGAGGTCAGACTCATGAACCAAAGGTGTGGAAAGGCAGTCTCTGGTAGGCTGCCTGAGTTCCTTAATGCTTCCAGGTGGTGGGACTTTAGTGATCATCTATATGACCCTCACCTCACCCACGGAGAAGCAGCAGCAGCCAGCTTCCTGCAAGAGGTTTGCAGGCCCTCAGGACCAAACCATCCTTGAGTCTTAGTGTTTGGATAACAGTTGGTCCGCACCTGCAAGAGTGCCACATTTCTAAGATCTTATTGATAAGGTGAGCTGGCAGGCGTCTCTGCTTGTCTGCATGTGATGCCCAAGTGGCGTTGTGCAGCCCAGCTAGTGTCAGTAAGATGGCTTAGCCCAGGAGTCACACTAGAGCTTGCAGTGCACAGCCAGGCCTGTGCAGCCATCTTAAACATACATGATGTTCCATCAGCCCTTAGAGAATTTATACGCACCCACTGTGTAGTTTGATCACACTCACTTCTCACTTGTCTCCCTAACTCCAACCAGATCCACACCCCACACCCCTATCTCTCACAACTTCACATCCAATAGCTTACTGTATGATATCCTGGTCATATACTCAGGGATATGGGTCCATCCGTGCGTGCCTGAATGACTTACCAGAGGCTAAACCTTAAAGGAAATGTCTCTCCCTTCTTGCAGAAGCTATAAACTGCCAGTATCTTCTCAGCTAGGTGTGGAAGCTCATGACACCCCCCCACCCCCATTGCTGGGATGTTTACTGGTTTTGATCTGGTACAGGTCTTGCAAAGGCGACTGCGGCTGCTATAAGATTATGAGTGCAGGAATCCTGTCGTGTCCAAAAGACAAGGTTTTGATCCAGTCCTCCCTGACCTCTGGGGTGCTTTCTCCCTCTCCTTCTCTGGTGGTCGCTGAGCCATGGGGGTCGGAGGGGGCACACAGATGTCATTTACTATGCACATTGACCAGTTGTCCGTTTTCATCCTAAATGATGCCCTCTGCTCAACCTTTTGGCATTTTAATACCGTGTTTCTGTCTATCTACAATATTCACTCAAGAATAGCAATACAAACACACACACACATACATACATACATACATACATACATATATACACACACACACACACACTCATATATATATATATATATATATATATATATATATATATATAATCTTTAAAAACTAAGTGTGAAGTTTTGGATCATATTCGTGACCGTCCTGGAGTGTGTGTGTGACCTGAAGGCTTCAGGTTGGACACATCACCCTGTGGCACCACTGTGGAGTGTCTAAGTCCCCGTGCACACATAAATATTATCTTCCTTAGACATTCTTTCCTTAGCCCTCCCTCCAGAGCAGTGAACTAAGCAACAGCATGTGCTTATAGCTGCATGAATACACACCATTGTAAAGAACGACCAGGGCCATCAGCCTCTGGACTGCTCAAACCTATGGCTTCTAAAACATCGAGTGTCCAAAGCTCTGTTGATTTGCAAGAGCTATCGTCTGGAGGTGCTGGTGTCTCCCATGGCAGACCTCTATTCTATCACAGATCTGAAAGCTAGACAACAAAGATCAAGAATGCAATAGAGCCTGCTTCCCCTGAGACCTCTGTCTTGTAGATGACATCTTCCTTCTTGGCTCTCACACCGTTGTTCCTCCATGTGTGCCTCTGTTCTGGCTTCTTAGGATGATATTAGCCCTATTGCATTAGGGCCTATCCTGAGGACCCCACATTATCTTGATAACCTCTTAAAGGCCCTGCCTGCAGATAAGGTCGTGTTCCCAGGTTTGGGGCCTGTGTGTTGCACATTTAAACAGGGTTGAGGGAGACACACCCATAACCAATCCATATGGGAATTTGTTAACCGGCTCAGCATCTTAGTTCCAGAGAGCTTGCTGCTAGTTTGTCAAGCATTATGTGCTAGGCTGTAGAGGCACAGGATGGTAAATCTTGCCTGCAGTACCAAGCAGAGAAATGCCAGTGCACTCCAAGGGAAGTCAGGGAACCTACATCCTGAATAATGTCAGGTAGGGTCAGGGTAGCTAGTGTCTGATTCACCCCAAGAGACAAGCTTATGAGTCACTGTGTTGTTTTGTCCCGGGCTGCATAGAAGGGACAGAGATAATTACCAACGACAATGACTCTGCAGCTTGAAGTATCGATATGCCCAACTATTTGGAGGAAAAAAAAAATAGCTACTTGTTCTCCTATCAAGTAGGGCAGGCAGGAGGACACCGATGGGACTTTGCAGCCTAAAATTAGCCCTGTGCCAATCCCAGTGCTCCACCCCTGCACCTAGCACAGTTAATAATAGGAAGTACCGCCTCTCCTGCCTTGGGAGTCCAGAGAATTGGAGTTGGCTACAGCAGATGCTAGTGAGTATTTGCTTACCTTTCTGATTTAACTGAAAAGGGGGGATTTTTCTGTTTGAAGAGACAGTGTGTAGGTACCATTGTGTAATGGAATATCAAGTTGAAATCTGACAGTAACATGTCTTAACACTCCAGTATCCTCTCCACATCTCCTCTTTAATCTCAGGGAATGATTCTCCTGGACCCAAGTTTAGAGGCAGAAGCACCTTAGTACCCTACCATGTTGGGGACAAATATGGAATGAGCCATAATGACCTTCACTTACCTTGGTGTTTGCATTTTTGTAATTGCTTGAGGAACTGCATATTCATAGACTATTCACAGACCTGGCAATGGACAATTCCCCATATGAGCACAGGGACCTAGGTGTGAAGAGTCTCCTACTTCTCTAAGTGACATTTTCAAAGAAAACGTCCAACTTAAAGTAGCCAAGCCTTGATGGGAAGCCTGCTTATTCCTCTGCCATGTTTTGTTGCTAAGAAGCTGAAAGATGGAAATTTCCAACAGCCCACCAAGAACTGTAATGACAGCTGTGCTTCCAGCAGGGGCTATCTTTTCCTGGCGAGTGGCTCAGATGACGTGATATTTCCTCATTGCCATCCGGTGATGGGCTATGGTTTGATTGATTAGCTAATTACTCCTTGTCCCCCACATCAGTCGGTCAGCACCCACTTGCTAAGGGTCTACCACGATTTGTAATGATATCATCATTGCCTGTCCTTTGTATCTTTTCCCTGATTTGTCCCTGATTCTCTTCATGATGATATGTTAATCCTGTGAATCTCAAAGAAATCCTGTAAGCGGGGACACCAGGGGCACCAGACTGAGGAAGCCAAGGAGGAAGGAGATTTGGGGACATCCAGGAGGAAAGGCTCACAGATGAGGGTTAGTGAGGCTGTGAAAGTGAGGGAGGAGCTAGTAAGGTGTGCCCTTCCTCAAGCAGCAAGGCAGCTCTATTCAGGGGACACATATATAGTGGGAATCATCATGTGTGTTCCCCCAGGCTCAAATCTCCCCACATCCTTCACTCCCACACACACCTACCATTTCCATGACAGTGTCTCTTTTGCTCAGACTATGCATTATAAACTTTCCAGAACACAGCCAGAGTCCCCCAGGACTGTGCAGCACAGTGGCGATTCTCTGTTTTCCACGGCCCCCACTGGGGTCCTACCATCCCTTTCTCCTGGAATACCTTCTGGCTTTGTTCGCCAGAAGAGCCCCTGTCCATCCTTCAGAGTTCTGCCAACATACCAGAGTTCCTCCAGCCTCAGCAGTGGCTTCCTCTGTGAACACCGACTGTGAGACACTCCTTTCCTCCGTGTCCTCCTAGAGACTATATGTTGACAATTGTATTTTCCTTGTCTTCACGGTATCCATCTGTCCGAACAGATGCCTCACACCCTTCACTTACCCAACTGCAGTACAGCCTAATAAAGAAGATGGGCAACGGGGCCTCTGTTGTCAGTGAAGGAGGATTGTGGTTAGGCAAATGCAACAGTAGCCATCTTGGGCCTTTGTTGCTTTGAGAGTCCAGTCCCTCAGACCTGATGATCTACTGCTCTGCTCTTTAGAAGCCAGATACTTAATGGCTCTGACCTCTCTAATTAGAGGCTCTCTATGGATGTTAACTCCCAGCACTCTGCTACTGGAAGCTACCATGAACCTCAGCCTCTCTCAGCAGTGAGCAGTTGCAGCAGACAGTGGCAAGCAACAGCAAGGGATGCTTTCAGGTCTTCCAGGCACAGTGTGGGCCTCAGATGCTGGACACTCAGCGGTATGTATGGTAGAAATGTGTCAGCTCAGAGGTCTACAGTGCCGGGATGCTCAGCCCTTGACAGTAACTGCAGCTTTCAGACCCAGGGTACCTGAGACCTCTAGCTCTTTGGTATCTTCCAGAAAACAACTCCTGCATTTTCTCATCTTCATGTCTCTGTCATTTCTGTTCCCTATACTTCTGCCCCAGAAAGTCACTCAGATGCATCCACTGTTCTCTCAATACTGTTATGGCTGTGGCCAGAACCACTACACCTTCCTTTCTTCATGTTATCAGCTTAGCCCACTGGACTAATGACAAAGATCAAATGTAGGCAAGGGAAGGCTGCTGAGAAATGCCTTTCGTCGTCCAGATGTTGGTTGTCCAGATGTTCCTGACTCCGGAGTCAGGAAGCAGCCTGCATTGATAGCCAGAAAGGGAATTTGGTACAGCCACCTGCCATTCATAGTCCTGAATGCAAATGAAAGGTTACTTTAGCCCCAGTCACAATGGTCCCTCATGCAAATCAACTGTACCAGCTACTGGCCTCCCTCCTGGACCATTGAGGGAAGTGCTGCATGCACCTCTAACCGAAGCAAAAATAGAGTTCCCCACAGCTTGTGATAGCAAAAAGCATGGTGGGAGCTTTGTTTGAAACAATCTCTGGCAGAAAGCAGCTGTGACTGCCATAGAGCGTCCTCGTTGCCTCATGGAGTGTTCAAAGCAGCCGGTGCTGGCATGAGGACCGTGAGGACCATTCGGCTGGCTGCTTGGCCGATCATCCTTGGCTTACCACATCTGCATCTGGGGCATGGGATACTAAGTATCTAGCAGCTGTCAATCACAGAGGTAAACGGTCCCAGTAAAGACTCCTCACTAACATTAACGGTGTTTTGAGAGTATTTAACCGTGCTCTGACTACCTGGCGCCCACACGCACACACGCCCACACGGTTACCCCAGGAAGCATGGGGTCGCTCTAATTGGTCCCACTTCCTATGAGCTAGATGTTTGCTGGTTATTCCCATGGATCGTTTCATTAAATCCTGGCAGCAGCCTCTGAGCTGGGCACTGTTTTTAGTCTTACTTCAGAGGAGGAAACCAGGGATCTCCGATGAGTTCGCATGTGCCAGAGCCACAGGGGAGAAAGGACCAGGGCGGAGCCACACCATCAAATGCTCCGGGGCCACAGCTATCCATTCTAGTAGGCAGCAAGAGGCACCTCACCAAATGCCATACAAAGCTGGTCTGTTCACCGTGGGTGACTGTGGGTGGTATAGTGGCCTTCATAGAGAGCCCATGTTGCTTCTGCTCTCAGGACTGAATCAGGAGGGGACAAGCAGTGTGTCTGTCAAGTTGGAGCCACGACTGTGAGGGATAAGCAAAGCCCACATCCCACAGAACTTGTTGCGTCTATTGTGAGAATGGTAAACATGCTTTAATTCTTTGAAACTGTAAGAGAAAGATAATTATCGCCGTTTTATTTCTTCTCTGTACAAAAGAGAAAGGCATTTTAAAGGTTCTGAAAATAACTCAAGAATGGAGTGCTTTTTAAAGATAATTACCACATTCGTAAAATCGGTAAGATTGGAGAAATTACTACTTTAAATATAATTTCTGTAAAATAAATACCAATTCCCCGTCACAATATTTGGCAAGCATTTCCCCTCACCCCCCAGAAAAACTGTTAGATTTTTTTTTGATGAGGGAGATAAGAAAAATTCTATTATTATACTGATAAGATCACACTTCAAGATAAAATGTGCCCGGCCCATTCAGGAATAGCAGAGAAAAAAAAATCTCCAGATAAATGCCATTAGGGGTGCTTTCTGATTTTAATATTGAAAATCAGACTTTCAAAAATTCAGAATATAGAATGACAAATTTTCCTTTATCATGGCCATGGTAAATATTGGCTTTGGGGGGAGGAGTATCTGGAGCTGCTGGGAACACAGCTGTTAGAACCCTGATTCTGCCCTCCTAACACCCAGGATGACTTCCGAGAGTCAGGAGTCATGTGATAGGACTTCCTGAGAGAAAGTAGCTGGAAATTGGGTGTAATTGTATCAAATACATATTGATTGATGCAAGAATTCATTTGTTTGGGGTCCTGGAAGGTTAATGGCATACCTTGTTAACACACCTTCCTGGCAAAGGGGAAATAGAGATCTTGCAGAAGAAACTTACCAAGAATGGAGTTTGTTACCAGTTTATAGGAATTGTAGGTGACTGGACATTACAGCCTACGAAACATTGCCTTTTGTAAGTCATCAGAGTATCTCTCTAAAATACTATTTTCTATTCCCTTCTTTGAAAGATACACAGAATAATACCATTTTGTTGTTGTTGTTGTTGTTGTTGTTGTTGTTTTGTTTGGTTGGTTTGCCTTTTATTTCTTGGTTTTTTGTGTGTGTGAATGGAGGAGGGGTGTGGGCATTGCAGGGAAAGGCAGAAGACAATCTCAGGTGTCATTCTTCAGCATTCATTCAAACAAATAAAAACAAAGCAAAGCAAACCAAACAAACAAACAAACAGTCTCTCTTCACCAGCTTGGAACTCACCAAATTGTCACCCAATAAGCTAGACTGTCTGGCGAAGGACCCCTGGGGAGCTGCCCGTCTCTTGCTCCCCAGTGCTAGGGTCTAGGGCTCCAACTCAGATCCTTGATGTTCAAGGCAAGCACGGTGGCAGTTACTCTACCTTCTCTTGTAATTGGAAGCCCTTCCTACAGCTCATGCCTGCAAGTGTCTGAGAACTTGTGGAGTAAGTGCCCAACAACACTTCCCATCCCACCCCACCCCGATCCCTGTCTTCTTGTCCTTCCTCTCCATTGAGGTTGGCCTGGAGGAGGCAGAGGGCATAAAGGATGTTTCTGGCCCATGGTAGCAAGCTCATGTTCTCCAGGGACAGCACCTGCATTCTATACGTACAGGAGAGATGTCCTGCGAGCAAACAGGACACCAAGGGTTTCTGACCACAGCTCTGTGCTCGGTGCTCTCTGACCATCTTTATGATGAGTGTTCTACAGCCTGACAGTCAAAGAAAATGTTTCTAACTGTATCAACCCATAAAATCACGTAAGACTTTAAGGACCTTAATAAATAAAAATAACCTGATAACAAGCAAGCTTGAACTCTACTGAATTGAATTAAGGTGATGATTCTATTAGTAAATTTCCTTTAACGGGGTGCTGCCATCGGCCTTTTCATTAACAGGAGAGATGGAGGTCTCCTGGTTATTCCTGAAGATCAGGCAAGGGGAGACAGAGATCCCTGGAACCTCTCCCCACAGCACATGGGCCCCTGCAAGGTCACCCTCACAGAAGACTACCTTTAGAAGCACAGAATGAAATGCATGAGCAAACTGTCATGGTTGGCTACAGTCATTACATTTGTAACAGGATGAGCTGAGCTATGAGGTTAGACAACACTCTGCTAGAACACTCTCAGGGCAGAGAGGCGCGGCCGTCAGTCCCCAGGTCTCTCTCACAGTCATGAGCTTTTGCCATGTTTACAAATACAGACTACCATGTGATTTTTTTAAAATGTGAAGTGTAAGCATATATTTTTCTCAACCTACTTTAATAAAGGTTCAACCTTCCCTCGAGCCCACCACCTACCAGAGGAGATGGGAAAGAAGGGTTATTAGGATACCAGGGAAGTGGGCCTGTTTATAAATAGTTCTTTGGGGCAATTCCAATCTTCATTGTTCTCAGGCCAGTCCACTAGCAAACACCAAACATGAATCAACAGCTGTAATTCAGTCCACTCGGCAGATGACACACACGAATCAGCAAGGGCAGTTCAATCCAGAAGAAACCACAATGCTCTGCATTCGGCCCGAGTCAGCAGAAGTGGCAAGAAGTTCATTAGTGAGTTTATCTCTATGAGGTCACCGCAAGCAAAGCTCAGCAGCGCAATGGAAGGTGAACTAATACATACATGTCGTCAGCGAAGCCTAGCGAGCGAGGCAGAGCAAAGTGAGCCAATACCTGAGCTCCCAGTATCTGTGGGGTCGGATTTATATTCTTTGTATACATCCTTTCCTGTTCTGCAAAACATCCCTTCACCTGTGTGCGCCAGCAAAACATCATTTGACATAACTGACTTTCCAAAGAAACCAGAAGTTTCGGCTTCAGTGGAGTCCTGTTTTCGATTGTTCTATTGTTTGCATGGGGATCTCACTCTTTGTACAAGCTAGCCTGGAACTCATTATGTAAACCATGCTGGCATGAAGCTCATGGCAATCCTCCTGTCTCAATCTGACAAAGGCTGGGATTTCTATTGATGACAAAGTCAGGCTGTTGTTATTTTGGTTTGATTCAAGCAAGTTAGTGAAGGTAACTGCGATTTCCCCCATCCAGAGTGACAGCCCCGGGAGCTTGGTTCAGACAAGAAAGGGGTATTGCTATGAGATGGTGGTAGTCCTGGGAATGTTCTCAAAGCTTATTGTCCAGCTCATAAACAGAACGTTTGGGAGAGAGGTTTAAGAGCCACACCTGTTTTGTTTTGTTTTGTTTTGTTTTGTTTTGTTTTGTTTCTGTCATGTTATTGTTAGGTGGGGTTAACCTAAAACCCTAGATCTGTTGGTAGACACAGGGTCTGATCACATTATCTCTCTGGACCACACTTTAATACTGGTTTAAGGTGTCTCACCTAAAGATGGAAAGCACTTACCCCACTGCACAAGGGTCGCCCGCACTCAGTGCCAGTGGTGGATATGGTAATGAGTAAATGGAAATGCCAAATAGATGGGCCTTCTCTGGTGGACTAGAACTTGCTAGAATACAATAAAACTATCGTTACAGGCCCCAGCTATGCATTTGCAAGCAACACTCACTATACGAATGGATATGCTGTTGTTATCAGTGTCTCCTGGTCACACTGGCATCAAGTTGACTCAAACTTTTCACACTCGGCCCCAACTCAATCCGAAGCAGTGCCCAATAACCCCCCTTTTGTTCTGGAACCACTGCAGCCTCCCAGGATGGGCCCTTGTCATCATGATCTTTATCGGCTTCTCCTCATCAAAGCATTGTACATGATGAGACACTGACATCTGACAGCTGAGGCAGTCAGGGCTCTAGTTATTGCCCAGCTACTTCCCCTTTCACTTTACTAATTAAACTTTGCTTTCTGTTGGAAGTTGGGAGTTCACACCTTTATAACTCTACTCAACTCTGATCTCTTAAGAAGACTCACTCTGTGGCTGGAAGATGGCCCAGTGTCTGAGAGAGCTTGTCGAACAAGCATAAGGAGCTCAGTTCAGATCGGAGCACCCATGTGTCAATCCAGGCATGGCCACTCATGCTATAATGCCAGTGCTTCAAGGGGACAGGGAAGTTGCAGGGTGCAGAGACAGAAAGATCGCAGGGGTCTGATGGCCTACAGACTAACGCTAGAACAGGACTTCATCTTTCCATGTAGTGGAGCCTACAGGGATAACTGAGAATGGGCCTAGCTGTGTTGCCATAACTACCAATGTAGGCATGATGAGGTTTTGAGTACCGTGGTTGGCAAATAGAAACAGTTCTACCCAGCAGCTCAGATTGCTTCCTCGTACCTACTTTTCATTTTAAATGCCTGTTTAACATTTCCTTTACTGAATCTATTCTCACTTGAAAGTTTTGCAGTTGTCCTATCCTACCTGAGATCTTGAGAGTCTTGCATCTCCACCTCTGCTCTAAGAACATGCACAAGTCTTAGCTTCATGCCAGGTACTCCCGGCAACATCAGACGTCCCTGAGAACCAACCGGAGCCCTACCCAGCCCTGGAGATCCACACTTGGTTGCAAACACAAACCTGGCAGGTTCTGCAGTATCTTTTAGTCAGTGATAATGTTCTGGTCCCTGACAGAAGCCACTGGCTTGATGGACATAAGCAGGGATGGCTTTCAGTTGTCCTTCTCGGGACTGCAGAGTGATCCCAGGCCAACTCTGTCATCAAAAGAAACAAAGCCTTCAGAACTAACTGTTTATTAGTGTGATGGTTTGAGTGAGAATGGCCCTCAGAGGCTCATATATTTGAATGTTTGTTCCTTAGTTTGTAGAACTATTTTTGGTAGGATTGAGAGGTGTGGCCTTGTTAGAGGAGGTGTGTCACTAGGTGTGAACTTGGAGGTTTCAAAAGCTCAAGCCGTTCCAGTTAGGTGTGCTTTGTTCTTTCTCTACGTCTCTCTATGTCTCTCTCTCTTTTGGTGTCTCTCTGTCTCTCTCTCTGTCTGTCTCTGTCTCTCTGTCGCTCTCTGTCTCTGTCTCTGTCTCTCTCTCTCTCTCTCTCTCTCTCTCACACACACACACACACACACTTGTGGATAAGATGTAAACTCTTAGCTAATGTTCCAGCCCCTTGCCGCCCTGGGGCCATGTTCTCCCTACCATAATGGTCATGGACTCACCCTTTGAAATTGTAACCAAGTCTCCAATCAAATGCTTTTTTTTGTAAGTTGCCTTGTTCATAGTGTCTCTTCACAGCAATATAACAGTAACTAAGACAATCAGTATCCAACTACAAAACACGCCTACAGCCCAGTGCCCTCTAACCCAAATGTGGGAGGAAGGGATGTTGGTATAAGAAACAAGAGGCTAGCAGTCATGTGAACCAAGACAAGTTCACTGTTTTCATGGGCTCCTAATAGTGACATGACTGAATTATGATCTACCAGGGACACCCCAGGGCCTTGGCTTACTCTCCTTTCTGTTTAGCACAAACCCCAAGGATATCATCATATAAGACTTGCCAAAGGTCCAAGACTGACAGACCTCTAATTAGAGAAAACTCTACCCAGCCTGCAGACAGAACAAGTGAGCCCATCAGAGGATTGAGAAAGTACAAGACCACCCAACCCTCACCCAGTTGCACCCAGGGCAGAACAAGCCTCTCTACAGTTATGAGACAGTGGGTCTGAATCTGATGGGAATGCCCAAACTGCATCATTAAGTTAAGACTTCCAGCAAGGCTGAGGAATAGTCATTGCTGTGGGGAAATGAATAAAATGCCCAGCTATGAAATATACTGTGAAAAACTATTTTGTAAAAGTTGAACCTCAGTAAGGACGGCACTTTGGTGTCAACTGGTCCTGTAAGTCAAGAGGAGTGGAACAGAACACAGAAGGGCACACAGCCATCTTGTGTTCCAGAAGCATGTGTCTGTACGTTATGTAATGTTTGCCATTTAACTTTTCCTTTGCGTGTTGTCCTTTCTCCATAATTATTATAATTGGTACAATCTTCGTTTTGTACCCAGCTTTAATTTCTTCACCTCCCTTCAGTTCCTTTTATTTTTCTGTCTCCTGCTGTTCTTTTAAGTGAGTAAGTCATAACATTCGGGGATGGATAATGTTTTGGGAAAACACTGCAGAATATTTGTGGCGGTCTTACTTTGAAATTGGGTGAGTAAACCCTTTATATGTTAGCAAGCTGCATTTTAAATATGGTGTGTACATAAGGGAGGGAAGATTATGAGTTTGGGGAACAGAAATTACTGGAAGACAATGAACCACGTGAGTAGGTATAGAGGTACTGTGTGATCAGAACAGACATGGGGGGGTAGGCAGAGCCTGTGACACGTAACACACTTCTAACTGGCTCATGGTATGGTGGTGCAAATTTATGATGGAATTTTATACCAGAGTTTCATTCTAGAACATTCTTAGGACTTTTACAAACAGATGCCTTGAGTCACACACTAAGTGAAGTTAGGAAAATAGATCTAGTGACCAAGGACACACACACAAGCCAAGATCTCAGTGACTTGTGCTAAGCTCAGAAGGGCTTAGCACCATCTCCCTAACCTATGAAGATTCTTTTCCTTGGGCAGTATTGAGTTTTACATATGAACAACAAATCCCACCTTGGACAAAATCCCAAGTACAAGGTGAAGAGATGCAGTGTCTAGACAAAAGAGAACTGAGAAAAAACAACGCGTGTTGCTTCCCTCAGACACCACACACAGCTCCTGGGTGCTTCTCCACTTGGCTGTTTAATGTTCCAGGACCTCGTTAGACATGGCTGCTTCCCTGATGTGATGGAGGGTGCTCGCTCATTCCTGGATGCATTCTCCAGTTAGAGAAGGCCTTAGACAGCTTATGGAGGTCTCTAAGTGGACAAGATAACTGTTGCTTTTGCAGTGCCCCACCTGGATCTCAGAGTCCAGAAGGCATGACAGGAGAGTCTATCTTAGCCCTGGAGACTTCATTGGTTGTACCACAAGTGTCCCAGGCAGCTCAGGTGCAAAGCTAAACACATTAATGACCTTTGGACAATAAATACATTCTGATTTGAGGGGACAGACCTTTTTCCCTCTGGGTGTTTTTAATCTTTCATTGAAAGGCATTCAGAACTCTTCAGGGCCAGTGGTCCTACTGCCCAGAGAAAAACTGTAGCTCGGAGACCTGAAGACTGTCACCCTTTCAGAGGACCTGTGAAGCCTCATCACAAGAATCAGGATACTTTTTAAATGTAACTACCAGTTCTTATTTTATAGAGTCTCCAGGTTTCAGAGCTGAGGGGGAATGTCGGTAACAATGAACTGATGTCTGCATGAGAGAAAAACCTTTCAGTCTCAGAGCAGGGTGTCAGGAGGGGAGGCAAAGGCAGTTATCACCAAGTCATTTGTACCAGGTTCCCATGTCTCTCGAGTTTGATTAGCACCTTCTGGTCACTAGGGATCTCTATACGGAGCTAGGACAGATTCCTTGCAGCATGTCCCGTTTGCTTGCCTACCCTGAGAATGTTTCCGTAGACCCAAATATGGACAACACAGAGAGAGGCACACACATCTCTTAGTCTTAGCAGACCTTCGCTTTCCCGTTTCCACTTCCAAACATCAGAGCAGGAGTATGCCTGGGGTCTTCATCAGGGCTCAGTGGTCTGTGTGGGGCACATTTTGCTTGTTACTAAGTGTATATGAACAGGTCACAGATCTCTTTCCGAACCCTAATGTCAAAGCTCCCTGTTGTGTCCCACTGTCCACCCAGGCCACCTCATTGTCTATCTTTCCTCTCAGGCTCCCTCTGAGTGCTTTCCTTCCATCTCCAGAGCATCTTCTTGCAGTTTCCCAAGCTACACCCTGGGTGAAACAAGCCCTTAGGAGGTCTGCATGGAGGTACCCACAAGCCATTGCAAATGGTGTCTGTGGAAGCAACGCTGTCCAGACATCTGTGTTCAGATTTCATTCTTACTCCTCAGACATAGAGAAATTCATGAAAATATCCCCCAGAAGAAAGGCTGGCAGGGTCACGGGACTCCTTGGATGAGCCCAGACCTTGCACCTAGAGGACACTCAGTAGATGTCACCAAATGAAGCAGAGCAGGTGCCCTTGGGGTACAGCAAGATTATGATTCATTAGAGAAGGCTGGAGGGTGCTGAGCGCCTGGTAATTTCGGTGTCGGGAGAGTGGACATTTTTAGCAGCAAAGCCAAACTCCATGCAAGGACGTTCGGTGGTTGACATCAAGGACAGAGCAGTTTCCCTCCTGGAACCATGAGCACTCTGTGAGACTGGAAGTTTCCGTCTTTCGCTCTGTAGCACGTGTATCAGCCACAGTGTTTTGGTGATTGTAAATCGGCTCTGTGGGGTTTGTTTGTGACCGGTAGCCTTTGAAGTGTTATTTTGCGGTGTGCCTGGACACTACAGACAGACACTGCTCACTGTCCTGAGCCTGCCAGGCGGCCTCACGCTGGATGGTTTTTATTCAGGGAGAAGTTGAGTGTGGAATTTAGTAATGCTTGAAGATCTCTGCACTTGTCTTTTGTTTGTTCTTTGAATTATATGACTTTACTTGCCTGGTTATAGTCAATCTGAAAACAATTACTGATCAGTACTTTTATCAAACTGGTTGGGGCAAACACTGAACAACCCTGGGTGAAACCCCAGACCACTGCTTTGCATGTTAGGGAAAGCATCTGTTTGTTAGTCTAAACGTATGTCTGTTCTTACCATACTCAAAAGTAGAGACATGCGTCAGAGTATTCCCAAATATCACCAACATCTACCTCCAAGGCCCAGGAACAAGCTAGGATCACCCTTCCTTCTGGCTCCCAGCAGAGACTGACAGAGTCCCTGCCCACAGGGCCCCACATTCTTCCTCTACACAGAGTCACTCTCTCCAGTGCCCCACACTTTCCTCTACACTCTTCTCATTTGACAAAACTCCTGCCTCTTGCCTCCTTGCAAATTTGAACTCTGCAAGAAGGAGAGTCCATTTAAGTCCACGGCAGGTAGCACAGCTGCCAGAGGCCTAGCTACATCTCCTGGATGATCTATCTAGCTGCTCAGCTGCCCAGACAACACTAGGCATGTTTCCACACTTGGCTGCTGAGGCCGTCCAGCCACAGACATTTAGGAGATTCTCCATATACCTCACAAGTCATAACCTGTCAAGATAGCTAAGGCTTGGTTCTGTGTGTGCATACATACATCTATGTATGTATGGAAATGTGTGTAAATGCAGGTGTTTGTATATAAGGCATTTGGAAAGTTAAAATGAATGTTTAAAATACTTATTTAAATTTTTATTCAGATAGAATGCATATAAGTATTTATATCTTGTCCCCAGTGTTTGCAACATGGCAATTAAAATAATCTTTAGAATTTCTTTCTTCCTCTAAACGCACCTAACACTAAAAGGCAATTAAATCACAAATGGCATAAATGGATTTTGTCTGTTGCTACTAACTTTGACCATGAACTCTCATTGTGGTAACAGTTTAATGAAAAGATAGACCGGCCCCCCAGTTCCGTTCCTCCAGGATGCTTTATGGAAGGACATAAATCTTCACATTTGGGAGGCAGAGGCGGGCAGATTTCTGTGAGTTTCAGCCAGCCAGGGCTACATAGCAAGATACTGTATTTAAAAATTAATTAATTAATTAATTAATTAGAGTACAGACTTTGAGGAAGCAGGTGCTAAGAGGCTGCTTTGCCATTTCCATTCAGTGTGTGGACCAGCAATGAATATGGGATTTCTCCGGTGATTCAGAATTACCCAGAAGACATAGCATCTTACCAAGAACCTCTCAAAAGACCTGTCCCTCCCAGGGATCATCTCTAAGAAGGTGCCTCTGCCCCCCCCCATTGGTCCAAAGCTATCTAGGCACCAACAAGCCAACACTAGTTTGTTACAGGGATCAGTATTACTCCATAGCTCTTTCTGTGACTGTCAGAGGTTTGTTTCTTCCTAAAAGGGTCAGAAGTTCCTGGACAGGGTGACAGTGTGTGGGATGATGGTAGCATATTGATTGTTTAATGTCTTTATCCCTTGAGTGGTTTCTCTTAGTAGAGAAGATCCTAGGTTATTGTTTGACAATAAGCAGCAGCATGGCTTGAAAATAGAAAGTGGACATTCTGAGTCTCCACTTGTCAGAGGGCATGGATTTTCTCTGCATTTTCATGTGCTCATGTGAAACACACACACTTACACAGAAACACAGGACCCACCGCTGCACAGTGATCTGGAGCTCACACAACTTTCTGCACGTATCCACCAGCCTTCTTCCCCGTCAGTTACCTCTTTAAAGACAGTTAGCTCCCACCTCACCCCACCTGAAAGAACAGGAGTACTGTGGATGACTGAGCAGACAGGATCCTCTGGCCCTTCCCTGTCATCAACAGTGTGCATAGTGCACACGCTGTCCTGGTGTGCATAGTGCACACACTGTTGTGCATAGTGTACACACTGTCCTGGTGTGCATAGTGCACACACTGTCCTACTGTGGATGGTGCATACATTGTTCTACACACCAGGTTTCCTCCTGTGCTTTCATCACTCAGAACTGGGGTGCTGGATCGAGGGTGGGGTCATGGTGAACACCGATTGGGTGCACAACAGCCAGCTGCCCTCAGGACAAGTTACCGTGAGCGTCTCATCACGAGCCACAGGGTGGGGACCCTGGCCTCTTCACCCCCAAGCATGGGCCCACCTAGTCTCACTGGTGAAACGTGGCTCATTTTTTAGCATATTTTCTTATCCTGCTGAGACTCGATGAGAGCTGGCTCTCTGTAGCTCAGTGAGGCTGACATGCCCTGGCTCACTGATGGACTGAAGGATTCGAGGAGTCCAAGAGTGCTGACATTTCATGTGATTGCTAAAGCATATTATGGGGTCCAGCCCTGATTCTAGAACTGGATAAAGGTATAGGCTGCTGCTTGGCCTTCACAGAGAAATGATCTGCCCCCAATTATTCAATCATTCAGTTATAAAAGTAAAACTACTTAAAATTACCCCCAACGTATGTGAACCACCACACAGGACACATTGAGAAATTGCCTCCGGTCTCTAAGGGCTATACTGCCAGTCTCAAACGGTTATACTTCCGGCCTCTAAGGACTACACTTCCGGTCTCTAAGGGCTATACTTCCAGTCTCTAAGAGCTATACTATACTTCTAGTCTCAAAGGGTTATACTTCCGGTCTTTAAAGGCTACACTTCCGGTCACAGGGGGCTAATTGAGTGACTGCCATTTTGCACTGCCCCATGAACTTGCCCGAGCATAGAGCTGTGCGTGGCTTACAGGGCAGAACTCAGTGCAGTGTGGGCCTCAGAGGTCGCGCTGCAAGATAGTGTGAGAAGCGAGCGTGACCATGAACTCTGTAGCCCAGCCCTGCAGTCTACAGCTGACTGTGTGATCTGGTGCCCCTTAAACCTTGCCTCCATTTCCTCCTCACCAGGAGAGATTATGGAATTCTTTTATACGAGTCGTCAGAGCAGGACTGGCACAAGCTTTACCTACGCTGGCGTATACAGTAGGCATTGTTTGAAGGATTTCAAGAATGCTTATAAAATCAGATGGTATTCTTTTCTCTACTTGTGTCATTCTTAACCAAAAAGCAAAGCTGTATCGCCACATACTCACACAAATTAAGGAGCTGTTACAGTGTATCCCCAGTACTAACAAACACCCCGGTTCCTTAGGAGAATGTCTTTTTAATTGTATTAGGTCAGACTAAAAAAAAAAAAAATCCGTTTCCTAGTCTAAGCTTTTGAAAAGAGACTAGAAACTGGAATTTAGAATCAGCACACTTGCTTGGCTGCAACCTTAAGTCTATTTCATGGTAATAGAACACTATGTTTTACACTGAGGTCCCCAACTTGTTTTACCAACAGTCACTAAGCTGTCCCACGATGTGTCACTGCCCCGTCTCTTTGGCAACATAAAAACGTGTGTGTTGGGTCTCATCTACCCTGGAGCCAGCCAGTGATCATAGCACCTGTGTAATACCAGCAGGTTTAAACGACAGCGCAGCCCTGAAGTCATACGGAGCCTTTCTCCTCCTCCAGCTGGCTGCAGCACCCTGTGTGGTTGGCATTTTCTTGAGACTCTGAATTGCACAAGATGTCATGTTAGTAGACAGTGGGGAGTAGTAGGAAGGCAGTGGGGTGGAGGGGGTAGAAGGAACAACTAGGGGGGGTGAGGGGACTGGAGGGAGCATCATTCTCAGGTCATAAAATATACTATTCTGATCATTGCTGGCTAGGACTTGGGATCCCCAGCCTTACAGAGCTGCATGGCTTGAAGGTGCCGGAAGAGCAGGCAGAATAATCTAGAACCACAGAAGTTGCAGCGTGGAGGAGTACAAGCCTCTGTTGGTGGCTGCTGCATTTCACAGCCAGACTTGTCACCGAGCAGGCTTGTGGAGAGAGACTGTTTCCCTAAAGTGTATTGAGATGTGGTAAGGGCATCACATCCATTGAAGTGACTCAAAACAAGCACTTTGAGGCCTTTGAAATCAGGGTGGTAGTCTGCTGAGTCATCTGGAACCCTAGGGATCTGAAACTGTTGGCTCCCCCTCCTCCTCCTCGTCACAGCCTGGAGTCCTGGCAGGGAGGGGAGGAGTCTTCATTCTTGCTGAGTGGATGCTTGCTTCTGCACCTACAGCCTGTCACCTCATTAGCACTTCATTAGCAGACACTGCACAAAACGATCCAAAGGGTGTTCTCGGGGCAAATGTATCCAATGGTTACAGCATCTTATAGAAAGTTTGGTCATTAAAAGTTTTTCCGGGCCTAAAGGTCCAACTTTCTCCAAGGCGGCATGGGGGACATCACATTTTAAGATGGTGTGTGGGGCTTGCCCTCTGGGTCACAGAGTTGCTGGATCTTTGCTGCCTCTAACAGAACAGTGCTGTGCTTGCTCATTAGGGAAATGTGCAGATGAAGAGAGGTTCAGGGTGAAGGGTAGAGGCCCAGATAAGTGTGCCCCTGAGCTCAGCTGCAGAAAGCCAGTACCTGTGAACATAACACATTTGTGCGACCTTTAGGGCCTGGTATGGTCTCCAATCCACTGGCTAATGGCCTTGTTTCCTCAGCAGGAAAACTTGGTTGAGCTTCTCAATAGTCACCTCACTGTCCTTGTTAGACACTCCTTTCCATTCATAAATAAACCAGTGATCCACTCCTCAACTCCAAGGACTACAAATTACCACATCTGTCCCCCTGAGTCTCCCTAAGGTAGCCTCGTGTCTAAGCCCTTAGAACAGTGGCCAGCACTGACACTGAAGTTTCTAGGTCCTTGAAAATCTAGGCTCGTCTAGGGCACCAAGAGCATCGAGAAGTATCCACGTCCCATGTCCCCACTCAGCCACCAACATCCATCAAGAACATCGGTAGTAATCACTATGTGGCCTTGAACTAATCAAGGATATGTCCATGTAGTGGGTTTGTCTAATGTTGTCTATATTCTAATTTGGGTCTCCCAAAACTGTCTCAAAGATGAGTCCATATGTTAGTTATTGAGATACCCTGTTCCCTGTTAATTTTGTTTGGTAACTAAAGATTACTAAAGTGATTGGTCACCAGCCAATCACTGGGGAGAAGAAACATAGGTTTCCTGGGTTTGGAACTATGAGGAAGAGGAAAGAGGAAAGAAGACTAAGCCACCATGGGATAGAGAGTGCAGGAGAGGAGAAAGGAGAGCCGCCGTGGGCTAAGAGCCAAGAGAACATGCCCAGAGGTCTTCGTAATTGGAACTAAGAGCAGCCCAGATGAAACAGTAAGTGATAACTTGGGTTATGGATAGGAGCCTGATTCTAACAGCATAGAGGATAGGCAGTTGCCCAGCTACTGTGCTGCTAAAGGCATATTAAAATATAATGGCTGTGCGTGTGTCTTTTATCCGGGAATATAAATGATTTAAGGCAGGACGGAACCCTGTGCTGGGATTTTATATATTTTATACTACATGTCCACTTTCACATACACAGACTCACCAAACCCCACAACCTGCGCTCGGCCTCGGCTATGATTTTCTCTGTATCATGCTGATGTAGAACCAGCCACTATGGGCCCCTGTGAATCCAGCCATGGCAAGAATTCTCAACAGTCACCCTGGAGCCCAGCCCTTCATGCTAATGTAGCTAACGTAGTAACGTTGTAACGTGAAGCCACTGTGAGGGTCTGAAACAAATGCCTGTGGAAGTCACCAGGTATCCCTCACTCAGGATAGCCATGGCTGCACTGGGCAGGTACTCTTGCCCAGAAGATGAAGTATTCCACCCAGCTTCTTGGTGACATTGCAGCTTTTAGAGAAACAGCTTCCTGGAAGTTGCTTTTTAAAACGTGGCATGACTTTTCCCCATCTACTGTGAGAATGAAGACCATTCTCAGCAATCAGACTGTCCACATTGCAGAAAATGTCGACATCACTCTGAAGGGGCACACAGTCATTGTGAAGGGCCCCAGAGGAACTCTGAGGAGGGACTTCAACCACATCAATGTGAGCTGAGTCTTCTTGGAAAGTAAAAGAAAAGGCTCTGGGTTGACAAATGTTGGGTAACAGAAAGGAACTGGCCACTGTCAGAACCGTCTGCAGTCATGTTCAGAACATGATCAAGGGGGTTACACTGGCTTCTGTTACAAGATGAGGTCTGTGTATGCTCATTTCCCCATCAATGTCCTTATTCAGGAGAATGGGTCTTTGGTTGAAATCTGAAATTTCTTAGGTGAAAAACTACATCCACAGGGTTCGGATGGGAACAGGTGCTGCTTGCTCTGTCTCTCAAGCACAGAAGGATGAATTAACCCTTGAAGAAAATGATATTGAACTTGTTTCAAATTCAGCAGCTCTGATTCAACAAGCTACAACAGTTAAAAACAAAGATATCAGAAAGTTTTTGGATGGCATCTATGTGTATGAGAAGGGAACCGCACAGCACAGCAGGTGCGCGAGTGAGGCCTCAGTTTCCTAGCTCCAGAAACAAGATCCTGATCACAAGTATAATTTGGGCTCTGTGAGGACAATAAAGGACTTATATATTGAAAACAAACAAACAAAAAAGTGACATGAAAAGGAGACAATGGGAAGAAAGTTGATCATTTGGATCTTAGAGATGTCTACACTGAGACAGGGAGCATGACCCTGGGATGAGTCTGTCAGAAGTGAAAGTGATGTTTCGATAAGTAGTGAATCCTGAAGCTATAAATGCTGTCCCTGCACACAGTGGTAAACTGAGGACCAACCGGACTGTGAGCAGCGTGTGCAACTTTGTAGAGACTCCTACATGTAGGCTTGATCCTTCCCCACACCAGTGTTCAGTGTTTACCTGATATTCTATGAAACAGCCACACCTGGACCCTGTGTTCCATCCCTAGACACTAAGCCGCAAAGCCTGGTGGACTCCTGTCCAGCAAGGGTGTGGATATGTGTAGTAGTCAAAACTCAACTTCCTGTGCTCATGAACATATTTGATAAACAAGATTAAGTAAATGTCCCCATAGGCTTGTTGCTGTGTTTTTATACCAAGAACAAACTATTCTAAAGGGTAATGTGTATTTTATGCAGCATGTGCCCAAATCATAATGTTTTCTCGCTTGAATTTTCCAGAAAACATATCTCAAGTTGGTTTTATTTGTTTAATGCCACAGTTCTTTCCCCATCTGCAAATGCCAGAACTGTGACACGCAGTGTGGACTTTCTCTGTCGTTAGGAATCCCGTTGCTTAAGAAACAGACTACAGCCGTGAAATGACACAGCAAGTGCAAAGGCAGACCTGCGCCTCAGGGTTAGAAACCATCTGCAGAGGGGACTCCAGGACTGCAGCCCTGGCTGCCTGTGAAATCCTGCTCTCCTTCTTAAAGCAGGCTTTCCAGAACAAACAATTTGCCCTCAGAGAGTGACGTTCTGCTAGCAGGAGCAGACAGACATCGGTGTGTGGCTGCCCTCTTTTCTGGCACCCCAACCCCCCGACACGCTCTGCTGTCACTTTATCTAGTGTTGACTTGGTTCCCCACCCACCCATCCACCCACCCCACCCCACCCCCGTTTAGGAGGAGTGTCTCTTCAAAGGCATTTCCTATTATCTGTGCTAGGGGAACTGTGAAACAGGGAAATGTTCCGATGAAGCCAATGGAGGCTGGAGCTGACAGAGAAGAGTCTATGGTCACTGGGGGAGGGGAGGACTTGTCAGTGTCGAGCTTCTGTAGGAAAAGGGCAGAAGGCAGGAGGTGGAAAGGATGAGTAACTTTCTTCACATCCTGTCTCCCTGGAAACCATCTGCTCTGCTGTGTGTGTCGCTCAACAGTGTGTCCTTTCTGGGGACAAAGGTGTAGCCTCTTCCTCAGGGTGGCTAGCCATGGGTCCATTCACTTTTCGGCAAAGCATGATGGGAAAGCCCCTTGAACCTATGGAGACATCCATGATGTCATGGGCTTGCAGCAAGTGATGGCCACAGACTGGATGTGAGCGAAGTTGTCCCCAGGAGGACAACAGAAGAGCAGAGGATGAGGACAAACCACTGAAGCGCTGAGGGGTGGAAGTTTGACGCTATTTCCTGAATGTCCCAAGGAGAAGGAAAACTGTGGGACCTGGGGAGAATCTACAGGTAGGGAAGAGCCTGAGCCAAGATCTGTCTTTTTGTTTTTGTTTTTTTCTTTTTGTTTTTCGAGACAAGGGCTCTGTATAGCCCTGGCTTTCCTGGAACTCACTCTGTAGACCAGGCTGGCCTCAAACTCAGAAATCCGCCTGCCTCTACCTCCCAAGTGCTGGGATTAAAGGCGTGTGCCACCACTGCCCGGCTCTGAGCCAAGATCTGAACCAAGATCAAACTGGCTGGTAAAATACCATTGTTCCTTAAAAGTCATTCACAAGGTATACAATCAGATGAAGTCCTCTTTAACTAGGGGACCAGAAGCATTGCTTTGAGCAATGGCATAAACCTTCATGAAGTTAAGACCTTACCTAAAATGTTTAAGTAAATGCAGAAATACAAAGATAGCATAATCTACCAGTCTGCCCATGAAAATGAGGTGGGCGTATAACGATATTTGGAGAACCACCCATATAGAAGTATATTCTAGAAGAGTCTAGAAGTATAAAAGAGGAAGCACAGGAGTAGCTGTGTCTCAGCTTGTCCCATATAAAGTAGTATCTAAAAAAATAAACAGGGGCTGTGAATGTCTCTCGATTGGTAGATTGCTTGCCTGTCATGCACAAGGCCCTAGGTCTAATCTCCTGCCTGCCTGTAGTCCCAGCACATGGGAGAAGAAGGCAGGAAGAGCAGTCGGGGGATCATTCCTTACTTTGTATTGAGTTCGAGGCTAGCCTGAGGTACATGGAGCTCAATCAATCCATTCATGCATAGGAATATGGCTCAGATGTGAAGCCCAGCATGTATGAGGCCCCAGGCTCAGTTCCTAGCACAGCACAAAACTAAATATTCAAAACAGTGTTCATGACTCCTTATCTTGGAATAAGACTATCCTAATACTGTGTCAACTGTCAACTTGATACAATGTAGAGTCTCAGCAGAGTAAATGTCTCCACTGGGCTAATCTGTGGGAGTGTCTGTGGAGGACAGTCTTGATTGTGAATTGATGCAGCAGGGTCCAGCCCACGGTGACAGCAACATTCCCTGGGCAAGTGGCCCTGGACTGTGTAAAGAGATGGCTTTACACATGCATGTGCCTGAGAGCTAGCAAGCAGTCTTCCTCATGATCTCTGCTTGCTAACATTCCTGCCCTGACTTCCCTCAGTGATGGGTGCTGACCTGGAAGTGTAACCCACACAAGTCGCTTCCTCCCTTAAGTCGCTTCTAGACAGTGTTCTGTCACAGAGACAGAAGGGAAGCTAGAGTAAGTGACGCAAACAGATCAAGTCCTAGGAAGAGGGCGAGAGGCCAGAAATGGCCATAGAGCAGAGCTGATGCCTTTGAAATCTTGAGGTTTATGCATAGTGGTAGTAACAGGAAACAGGCTTAGAGTGCCAGACTAACGGGGGTCACCAGTGGCAGGAGAGAGCTCCCTGGGGAGGGAGCACCCTGTGTCCCTGAGAAGCCCAGGCAGGAAGTATGTGGAGAATGGGGGCCACCACCTTGCTTGTCTATCCTATGGGCTTCGTTCTCTTTGTGCTACTGAGAACGTTTCACAGCCAAAGATTCTTTGGTTAGGACCTGGCTGTCTGCCCCGAGCTTTACAGCTTCCAGCTCCTCACTGATCTGTGTCTCAGTTACTTTATGTGTGTAGATGGTTGGACAGTCACTGAGCCCAGCTGCTAAGGTGTCCTGGCATGTCCAATGTGAAGACTGTTCTCACACGTGGTAAGCCATGCCTGCCTTCGGTGAAGTCTTGCTGTCTCTCCACCATGTTGAGATACGCTCTGATAGTCCTGACCCAGGTACTTGCCTGCTCAAGCAGAAGTGTGCTAGTGAGTCTCAAAACAGCAACTTGGAGATGATCATCTGATATCAGGAACATTTTTAGCAGAAATGCTGCTTTTTCTGGGCTTCATTCCTCCAACAAAATACCATCTGTTCCGACGCAGACTCAACAATCGCTAGAACTTTCTTTAGGATGGAGAGGAAAGTGATATTCTGTGTTTATGAGAATCTGTGAACTGTGCCTTTAGCATTGCCACTGGCTGGTGGAATTTTTATGGAAATGTTAAATAAAGTGCCTTCACTTTAAAAGATCCTCAGTTAACACCATCCAAATGTACACAAAACCGGTGGTGGTTTCACAAAATTAAGAGTATACCTGACTCCATGAATTACTTAAGAATTGGGAAAATATTTGGGGCTGGGTTAGTTAACCTTTGGTCACATAGATTTCTCTTTGAGGTTCTAATAAGGAAACATTTCCTGTTAAATAGAATGGCTTTGCATTAAGATATTGTCCTCTTGGGGCTGGAGAGATGGCTCAGCAGTTAAGAGCATTGGCTCCGTTTTCAGAGGACGGGGTTCAATTCTAAGCATCGACATGGCAGCTCACAAGTGTCTGTAGCTCCAGTACCAGGGGATCTGACACCCTCACACAGACATGAATACAGGCAAAACACCAATGCATGTTAATAATAATAAAATAATAATAATAATAAACAACTTTAAAATACCTTCTCTTAACTGCACCAAAGAAAGTCGGATTCTTTCAAAAATGACCCATGATCCTTCTCATCAGGGGAGTTTTAATCTGCCTACTGCATTCATTCATTCATTCATTCATTCACTCATTCATTCCTTATATCCTATACAAATTGATTAGTTGGAGCCCCCCTCCCCGCCCCTGTCACTGGGGATCCCAACTGAAGGATAGGAAGCCCTGTGTTTCTTGCTTTCTCAATGTCTCTAGCACCTGTTCAAATGACAGTTCCTTTACCAGCCCTTGGGGACTCCAGGCTGCCCCGCTCCCTTAGGGCTCCTTTATGGATAAGCTGCACCTTCTGCCAAAGAAACATTTTTCCCCAAATGCAGCAACTATTAAAACAATTAAATCAGGAGAGTTCTCAAGTTTTGATACTTTGTAGCCAAACAGCCATCTGCACTGGTCATACTTTTCTTGTCTCTGTGGTCAGATACCTGACGCAAGAAGCCACTTTGGGGAGTAAGGATTCATTCTGCCTCACAGGTTGAAGGGATGAAGTCCAGCATGGCAGGAAAGGCACTGCAGAGAGGCTCCTTGGAGGTAAGAGCATCTCAGTAGAATCAGGAAGCAGAGGCAGATCTCAGTCCAGAGCAAGGGCCCAGTTATCACCCTCAGGGCTTGCTCCCAGCAATACTTCCTCCAAGGAAATCTGCTTCCTAACTATTCCACCAAACAGCACCACCTGCCAGGCTCAAAGGAGTGAGACTGTCATATTCAAATCAACCCTTCACACATCTGATGCTCCTTAAGAGCTGGCCCTGTGGGTGATTTGGGGTCATCTGACCTGTGTGTCCTCACTTGCTCTTCCCATGGCCCACAGAAGGTGCTCATTACACTGATCTGGAAGGCTACCCTTTTAGGGGTTACTGACACACAGGACACAGGGTAAGTACTGGGCCTAGGAGAAAGTGACTTCCCCAGAGGCCTATGGTCCACTACAGGGTGAAGTGAACTTCCTCACACCTGTGCTGTGTACCCTCTTCACAAGAATTGTTTGAATTCCTTACTGTGGGCTCCTAGCCATCCTGCCATCCCCACCCCTTCAGCCTGAAGTGCTAGTGTACCTCCAAAACCCAGCCAGCATAGATTTAGCCCCTAGCCCTGGAAATCTGTTTTCTTCCTTAGCCTCTCTGGTCTCTTGTCCTCACTGATCCCTCCCTAAGCCCTGCCCACATGTACCTCAGTTAGGGGACAGTGTTGCCCCTGCCAGGGCTTCATCCTTCTCTGCACTGTGACAGTAGCTGAGCTGACCAGACCACCAACCTCATACTCTGACCTCATGCTTGTCCTGGCCTGATGCACTGCACCCTACTGGGAATAAATCCTGCTGGGGCTCCGAGAGAGTTCGCTCCGTTCCCACTGCCTCCATTGCTATTCAGAATTACATCCTCTGGAAACACATAAGTGACAAACTCTTACCCAAAATGCTGGGGGCATGAACCGCTGCAAGTTTCAACATGTCTGGAGCGTTGTGCCAGAGGGATTTAAGAGAATCTGTTGGGGAGGGGGGTCTAAATCATGAAAGGAATTCTGAGCCATACTGGGCAGGCACCTTTTGATGAAATCTCATCTGAGAAGACAGGAAGCCCAGGTGCTGATGACTGGGACAGAGCAGGTGAGCTGGGATCAGTAGTCCCTGGAATGCCCTGGGTCTCTGAAGGTGGCCCACCATGTAAATCTCCCTCCAGCCTTCCAAGAAGCCCTTCTGCCCAATGCATCCAGGGGTCTGACCCTGATGTTCCTTCCTGGTTCTTGAAAAGGTCTCACAGTCTCAGTACCCTCTGCTCTTCAGTAACCTTGAGGGTGGATCAGTCACAGGATCGAATATCTGACTCCACACAAGTTCTGAGGCTCATGTGAAGTCCCTGAGATGGCCTGTGTGAAAACAGGTGAACAGCAGCCATTCCCCAGTAACTATGGGTCCGTGACCATCCCCACAGAGGCGTGAAGGAAGTTAGCATTCTGGGCAGTTCACTTCAGACAATGCCTGTCTGGCGTTCCAAAGCAACCCACCTGCTCCAAGAACATGATTCCATCATCTTACCACTCGGGATCTGTCTTCCTGGTTCTCAGTATTGACTGCAGTTGGAAAGAGTGACTAAGCCTGGGTCTAGACACAGAACTGACTGGCCTCCAGACTGGTCCACTCGGCCACTAAAACTGCCCTTGAGGTAACTGCTGGGCTCCAGTCAGTAGTTATATCCCTCCAGAGAACTTATCCCTGTCCTCACAGTTTGATAGCCACCACTATGGTGTTACACTTGCACACACACTAACAACAGGCTCACATGTGACAAGCGACGTGTGTGTGTGTGTGTGTGTGTGTGTGTGCATTGACACACATGTGCCTTTACCCATACACCAATATACACTCATAGGAATTACATGCATGCACTTGCACATGCATGTAAACACACTCGGGTCATGCTAAACCTATATGTGACCCAGGTCCTCCCATCTGATACCTCACCTTATCCCATCCAGTAAGGTCGCCTTCCTGTGGATCCGGTGTCCTTTTCTGTGACTTGGCAGCTATGACTTGGAAGCCATCTTATCTGTGTTGTGTCTTACCTGACCCTTTCAGAAACTTACAAATGGATTTTACTTGGGATTTGCTTTGAATGCCTAACCTTAAAGGAAACTCTACCCCAGGTGGGCCTCCTCTCAAGTTTCCATGCAGCCAGTGTCTGTTTTCTTCAAGCCTGTGAGCTTTATGTGTCTCCCCGGGGAGCAGCATGACAGAGAGGAAGGCTGAGCAAGGGCTACCTGGGTTTGGAAGCTGTTCTGGAGAACAAAACTCATGGCTCCTCCAAACCAGCAATCACAATCCCAAGGGTTTTGAAAGTAAAGATCAACTCTGAAATTTGAGCTCAGAAAAAAATGTTCAGGAGGCCTGAAACTCTATAAGAGGACTCTGCAAACATTAGTATACACTCAACTCACAGGCAAATAGAACACAAATAACAGAAAGGATCGTTTATGAGTAAAAACCTATGGAAGTAAACAATACAGAGACAAATTGTTCATGTCAAACTCGACGGGCAAAGGGCTAGGAAATTAGATAGTGCAATGCCAAGGTTGCCTGAAGGCAGTTTTGTAACAAACAAACAAGCAAAAACCTAAGTCATGATATCCACTTGAAAAGTCTGAATTGTAACTTTTTTAAAGAGAAAGCAAAGTGACATTTCCTTACAGGACTCGGACCTCAGGGGACCTCAGGATAACTTGACAATAAAGAACCCAGTCACTGTTTTGCATGATGGGATTACGATGCTTACTTTACAGACAACGAAACTGAGAGCAGGTAGCTTGCCCGATGTCACACATGGAGGGAGTGTGGGAATGAGGACCTAACGTGAATCAGTTGAATTCTGCAACTCCTCCCCACCCAGTGCACTCATGCATGGGTAAGCATACACACATGTGCGTGCGTGCACCACACCGCCTAAAAATTCCGTATCTAAGCCCACAGAGCATCTGGTCATGGCTCCCAGACTACAGCAGTCTATTTCAAGCCTTTACTTGGAGTTACATTTCAAAGCTAACTCCAGCGCTATCAAGAAAAATCTCTGGGGACACAGGCACCTTCACATCCTATCTCCAGGTTCCTTTCTTCCCTTCTTCCTTTCCTAAGCTGGGCTGGAAGATGTTCAGGACCTGATGTGTCCCAGCAGTCAGCAATGTTCCCATTCCTGGGACACAGCCACATGCATCTGCTGGGTAGAAGAGATAGGTCCAGGCCCCTTTGCTTGGCCCCACGCCATATATGGGTTAGGAGTGCCTGTTCTCCCCAGGACATTTGACATTGTCTGGATAAGTACATACCTAGCACCTAGTGAAATGGAGCCAGATGTGATCTTTATACTCACTCTGCACAGAATAACCTACAGCAGACTTATCACACTCAGGCCTCACTCACACCAACAAAGCCACAACACGATTGCACCCCATAGTGTCCACACCATGGTCCAAGGCTCCCAAAGGGAGCCTCACATGATCAGCCCAGTGCCCAGCACACTAAATGAATGAGGCCACAGAGTAATTGACAGTGACTCTGAAAGCTGAAAGTTAGTGTGCAGGAGGGTACGATGAGAACTGTACAAAATCAAAGAGGGCCAGACTTTGGATTCACCTATTAGCCTGTTGGCTACAAGGGGGATGTCTTCATGTTTAATCGTTTGGATTCCCCCACCTCTTGCCCTTGCTGCTGAAAGCCAGGACTCAGGAAACTGTTACCAGTGTGAGCATAAGGGCCTTAGCTTGACTCCGAGAGACCATGTAGAAAAGCATGGTGGTGTGTGCTTATAATCCTAGTATTAGGGTGACAAAGACAGAGTCTACCATAATCAGCTAGTTCAGATAAAATGAGAGATCGTGTATCAAAATACGAGGTGGATTGCACCTGGAGAATGACAGCTGAATTTGACCTCTGTTCTCCACACAGGAGCACACACACACACACACACACACACACACACACACACCTATATTTTTTTAAGCCTGTGGCAAAGCCAGATCAAACCAAAAGCACGTACAAAGTTTTTGTTACACAGTTGCAGTCCAAGCTTCTGTGTTCTTGCTAACACTCTTCTTACTCAGTGTTGATCTGAGCCCTTAAAGGTTAGGGAGGCAAAGGCCATGTCCCCATGGTGCCACTTGTAGGAACAACCTGTAGCTCCGGAGAAAGAGTGTCAGGAATGTTGTCACAGACTCTGAAGGGTGATACCAAGCTCTTGTAGTGAAGGGAGAAGTGTGTCACATCCAAGTCTTTTCTCGTGAAATACAAGTAGACAGTTGAGAAGAAGAGTTATCCAAAAGAAATGTCTGAGACTAGCCTCTGCTTATTATATGAAAACAGAGAGGGGAGGTAGGTGTTCTGAGAGTAAAACAGACAGTCCTTAATATTCTCTCTCTCTCTCTCTCTCTCTCTCTCTCTCTCTCTCTCTCTCTCTCTCCCTCCCTCCCTCCCTCCCTCCCTCCCTCCCTTCCTCCCTCTCTCTGTTCTCAGCCACTCCGATCCCTTCTCTTGTCCCAGTGAATCTGTAATAAGTGCTTAGTTAGCTTTCAGATCGCTGCTACAAAAGTTTTGACAAAAGTAATTTAAGGAAATGTGGGTTTGAGCTCACAGACGCAGGGTAAGGTCTATTACTACAGGGAAACCCTGTCACCAGGAACGAGAGGCAGCAGCCTTACCTCCCATCCCCTGTCAGGAAGCAGGGACAGGTAAATTCTGAGTGCTCAGTTGCCTTTCTGCTCTTACTCAGTCTGAGACTCAGACTCAGTTCATGGAATGTTGTCAGCCCCTTTCAGTATGAGTCTCAGCACACAGCAAATGCAACCTGGAAACTCCCATATAGAATCAGCTGTGGCCACAGGACAAATGGGAGCAGGGGTCTCCTCTCCCTGATTCCTGGCACTACAGGACTCATCAGTAAAAACAAGTCAGCCACCTGGCAGGACCGGAAAAAGACGTGCTGGTTCCGACATCTAATGTTGATGTATGCAATAGTAAAGTGGCCAATCTAAAGAGGACAAAACAACAGTGTGGCCTACTGCAGGACCCATGCCTGGGGACTGCTGGGGGCTGAGAGCCTCTCACTGTCTCTCATTAGAGAGAAGGCATTGAGCTGCTGGCTCCTGGCAGCCTCTCCCCTACCATCAAATCGACTTCGCACTGGACTCTATGTTCATGATTCTCCCGGGAAGGAGAAAAAAAGGAACAAAGGGCCGCTTGTTCCTCTAGGGTTTGTTGGTTGTATCTTCTAACAGTTGGGACTTTCACAAATAGGCAAAGTTTATGTTCATGAAAAAAAGCCACAGAATATTCCAAAATTACTGCAAGCCTGTTCGTCTGGGTCCTTGAATTCAGAACTCTCTGTCGGAGCATCAGTTGTCCGTGCTGTGCGAAGGGATTAAAGAGACGGCTAAACTATTCACCTTGTCCAAAACTATCTGCTCTCGCTGTACATATAAGTCAACTCCTTGCACAAACAACTATGTCTGACACCAAAGCTTTGGACTTTGACCTCAGCCATGGCTGGGTGAGTTTGAAGTCTCAGTGGCCCCTATCACCCTTCATAAAAGTACGAAACTCTATAAGTAAGCATGGGGCTCGTACCCTGGCGAGACTTGGGGACATTGCTACAGTCAACAGGCAGTTACTTCCTTTCCCTCCCATCACATTCTTTCTCCCTTTGAAAGCCCATTGGGTCAGACTAAGGGTGTCAAATGTCTGGATAGCAAAGAGACAAGTGGACGGGGCGGGGGGCATTAGAAGTACAGAGTGTTCCTCCCTGAGTTTCTCCCTTGTGAATGAGAAGACTTCCACTGGACAGGAAATGCAAGCTCTGGATTCATACATGCAAGCTGCTTTTCCACCCCAGGTTCCTGAGATCCGGCACCATTGGCTGTAGATTCAGAAGCCAGTCCAGGGCCTCCCACTTGGTTTACCAGAGATAACCAGGGATGCTACAAGCTGCAAGCTGGAAGCTGCCAGTCTCTGGTCCCACAGCCTGGGTAGATGCCACCCTCTGTGTATATGTGGTAGAGCAGGACTGTGGTGTAGTCTGGAGGCTTGATTCCAGTTCAAGACTCAGTACAATCACACTGTGACACGAGTGTAGCATCCCAGGAATGCAGAGAGCCTATACAGTTACCTTGAAACCTCAAGAAGTAGCGAGCAGGCACCTGAATGAAGGTACTGGCTGGCTGGTGGAAGGCAGCCATATTTGGGGGTATTTGGGCCCCATGTGTGCACAGTTGCTCAAAGAGAGATGTGTGTGTCCCAGGAAAGCATGAGCCTGGTTAGGAGTGAGCATGAATGTCTTCAAGGCCAATGGGACAATCCAGGTGAGCTGCCTTTTACAAAGCTAGAACCCTAAGAGCCTCAGCAGGCTGTCTAGTAAGAGCCCACTGTCACCCCAACTTCTGGTGACAAACCACAGGCTCTTACATGTATGTTCATTTTGATTGTGATACCTCCTTTCTGGTTTCTGATGGCCTAGCAGGCATGTCCACCGCCCAGGCTTCAGGCTGCACATGGCTGAGGAGAGCTATGAATTTGGCCCAACATGGGCCAGACTTGTCTCAGCCGCCTTAAGATGGACCAGGTCCTCTTGTCTACTGCAGGGACCCAGTCTTCAGTTCTTCAGAACACACACAGTCTTTTTGAGGAGGTGGCCCTGACCTCTGACCCCCACCTGCCTCCCAGGCTATATATATAACCCATGGAACGGCAGATTTTCCGTAACTGTTCCCAAGCAGACTTAAACACAGTGTGTGTGTGTGTGTGTGTGTGTGTGTGTGTGTGTGTGTGTGTGTGTGT
>NW_021605262.1:1064671-1100129 GCF_004785775.1 Grammomys surdaster | reverse complement strand
TGTGTGTGTGTGTGTGTGTGTGTGTGTGTGTGTGTGTGTGTGTGTGTTTATTTCCATGAAGATCACAGAAAATCCAGAAGTTATACTTGAATCGTGAAGTTCCCCTGAGACTGCTGTTTGTTTCGGTCTGAATTGATGCTATTTTCCTAAGGGACCCTTCAGCTGTATCTCAGGGATGCAGGGAGACTGCCTTCCAGCCTTACAAATGGAACCATTTTGAACAAAGCAGAGGCTGTCCTGCACCCTAAATGGTTTACAGTCCCTGGCTCCACAATGTGCCCTCCACCAAAGCTGTCACACCCCACCTCTGATCCATGAGAGTGCCCACCCTTGCTTGTGGTCAACACGTCTTGATTCAAACATCAGAAATGGCCTACCACCTTATGTGCCTTTGACAAACCTATCAGGAGACAGAAAGATCTGCTGCTGAGCCGCTAACCTGGTGTCTCTTTCCATCTCACACAGGGACGGATCTGCAGAAAAGCCGGCAAGTCAAAAAAGTCCTTCAGCCGCAAGGAAGCTGAAGCAACCTTCAAGAGTTTGGTGAAGACACACGAGAAGTACGGCTGGGTCACCCCGCCCGTGTCTGACGGCTGATGCCTGCACGCGCCCCAGATACTCGAGCCGCCCGTCCACACTCCACCCTGCCATCTCCTTCACCGCTGCGCATCTTCTACCCTTTTCTACTCCAGCCAGAACTGTGTTCTGAATGCAAAGGACACACTTAAGTTATTTATGAACTGACGTGTTTACGGAGAGAAAGAGCAAACTGTTCGGGATTATGTTTCCATAATAAATGACCGTCTCTAAGTCACTTTAGAACAAATGCCGAGATGATGACGTTCCCCAGCCCGCCCCCCTCTGACCACCTGTTGAATTGCCCTTAGCTTCTTTCCATGACAGCAGCTGTGAGCAGCCCCGAGGGAACTCAATGCCCCGCCCACTTCATTTCCATATACAAGGGGCTGTTCCCAGGTCAGGAGCGCTGCACACCACTGGGCCTGCCGGCCCCTGTTTGCTGAGATCTCTCTTTGTTTCTCTTCCTGGCAGGTCAACATAACTTGAAGACGTATCTTTCTTTCTGTGGCCTGTGGTCTTCTGTGATGACATTTAGACCTCATTCATGCTATGACCTTTTGGCTCATGAAAACACAAATCTAACATTGCCAGGTTTTAGTGCTGACTTAAAACTACAACTGCCCACTTGATTAAAATGTGCTCCCATGCCTATCTTGTGCTGTGCTGCTGTTGGAAGATAAATCAGTGCCATTTGATGACAGGCGGGGGGTGCTGCGGCCACCAGAGGGGTTCAGGACATGAGGTGCCCCTCCCTGGGTGCTCAGATCAGCCGATGGCCTGAGGGAACAGTCTCTTCAGACGTTAGGGATCGCTCCAGCAACAGTGCTTCTGTGTCTGTCTCCGCTCAGCTACCAGAAGACAATTTCCCCTTTGCCGATGTCGACGGACTCACTTTGTCTTCCGTGCTAGTGACAGGAGACACCAGAACTGCCAAAGGACACCAGGTGACACAAGGGGACTTGCATGACCCGGTCTGTTACTTCACCCACTAGTCACTTGTGTGTCCCTGACTTGAGGCAAGAGCACCCTCGCTGTGGTGTGACCTCCCCGTTATTTAATCTCCCCACACTTTCATTTTACTCTTCTGTTAAATCACCTAGAACTTTCGAAGAAACTCCATGAAATGAAGAGATAATGTTTATGACAACATGCAGACAGAGGTAAAATGTTCATTCTAAGTGGAAAAAAAATCTTATTGGACACATTTTAAATAAAACCATGCATACCTGACACCCAGCCTCGAGAATCAATCATGGTGAACTAAGCTTCCACTGGAAGTCTGTCTGTTGTCTTTTTTCTTTCCTTCCCTCCTTCTTTCCATCTGTCTGTCTGTCTATATATCTTTCTTCTTTTCTTTTTTTAATAAATGTAGATGTTTTTGCCTGCATGTGTGTCTGTGGACCACATGAATGCTTGGTGCCTTCAGAAACCATTAGAGAGCATCAAATCTTCTGGAACTGGGCTGATGGTTATGAGCCACCATGTAGGTGCTGAGTCTCAAATACAGATCCCCTGGAAGAGCATCCGGTGCTATTAGCAACATAGCAAACTCTCCAGCCCCACTGGAAGTATTTCATCTGCATTTAAAGGGTTAATATTTCAGGCAGGGCCAATACCAATACACGAATGTCACAAGCAGCATTTTATAGGCAGGACACATCTTAGGAGCCGATACTCTTGCAAACACCTGGTAGTCTAAAATGGTTCCAGGAAGCTGACTTCCTACCTGAAAGCCTGGGTGCATGGCTGGCCATGCTCAAGTGTTTCCACTTTGATTTTCCAGCTATGAAGGGAGAGCCAGCTCATGGCTAACTCTGTGCAATTACTCGCTTCTCGTTGTCCAAAGATGTTTAGGGACCCAGAAAAATTCATCTCAAAGGACAGGGAGTAGCTCTTCCCAGTGTGTCTGGAGGCCAACCAAATATACTCAGTGCTGTCATTTTGCTTCTAGTCACTGTTTCTTTTGAGACAGGGTCTCCTGTATCTTAGCTGGCCTCAGTCTCATTGCATAGGTGAGATCTCCACCTCCTAAGCTTCCTGCCTCCAATCCCAAGTGCTAGGACTGTAGGCGTGCATCCCCTTGCACTGTGCATTCAGAGCTGAGGTTTGGACACCATTTCACGGATGCTAAGGCAAGCACTCTTCCTACTCAGCTACGTTACCAGCCTTCTGACCGATTTCTTATTCTCCCCAGACACACAAAGCAGCTGCTGGGCTCAGGGAACAAGATAGTAAAAGGAACTAGCCTGTTCAAGTTCCCCCAAAGCAGTCACCGGTCACCAAAACTGGATGGCAGTAAGGACGTGCAGCTCTCCATCCTGAATACTGACTGACCTTTGTACCTGAGGCTGTTGGTTGTTATGGTTTGTGTCTTAAGCTGGGGACCTTGAGACCTTGGGACACAAACTCTTCCTCAGATGTGTAGGGGGCCAACCTCTAGGTAATCTCCTCTACCAACCAACACCTTCAGGAGAAAAAAAGGCACAGGGGCAGATCTGAGTCACTGCATTTTAGCTGCTGGCTGAGAGAAGAGCTTTTCCCTCATTATTCCAGGGAGGGCGTTACCAGAAGTACAACCAGAAGACTTGATGTCACCCCACTGGCCCTGTGACTGCCATCCACCAAGTAGGAAGGCGATACATCCCATTTTACTCTTTCTAGTGCCTGGAGTTTAGTTTATGTTGCATGGCCTTTGTATTGTTTTGTAAACATTTATGGAAAAAATCAGTTATTTGTTTTAAGAAAACGCGATTTTCAGCTAGGGAGACGGTTCACTCTCCTGCCTGGCATGCGTACATGCTGGAAGACCTCATCTAGATCCTCAGGGCCTATGTGAAGGCCATGTGTGGTAGTGTGTGCCTATAATTACAGCCTAGGAGGGAGTGGGGGTGACATAGGACATCCCCAGAGCTCACTGGCCAGCCAGTGTAGCTGACTAATCTCTGAGCTTTAGGTTCATGAGAGACCCTGTCAGAAAACAGTAAGGTAAACATCAACCTAGGGCAGACACCAAGCACAGCGCTGGACTCCACGCAAGGGCATAACACCACACGCACCAAAGGAAGTTTTTAATTACAATTTTTAAGAAACTGAAATGGATGGGGGTTTTTAATTTTTAAAATTTTAAGAGCAGTAGGGGATCCCTTAAAACACAAATATTGCTATGACTCTGTCAACCAAAAGCCATCTTCCCCAAGGTCTGTGCCAGAGCAGACCAGTGTGGATGCACCATGCCCACTGTATCCTGACCACACTGTTCTGTCTTGGTTGGTCCTCACAGGACCCTTCTTAAAGCTGTGCCTAATATGGAGCCCAGTGTGAGGAGAAACCTCACTCCAGACAGAGTGTTCCTCGAATCTCATTTCCACAAAGCTAAGAAATCTATTCCCCTTCAGGCAAAAAGGAGGTAACTGAACAGTGGGCAGAGACACTCAACATCCCACCATCTTCTCTCACCGGCTAGAAGTCTAATCAAGCCAGAGATCACAAAGCCACGAGAACAAAACACACAGACAAGTGAGCTTCCTCACAGTACAAAACCCCTTCTGCAGCAGAGCATCTGGAATACCCCCCCATAAACATACAGCCTGCAGACACCGTGCTGAGACCTCACATGTTTCACCTGGTAACTGTAGCAGATGAAGGGTCACTGGCATTTTAGAAAGCCCTGAGTAAGCCCTGTAACTAAACCCACCACCACTACAGCTACACAGGTGACATTCCTGTAAGAGTCAATTCGTAAACATTCATCATTTTATGATCCAAACTTAGCTCTCAATTTTTCCGTTTTCATGTTCACACTATCTATTAAAATTGAACCTCACTGCTTTTGGAGAAACAACTGTATAAGCCAGTGAAAATATGTTGGGTTGCAAGATGAAAAAAACCCCATATATTCATATAATTCTGATGGGTCCATTTGCCGGCCTGAACCTGGGTTTTCATCGGATGCAATCTCTTAACTAGACGCGTGCCACGTTGATTCAAGGGTTGGAAAGACAAAACTTTTGAGACCAAAGACTCCCGTGTGAACTTGAAAGACTCATCTCGCTGCATTTGGTAAGCTGTCACGCAGTGACATGCTGTAAACAGAACACGATTGACAAGCAGGTAATTAAATTGTAACTATCCTGTAACCCCATTCCTTCATTTACAGCCAATCCTGTGCACTGAATCAGCCCCGGTGCCTCTCCGTGACATCAGTATCCTCTCATACATGGGACATGTAAGAGTCCGAGAAGCAGCAGTGAGAATAACTCATAAAAAAGGATAAAGCTGTCACTGATCACATCGCTCAAATTCTGGCCATTTGTCCAAGCCAGACACTTCCTCAACAGGAGACTTTGACTGAGAAAGTGAGGTTTATCCACGGCTGAGTGAAGGAGAGAAGAAGGCTGTGCCCATCCCCATCAAGACTGTGGTCCATGTCCTCGTCTCAGAGGAAGGACACAGCCCAGCATGCATGGAATGCCTCCCTGAGTGTAGAAATTACATGTCAGTATTTTAGCAGAGCCCTTCTGACAGTGTGAAGAACTTTAGTGGAATTAGCTCTGTGGGGAAGGAGAAATCATGTGCCAACTGTGTGAGTGCGGTCACGGCATCGTTTTGATGCAATCAACTGGAAAGGAGTCAAAGCTAGAGAATCAGTGGCTTAGCTTGGGTCAAAGCCGAGGCCATTCTGCCGCTGCTTTCCACCACCTCGTGGTGCTTCTCGTGAGACCTCTAGACAGTTCACATGGGCACACACAAGCACATACTTTTCTCCTAACATTAGATCAGTTCAGCACCAGTCCTCCGTGGTGTCTGGGAAACACCCAGGTAATCTCTCCACTCTAAAGCAGTAGGTACATGGATGGTGCCTCTGCAACTGCAGCTTTGGGAAGCTGGTGTGACGGGCTTATAACCACAGTCCGTCCTTTCTTTCTTTCTTTCTTTCTTTCTCCCTTTCTTTCTTTCTTCCTTTCTTTCTTTCTTTCTTTCTTTCTTTCTTTCTTTCTTTCTTTCTTCCTACTTACTTACTTGTCCAAGATCTAGAGACATTATTTAGAGATTTACTATTATCTAGATTTACTGTTATCTATTATTATCACCTATTAACTATTATTATTATCCAGTAACTATTATTATCTGTTATTATTTATTATTATCTAGATAGTTACCTACTTATTTTTACTGTGTTCCGCCTCACTATTTTTACAGCCTTTGGTTCACACAGTATTAACTATCATTAAACCCTAGCACCCATCTGACACGTGGCTGCGACTGATGAATTAGAAAAGCCAAAAGCTATTGACACTTGGGAAAGCAACGAGCCAGGTTTGCTTGCTGTTTGAGCAAACATGGGAGCTGAGGCAAACAGATGAAACTGGAGCCTTCAAAGATCCAAGAGGACACAAGACTGTAGTCAGAATTTCAGCAATCTACTCAAAAGCAGAATGGACCGAGGGGTTGTTTTGAATACTTTTATGTCAACCTGACACAAGACATCATCAAAGTCATCAAAGAGACGGGAACCTCAACTTAGAAAGTATCTCCACACACTCAGGCTGTACACAACCTGTAAGACATTTTCTTAATTAGTGACTGATAAGGGAGAGTCAGGTCCACTGTGGGTGGCACCATCCCTGGTTTAGTGGTCCTGCGTTCTATAAAGGAAGCAGGCTGAATAAGTCATGAGGAGTAAGCCAGTGAGCAGCATCCCTCCATGGCCTCTGTGTCAGCTCCTGGCTCCAGGTTTCTGCCCTGCTTGAGTTCCTGTCCTGACTTCCTCTGGTGATGAACAGCAATGTAAAAGTGTAAACTCTTTTCTTTCCTGTTTTGCCATAACAATAGTAACCCTAAGTAGCACAAGGGTCAAGCCTAAGGAATACACAGTTAAAGGTAGAGCTCTTTGCCAATTCCCCTGAAGAGGTGGGGTGACTCCACTTGGTAGACCTGCAGCGTTTTGTGTCTCTAGATCTTAGGCAATGGCTGGTAATGATGTGAGCTTGGCTGAGCTCAGAGCTGCTGTAACCTTGTTGCTTGGTTCCATACTATATGATTTTATGTCACAAACAGTGTTGCCGTTTGGACAATGGTAGGATGGGGTGCCAGCGAAACGTCATGGGTTCCTGTGAACCTTTAAACCAGCCCCATAATTCACTCTGACATTTTAGTGATTACACTTTTCAAATGTCTTCCGTCGTAGTCCTCGGAAAAACAAAATGTACACATCCGTACAATGCAGAGGAAGGAAGTATTTGTCACTGGAAAGTGGCAAGTGCACATGTCTATAAAGCTATCCCACCCTCGTGGAAAAAGTAACGATGTTTAGAAAGCAAGCTTTTGAAACCAATAAATGAAATGTCTTCACCGGAAACATCTGCTGCGCTCCTGGTGTTCTCTGCCTGGCGTCTCCTGTTGGGATCTCCAGGGTTTCCCTGTGTGTCATTCTCTGAGATGCATTAGAGCAGCTTTCTGTCCTGTCATGCCCTTGGGTTTTCTGTGCTTTGACTTCACTGTGACTTGCTAAGTGGAATCTCTCAAGTACACATGGGCCTGCTCCTTGCAAATCAATGCAAGGGAACTGAACAAAATCTAATCACGCATCCATGTGTGATGCCAGCGTTTTTTCCTTCCGCTGCGCTCTCATTGTAAAGATGTGTAGACATTTTTGCTGAAGAACTTCATACAGTTTCTCAACATAATTGAAACACTGTACTCAGCACTAGACATAGCCTACAACAGCACTGAATTACACAGACCTAGGGCACAGCAATTCAAAAAGTGGCAGTTTAAAAATATCTTAAGCTTAATTTATTTAAAAGGCACTTCAGCTCTTTTTTTTCTTTTTTTTTTATGTTGGTACGTAAATCAAGTCAGGTTCTATTTTAAGCTCTTTAATGGAGGGGTTTCTCAGTCCTTAACAATATTCATAGTAGGGTTTTTTTTCCCCTAATAATGGGCTCTTTTTTTCTTTTAAGCTCCGAAAGCAAGGGTTTGGGATCAGCTGCGCATGCGCTGTGGAGTCGCACAGCCTGCCTTCCCTGCTCTGCACAGATGTCGGGGAACAGAGCCCCTGACGCTCAGGTTTATGCTCTCCAAACTGAAAATTTGGCATGAGCATCTTTTCTTAAGGACTCCTGTGACAAAACCAGCACTCTGTGGGAAGAGGGAAGTTCATTGCCTGGAGTGTGTGGAAGGACTAGGTCCAACCAAGGAGGTGCCCGTGATGGCTGCTGGAGCCAGGCTACTCTTTCCTCCTCCTTCAGTCTCTATCTGAGACATGAGAGACACAGCAAGTGAGGGCAGCGATCCCTAGTGGATGGAGGGATGGGCAGAGAATAAGCACACAGTATCACACATGTCAGAGTCAAGCCAGCCGTAGTTGTATCTGGAAGTTAGCGGGTAGTAGCTGACACCCCCGTGTCCAGAGACATCATTTTCTTGAGGCAAGTGTATGGAGCCTGGACCTTGATAACAATTTCAGGTGTGTTTGGTATACTGAAATGATATAGATATTCTAGAGCCTTCCTTGACTGCCCCTGATGTACTGCATAAAAGAAGTCTGTTCTCACATCAGAACACACGCCACACACCTTATTAATAACAGGAGAAGTAGAAGGAGGATCTTCACTCAAGCTGTTTGCCAAGAACTGTATGGCTGTTACTTTGTTCAGGGGAACAGGTTATGTATGTGACATGTATCGATTGCCTGGGCAGAGGCCACAGGGTGACAACCTAGACAGTTCTAAAGCAATGTCTAGTTTTGAGACAGACCTCAGTCTGTCTAAGGCTCACTGACTATAGACCGAACTGGCTTTCACCTTACTGCATCCTCCTACTGTGGGCTCCTGGGTGAAGAATAACTTTTAAAACCTGTTTCTGTTCACTGACAAAAGGCTTTTTGAGTTATTTGGAATGATTATTTCCTATAATTTTGAGCATCAAGCTCGAATATTCTAAGCAGCATGTGTGAGCATTTCTTTCTGTCCTCCAGGGACAGCGCAGAGAGGGGGCTGTGGCCACAGAAGCATACAGGCTTTGAGACAGGAGCAGATACTAAGTGTAATTGATTTTTCTAATCTGATTCTACTTAAAGGTGGTCAATTACTTTCCCTTGTCACTAAAACGTTACATTGTGTCAATCCAAAAGCCACCTCTGACTCTAACTTTAGGGGGCATGCCAAGCTAAAACTTTCCAAAGTTACTCAATCTTTCAAATAGTGTCAGCGACTAGCCGTTAGCAGTCCAAATACCAAATACTATGTGATACGCAGGTGCACACATGACTTGTGTGGTTGCCATTAGTGTTTCCATTATCAAGCAAAGCAGTGGTTCATTATGGTATTTTCATAATGTATATTCTTATATATTGTTCATCTGGACCACCCCCATTCCAGAGGCTGTCTTCTGGATTTAGCTTCTGAATTACATAGTGTTGCTTTTCCACAAAACATTACTTTCCCACACAGCACACACTTCCCTGTGCTGCTTCCTGGTCCCTCTCCTCCCTCTCTGTGACATAGAGTCTCCTGGGGACCTTAGAACTCACCTGCTGGGGGTCTTATGTTCCCTGCCACTTGTGTCCAGAGCCCTGGACATTTTAGCATCCAAGAACCAGACACCTCCATATCCAGATGTCAGAAATGGAAACCGAATTTGTCAAAATTGATTCTGTCATAGGAAGCAAAGCAAGTGTTTGGCTTCTAATGTCCGTCAGTTGTGTGTTAAATGAAGGCACTTGGAAGAGCCTCAGAGGTCACTGGGATGGGCCTGGCCCATGGTCACTGGTTACTTGTATCTGCTCTCAGCTAAGACCTCAGCTCCCAGTCAGCTTATCTATGTTTCCATTCTGGCTCAGAGAGACTTTCAATGAAGCTGAATCTGATATCCCTACCAAGGAAAAGAGATTGTACAACAAGAAAAATAAAGTTAAGGCCTCACTTTCAGAAGAGATTTACAGCATACAACATTAAATTCAGACTCTGTGGTCCTCACTGTAAAGCTGGGAGCAGAAATGGGGGCCTGCTGACTCCTCTGGTCACACCATCGTAAATTATGAAAATACCCATGCTAACGCATACATGGGATGCAGCTAAAAGGTGGGTGGGCATGATCTTAGAACATGAAGAAAATTCATATGTACATCATACCTAACTACATATGTAACATATAGGTTATACAGAAGACAGAGCCACATCTAACTCCCACAGTGTGTACATTAATATCCGATTCACAGATACATTAATTCATGATGAGATCATGCTTAGTATAGGCTAGACCCACAGTCCAACGGCTCGTGTCTTTCAAAGGTAAAGTCAAGATGAGGTTTGAAACATGGACACACAGAGTAGACTGCCCTGGAAGCCCACAGGCACTGAAGAGGTAAGCCCAGAGCCAAGGGCTGCAAGGGTGACCGAGTACTGAAGGTTGGTCAAGAGACATCCATGACTGCTGCCTTGTGTATCCAGGAGGGACTGGCTCTGAAGATATCTCAACTTCAGACTTCCGGCACTGAGAACTCAGATAACAAGTTCCCTTGTTTTAAACTGCAAAGTCTGTATTGATGTGTCATCATAGTGTTTATATGGTGAATAGCACCTCTTTCCTCAGTAAGGGGAGGAAGGAAAAGAGAGGAGAGGGAAGGGAAGAAAGGGGAAGGAGAGAGGAGGGGAGGAGAGGGGAGAAAAGCAAGGGGAGGGGAGGAAATGGGAGAAGAAAGGAAGGGAACTTCCTATTCCCCAGAGGAATTCCCTCTGCGGCTTACTACAGTACTTCAGAACTGTCACTCATACCAGGATCTTATCAGATAATGTCAATTCCCATAGCAGCTCTAGGCACTAACTGCCAGAGGGTATCAAGGGACCCACCTTACCAGTAAGGAATTTTAGTAATGGGAAAATATAGATTCGTGTACAGTGCCTCGGTCATAGTTATCACTGTACCCTTGGTATAGTGCTAGTTCCCTGAGGATGCCCTAACAAACATCACTAACTGATTAAATTCAAACAGGAACTGGCTTGGTATACGGCTCAGCGGAACAAACATTGCCTAGCACAGACAAGACCTAAGTTGAATCCTCGACATAACTAACACACATACAAAAAGAAAGCAGACATCTAAGGGCTGGGGAGGTGGCCTAGTAGTTAAAATGTCTACTGCAGTAGTATAAAGAACAAGAGTTCTCCAGCACCCATGTAAAAAGCCGGCTATGCCAGTGCACCTGAAACCCCAGCACTGGAGTAGAGGGATGAAGAGGACCCTAAAGCTTGCCTGCCAGCCAATCAGACGGGTGAGCTCCAGGTTTAAGAAGATACCCTGTCTCAGAAAATAAGGTACGGATTAACAAAAGTGGACTCCCCCTCCCCCAAGGTTGAGAGGGATCATCTAGATCAGATTAGTCTGTGGGGAATTGTCTTGGTTGTTAATTGATGTAGAAGACAGCCCACTGTGGGCAGTGCCATTCCCTAAGCAGAGTCCTGAGCAATATAAGGGAAGAGAGAGTTTGGTTAAGCACAAAGCAAGGATGCATTTGCTCTCTTTGGGTCTCATTTGTTCTCAAGTGTGGGTGTGCTGTGACTAGTCCTGCCTTGACTTCCTTGCAATGATGGATGTAACATGGAATTAAAGGCTTTCCTCCTTGCGCTGATTTTTTGTCTCGGCAACAGAAGTGAAACTAGGACACCTGGCCTCTGGCTGCATTACTTCCACACCTGCCTGGTCGTCACCAGCCTCTCCTCCCACCTTCCTCAGTCCCAGAACATTCTAGGCCTTGTTGCCAACATGGAAATTTGTTCCCATGACACATCCTGGCTTCATCTACAGAGCAAAGCCCTCCCCTCTTTCCCTCCCCTTCCTTTCCTCTCTTCCTCCCCCTCTGTCTTGCTCCTCCCATTCCCCCTCCCTCTTCCCCTTCCCCTCCCTCTTCCCCCTCACCCTCCTTCTTTCCCTTCCCCTCCCTCTTCGTCCTCCCCTTCCCCCTCCTCTGCCCTGAGATGTGCAGATCACCCTCTCATTGGAGCACTGCCCATTCTTAGTGCTCCACCAACCTCCCACCTGCACGCCAGGATCCTATCTGGGTCCATCCTACAAGTAGGCCTGTGTTGGGTGTTAGTATTCTGTCTAAACTCCACCTCCACAGTTACCTGGCAACAGCCAGGCATGCTCCTCCCCACAGTTACCTGGCAACGGCCAGGTAGGCCTGCCCACTATAAAAGGGGCTGCTTGACCCCCTCCTCTCACTATTGCTCCCTTGATCCCGCACCTGCAGGTTCTCTCCCCCCTCTCTCCTCTCCCCTCTCTCCACGTGGTCATGGCCGGCCACCACTTCTCTCTTCTCTCCTCTATTCCTCCCGTTTCTCTCCCCACCTTTGTCCTCTGCCCTAAATAACAACCCCCCCCCCCACTTTGTGGAACCATTTGGTCTGGTAAGCTACGCGCGAAAATCTAACATTGGGAGAGGTAGGATACTGGAGGCAAGCCCTGGGATAGCATTCATGGCCAGTCCCCAAACCTGTGAGTACCAGGTACTGTCAGCCGGTCAGCTGGGAGAAAGAAGAGCAAGCAGGACCACCATGGTGCCTGTTGGTCTGGAACACCCCCACACCCAGCATTTCAGTAGGAAATCAGTTGACTCTTTGGGAACTTAGTTCCCAGCTGCTAAAGACCATCTTCCTCTGATAATTGGTTTTTCTTCCGTCTTGTTTGCTCCAAGTAATTAAATGTTTGCCAAGTCACCAGCTGATGGTCCCAGGCCTGCCACTCAGTGTTGAAGACACTCCTGAGTCCTGACTCGTCTGCCTCTTCCTAGTCTCCTGGCTGGGAACATCAATCTGCTGTGATGACAGCATCAGTAGACGAGGAAAAGAAAATAAAAGTAATTTGGGTGTAAAAGCATCAATGTTCTCAAAACCAGAAATGATCACAGGAACCTGTGCGTTTGTGCTTGGGGGAGGGGAGGAGAGGAAGGCACCTTCCTGTTGTCCCACCCTGGCTCTGGATCAAGCACACTCACACTCTGAAAGTCCCGAAAGAAAAGATCCTCATCTTTCCAGGTTAATGTTCCAAACCCTAGGAGCTAAGACTTCACCCAGAACAGATCATCGAGGTGTGCGGCACTTACAGGATTTGCCTGAGGCTGAACACCCCCAGGGTCGTTGTTTCCCTCTCATCTACCGGCTCAAATCCAGCGGGCACGCAGCCCTGCTGCGTCTTTAGCTTGATTGGTGGATTCAGTAAGGCTTGCTGAAGGACTAGAATAAAGTCAAAGGGACAATTTACCTGAAGGAAGCTGGAGACAATCACCAAGGGCGAGAATCTAAGAAGCCAGACACCGCCCCCTTGTGGCCATCGGCCTCTGGCTGCCTAAGCATGCTTGGGGCTGTTAAAAGGGACCACTGTTTCCCAAGTTCATACGGGCCAAGGGAAAAGAGACACGGGTCGCACATGAAATAATCGAGTGCTGCATTGCCAGTTCTCTTATGAGAGTGATGATCCCCGTATTTTTGCTGGGGAACTCGTCTTGGGGACCCAGGTGAGGTGACACTTGATTTGTCATTGGGTGCCAAGGCTTCACGACCAGATAAGACTTCTGGTGCCTTCCAGCCCTGGGTCCACATAGAAGACCTCAATCATAAGCAGAACCCAGGCTAGCCACACAAACAAGACTTGGGTAAAAATATCCACCTAGTACCCACCCCGTGATTTATTTTCTTTCTTGTTTCTTTATGTCTTTCCCAAGCTCCCTTTCGTTCTCATCATTGTGAGCAGCAGGCTGAAATAAGGCATGCATCGATAAAAGACGTTTGATCCCGCTTTGGGGTCGCTCAGCCTGCATCTGCATTTCACGTGGGGCCCAGCAGGGACCTCAGAAATAAAGAAGCCCTCGCAGGGAGTGGGCTGTGTGGGCCCAAAAATGAGAGAGTTCACACTAAATGGGCCCAAATTGCCCACTTGAGCGTCCTAACATCTTATTTGTGTGGGTTCTTTTTTCTTCCCACTTCAGTAGGGGGGAAAGTAGGATATTTTCTGTAATTTTTTTTTCTTGACTTAAAAAGAAAAAGGTGAAGGGGACAAAGAGAAAACAGGAATGAAAAGGAGAGAGGTGGTCAAGCGACTGGGGGTGGGAGGCTTAAAATAGCCAAGGAGCTCGTGCTTCAGGAGAATAAAGAGCTGGAGGGATGGAGTGACCTGCTTTCCCCGAGGCTGGTCTTGGTCTGAGGGTAAAGGAAGGAAGCAGACTCTCTCAGGATGGGCTGAAGTGGCTACAAGTGTGAGGTGTGAGGTACGTACACATCTACAAGAGATCCCACGTCAGGGGCTCAGGGTCAGGCTGGGGCTCTGGGGTGTTTTGAACAGATATGGTTCCCATAGACTCATGTGTTTTAGTACTTGGCCCATAGAGACTGGTACTCTTAGGAGGTATAGCCTTGTTGGTGGAGGTGTGGCCTTATTGGTGGAGGTGTGGCCTTGTTGGTGGAGGTGTGGCCTTGTTCGAGGGGTGTGGTCTTGTTGGAGGTGTGGCCTTGTTAGAGTGGGTGTGGCCTTGTTGGTGTGGGTGTGGTCTTGTTGGAGGAGGTATGTCTCTGTGAAGTGGGCTTTGAGTTCTATACTCAAGCTGCATCCAAACACCTTGCTGACTGCAGATTAAGATGTAGAACTTTCAGCTACCTCTCTAGCACCATGTGTGCTTGAATACTGTGATGCTTCCCACCATGACGATAGTGGACTAAATCTCTGAAACTGTAAGCCAGCCCCAGTTAAAAGTTTTCCTTTATAAGAGGAACTGTGGTCATGGTGTCTCTTTACAGCAATGAAAACCTAACTAAGACAGGCTTTATTTACCGATGAGAGATTTTAGGAAGTGGTATCATTTCCAGGTGACAAAGGACCAGACTACTCAGTGGTGAGGACCAATCTGAAAAGATAGCATACAAGCTCTGCTTGAGACCATGAGGGGGTCTGTACACTGTGACATGGTGCCAGAGAGGTAGCTGAAAGTTCTACATCTTGATCTGCATGCAGCAAGGTGTTTGGATGCAGCTTGAGCATAAGAGACCTCAAAGCCAACCCTCAGAATAGCATACAGCCTCCAACAAAGCCACACCTCCTCCAACAAGGGCACACCTCCTCCAACAAGGGCACACCTCCTCCAACAAGGACACACCTCCACCACCAAGGTCACATGTGGAGGCCTGACAACACGTACCTGTCTGGTGTTCCTGAGAATGTCCTAGTAGGTGCCATCCCACCTCACTGGCAACGGAAACTTTATGGGTTTGTTGAAATCTAGGACCTTGAGATAGAGCCTTATGCTGGACTGCTCCACTGTCCTCTCAGGGTCAACTGGAGGAGAGTGAGATGTGTTGAGGAAGACATGAAGATGAAAAGCTGGAATCGAAGAAGCAGGAAGAACCAGCAGGGAGTAGATGGGCTATCGCAGCCTGCGGAAGGTTCTCTTCACCCCAGACCTCAGGCTTCTGATCTCTAGCCCTGTATGATGAAAAATGTTGGCTTCTGTATACTGCCATGTTCGTGCTCTGTGTGCTGCTACAGAAAACCAACATATCTGCCCCCCTGAGTGGGTGAAACAACATGTTCAAGTTCCTAGGTTCCTAGGATGACCTGCTGAAGGCCCTAAGCAGTCACAAACAGTTAGATAGATGCTCTCAGGTCTGGGCTTTGCCTGGGATCATCACACATCCCTGTCAATCAGCAGGGCAGTCAGGAAACAGGCAGAGAGGTTTGAAGATCGGACGAGAAAGGCACAAGGCTGGGTGTGAGGGATGGGAAAGGGATAGTTGCTGAGCTGTCGCTGCAGGATTGTGGACACAGGACCCCACTGTTCTGCTCCAGAGGGACACAGCCAGGGAAAGGTGGGGGGCAGCTGTGCTTCACGTGAAGACTGGGAACAGATTCCTTCTCACCCAGTCCTTCTCCTCCATCCAGGAGATGCTGCTCTCTGCATCGGGGCCATTTTTCCCCTGCCTTTTTGGTTTATCCAGAATACTAGGAAGATTAGACTGTGCTGCACATGGTGAGAGTGGGTCTTCTGTTCTCCTTCTGCTGATGGTGGCATTGCAACTTCTAAGTCCCAGATTCCAGGATTGAGAAGGATGTATGTCTGCTGTGTAAGCCACAGTCTGGCACATTGTCATGGTACCCAGGGAGACTCGCTACCAGCTCTTCAAAAGCATCCCCTACCCATTGCAAATATGCTGAACTCTTGTCTACCCTCCTAAGCTACTGTCACAGGAAAGGGACCTGTCCAACAATCCCCGCTGGGTGTGTCTTGGTGACTCCTGCTCCACATAGAAGGAAGTATCAGCTTTGGCAGTGAATAGTTGCTCCCACCTGCAGGAGTGAGAGGCTGCCTGAGTCCTTCCTGGGACTCCAGACAACACTAATTTATGTGGGCTACCCAGAGGCCAGTCTTGAAAGCAGGAGGGCCAATAAGGCAAACAGCCTTCCTTTACAGAATCAGTCAGCTCCCTAGAGAACAAAGGGTCAAGATACACATAACTCTGGGGACCACCAAAGGCCAGTCACTGCTCAGCAAAGATGGTGTCCTCCCTCCTCTGTTCTATTGCGTGGATCAGCAGGGGAGGGGCATCAACTTACTCCAAGGGTTGTTACTCAGCTCCAGAATGGTCAAGGTGAACTGTATAAACAGTCTTTCCCTGCATGCACCGGCACCATGGCTCTACCCACCATGGAGTGCAATACCTGTCTTTGTGCTGGCTCCGTTTGTCCTTTGGTTTGGTGAAGTGGAAACTTAAGGGTCCTTTGGAAAGTTGTTTGTGTCTGATGGTGTTTTCTTAGGACAAACACATGAAGGAGTATTTGTCTGAAGCAGATACAAGTGAAAGATGTCTTGCTAAAGTAAGACATCTAAAGACATCTAAGACATCTAAATCAAACATGTGAAAGGACAGGTGATGAAGGATTCTTCACTAACGACGCACATGTTTTGGTTCACCTTACATTGCATAGTTGAGCTGCATTTGTCATGACTCCATAGAGAGAAACACCAAAAAACTTCTGGTGGCGTGCTGCGGCTTCTTGCCACTTCAATGGACTCCAGCCTATTGACAGAGTGATGTCAGCTGACACAGATTCACATGGAGTTTTGCTAAGTCATACTCACGTGCTGAGAAAAGACACGTGGTAAGACAAGACCGGTGGAAGGAGTATAAACAGGACTCAACGGACAGTGACAGGGACTTGTTTGTAAAGCTAGCTCTAGAGCACTTCTTGGTCTTGTCTTCTGATCTTTGCTTTGTTGAGAGAGGCACAGCTAAGAACATCTGCTGTTCCTGTCAGTCCTGATCCCTCCTAATCACTTGTGCCAAGGCTGAGGCCTGACTGTCTCTGCTACGACCTGTCACTGCTGCTGACTCATTCTGCTATCCCGACTCTACCGCACAGGACTGCTGATACGTTCACGAAGTGTTTGTGAGCGGATCGAGCTGCTGTTGCTGATCTGTGAACTGAACTGCTGATTTCCTGACAACGCAGATGGGAGTAACTCCAAAGAATCATTTCTAAAAAGGTCCACTTCCCCCATATCCTTTCTTTACCACTACCTCTGGTGAGTAGTAGGCTAGAAGGGAGGTTAAAACATTTAAGAACCGCCCTTAAAAGTAGGCTGAGAAAAAATTAAAGCTTACAGTTTGGTTCCAGAGAGTCAGTATGTAGGGTGTCCTCCAACACAATGGCATTGGTGAGGAGAATGCTTACTGAGAGCCAGGCCCCAGTTGGTACTTTTGGTTTTATTTCCTTATGGGGTATAATCCCAGTGAGAGCAGGGCTTCCTGGCACAGTCTCAGCCCATGGCAAGGCTCTGCCTGCTAGCCCTGAGACTGAGGTGAGGAGCAACAGGAACCAAGGAGGATCTCTTAACCTCATTCCTGGTGCTCAGTGCTCCCACCACCAAGCCCAGGGCCAGCACTTCCCCCTCGATTCACTCCCTGCAGAAGATGGCAGCTACAGCAGGCCCAAGCTTCTCTCTTCTCCACGCCACGTCGATGGGTACACCACCTTTCCAGCCTCTCAGGGGTTTGTCCTCTTCCCCATGCCAGGCCGATGGGTGCCCCGCCCTTCCAGCCCCTCTCACAGGTTTGGGCTCCAAGGATATTGCTTCTCTCCTGCCCATTATGAGGGCATCAATAGGTATCTGTGACTTCCCTCAACCTCCCTAGGTAGCCAAAGCTCAACTCCTTCTTTGTGCCCTCAACCCCTGAGACCCAAGAAGGATTCCACCAGCCCCAAGAGACTGAGGCCCACTTCTCAGCTATGGGATCCTGTGTGCGTCCAACCTTGGTACTTCAGTCCACCCTTGCTGATGTGCCAACCTGTGTGTCCTGATGCTTCCTTCATTCTGCATCCTCATTCCCAGGCTCCCTACAAATTCCCATTTGTATGTCTGATGTTCTTATTCCGACGGATCTGAGCCTTCCACTCCTGGGCTATGCAAATCAGGCGAGGTGCCCTGGGAAGGCAGAAGAGCCCAGCGGAGGCAGCAGGAGAGCGTGACATAGAGCAGTCAGCAGTGCTGCCTCATCATGTCCATGTCCGTATTTGTGGTGTGATGAGCTAGGCTCATCCAGATGTTAGCAGGTCAGCAAACCTGGATGCCCTTACTGAATTTACATTACAGAATTTTATACCTCAGTTCTGTCTTTGTTGTCACTTGTCACACTGGAAATCGATGTGGGAGGTGGCCCTCAGCAAGGCTGGGAAAAATGTCACCTGCCCAACCTCAGACAAGCTTGTCTTCTGCTCCTAAGGAGTGAGCTTTGCTGTTCTCCAGGCTCTCCCAGACCGTGGGCGACGACACACCCATTGATCACTACCTCAGCCTTGCCAGGAGGAAAGCTCCTCTCTTGATGGACAGCGCCATGTCTCCACAGGAACACTTGCCAAGTAGGAAACACCAGGGGAGTGCCTGCCTGCTCCTTCAAGTGTCCTCTTTATGGGGTTCATTTTCTGTTAGTATTTTCTTCTCCTATAACGTATCTCATGAGACAGGAGCCTCTGTAACCTCAGCATGACCATTTCATTAGCAATCAGCATTTGCTGACAGCTTGACAAGCACGAGGGTTTTTACAGTAATTTTGTTGTGTTGCTTTCTAAGCACAAATGTTTCTAAAGAAATCTACGGTGCCGCTGACCTCTGATGTGCAGCTGAGAGCAGCGAGCGAAAAATGGAGTTTCTGTCCCAAGGCAGACATGCTGGACTGGGCTCTGTCTCCTTTGAGCTCTTCAATGTGCCACAGCTTTCAAAGTACAGCCCTGCCTAGATGTCCCCACATCTGGTGACAGTGAAGAATGCCTCTGGGAACATTCATGGACAATTTTCATTTCTCCTGAGCCAGAATCGAGGAGGGGTGTGGTGGAGGAGGGGCGTGATGGGGGAGGGGCGTGGTGGGGGAGGGGTGGGGAGGGGGCGTTGGGGGGAGGTGATAAGTTTGTTAATAGCTGTCTGGGTAGTTATGAAATGGTTTTTTAAGTTGTTGACACCTTAAAAAGACGCCTTAAAAAGTTGTTGAAAGAGTAGCATCACCCCCCACTCCCCACCCCAACTCCCCAGCCCCCCACACTCCCATACTAGTCCCCCACTCCCCCCCAACCCCTACACCCCCTTCCATCCCAGACCTCAGGAGAAGGCACTGGGTGAGAAGGAATCTGCTCTGGGTCTTCAAGTGAAGCACAGATGCCCCTCCCCCTCCCACTCCCTTCCCCTCCCACTCCCGTCTTCCCCCCCCCCTTTCTCTGGCTGTGCCCCCAGGCTGTCCCTCCTGCTGTGCCTCCCCGGGAGCAGATCTGTGGGCTCCTGCTCCCACACTGCTGCAGCAACACCCCAGTGGCTTTCTCTTCTCTTTCCATCCCCCCACACTCAGGCTTGTGCTTTTGAAATGGCTTTTCGAAAACAGCTTTGAGCTGTTAACTCTGCCCTTTGGAAGTGTATAATTCTGGGGTTGTTTTTGTATGTTCAGATAATGTGCTCCTGCTGATAGAACACTTCGCTGCTTCCAAAAGGAAACCCGTGCCTTCAGCCATTTCTCTTACGTCCCTCCATCCGTGAACAACACCCCCTGTGCCCCTGGTATTCTGGAATCTTCTTTCATTTCTACAGAGAGCCCTCTTAGGGAATTCATTCCCTGTAAATGAATCATAGCATCTGCCCCTTGCGAATGGTTTTTCCAGGGAGCTTCTCATTCCTGTTCGCCCCTGCTGGAGCAGGCATGAATGCAACATTCCTTTCCACGGCCGGAACATTCTTTGTGCAGACTACTTTGGTTTATACATCACCCACGAGTGGATGACCATCTGGAGTGTCCCCACATCTGGTGACAGTGAAGAATGCCTCTGGGAACATTCATGGACGGTTTTCATTTCTCCTGAGCCAGGGGCGTGGTGGGGACGGGCGTGGTGGGGGAGGGGCGTGGTGGGGGAGGGGCGTGGTGGGGAAGGGGTGTGGGAGAGGAGAGTGAGGGGGGAGGTGATAAGTTTGTAAACAGCTGTCTGGGTAGTTATGAAATGGTTTTTTAAGTTGTTGACACCTTGCTCTATTCCCACCAGCAGGGAGGATCTTATTTGTCCATCACGTGATTTTTCCCGTTGACAATGCTGAGAGCCAGGTCATCCAGTGCCATGCAGTCTGTAAAGTTCTGCTTCATCAACCCTGCGTCACTTCCCAGTAGTCCATCACACCCTGGATTAGTCAGAGTTCTCTAGAGTCACAGAACATACAGAATGTATCTATCTATTAAGGGAATTTGTGATGACTTACAGTCTGTAGCCCAACTACCCCAACAATGGGTATCTGTGAATGGAAAGGCCTAGAATCTAGGAGTTGCTCAGTCCCATGAGGCTACTTGTTTCAGCTGGTCTGTAGAAGTAGGTTCCAACAGCTGTGCTGGCAAGTAAGTGCAAGCAGGCAAAGAAAAGCAAATCTTCCTCTTTCAATGTCCTTATGTAGGCCTTCAGCAGAAGGTGTGGCCCAGATTAAACGTGTATTCCACCATGCCTGGATCTGGGACTTGCTTTGTCCCAGGATGACCTTGAATTCAGAGATCTCCTTGCCTTAGTCTCCTAGGATTAAAGAAGTGTACTACCTTGTCTGGGCCTAGGCTTTTCATGACCACTGTGCCTCAAGATCTCCATGTCAAGATCCAGGTCAGAAACTTGTGTCTTCCAGCCTCAAAACCTAGATCACAGATGAGCCTTCCAATTCTGGATTATAGTTCATTCCAGATACAGTCAAGTTGACAACAAGGAATAGCCATTACATACCCCATGCCATTCTGACATCAAGGACTCTGTCACCCTCTTCCAAAGCCCTTGCAGGAACTCCGAGAAAGGCAGAATGATGGCCTACCAACCAAGAGCCACCATGACCCAAATAGGACTCAGCAAGAGCCTCCACACCTAGCCTTCTTGTCCTTCTTTCTCAGCATGCACCTTCACCTCCAGCCAACACCTGGGCCCCCCTGCCTGTCCTCAGATACAGCACCCAAACAGCTCCTGCTGTACCTCATTACCACTACATCCCTGATCCCCAGAGCAAGCACTGGGCTTCTCTGACACTGCCACAGTGCTGATGGATGATACACGAGTGTGCACTTGCCCACTTCTCTGCTAAGCCCCTAAAGTGCCCCAGGGGACAGATACCCTATCTGCCTGTTAAAGGCAGTTCCCTTCTATGTCCCCATTCTCACCATCTCTCATCCATGAGGCTTCTGAGTTGTTGACCCTTGACCCCAAAGACCCTTTCCCTACTGAACTGCTGGGCTTTTAAGTGAGGACCTGCGGCTAGTGTCCCTGAAAGTCTCATGATCTCTTTTACATTATGGCCACTGCCATGAGGTTAAATACTGTATCTTGCTGCAGATGTAACTCGGTCAGTAGAGCACTTACCTACCATGCAGGAAGTGGCGGGTTCAGTCCCCAGCACTGCATGAACTGGATATGGGTATACACCTATTGTCTTAGTCAGGGTTTTACTGCTGTGATCAGACACCATGACCAAGGCAACTCTTATAAGGACAACATTTAATTAGGGCTGGCTTACAGGTTCAGAGGTTCAGTTCATTATCAGCAAGGTGGGGGCATGGCAGCATCCAGGCAGGCATGGTGCAGGAGGAGCTGAGAGTTCTACATCTTCATCTGAATGTTGCTAGCAGAATACTGACTTCCAGGCAGCTGGGATGAGGGTACTAAAGCCCACACTCACAGTGGCACACCTACTCCAACAGGGCAACGCATTCTAATAGGGCCACTCCCTATGTGGAGCATATACAAGCCATCACACCTGTAAAATACCTTGGAAAGGTAGAACAGGAAGGTGAGAAGTTCAGCTCATCCTCTATAGCAAGTTCCAGATGAGTCTTGAATATATGAGACATCTCAAAATCAAACAGTTGCCTCTAATGGAATTTTCTCTCTTCCCATGGTACAGAAAGCGAGCACAGATGCTGTGCAGGTTGGGATTCTGGCACCAGGGAAGACTCCAACTTAATCCCAGAAATTCAATGGGCATGTCTGAGGCTGACACAAAAACTTTGGAGTGGGGACAGTTTCAAAACGGTGGGGAAATGGGTCTCCACCTTCTCACATCATGAGGTACTGATGTCTGCTTGAACATAGGCTTGACAAGGTCACAAGGTCACTGCACTGGCAACTCATGGCCCACTCTTTTGCAGGCCCCTTGGAAGACAATGCTATCCCCAGTCATAGCCTGGCTTTCACATAGTTCAGAGTCTCAACTAACTCCTTGTTTCAGGAAGCTCACCTCCTGGTGAGTCACTAATGTGCCACATGGTCACCTTTGCATGGGCTATGCTCTGTCTCAGCGTGCTCTCCGGAGCTTCAGAGTGGCCATCGTCCTTATCACCAGGGTCACCTCCTCAGAGGGTCCTCTGAAGCCCAGGTGGTTACCGCCCACCAGCCTGGCAGGCCCTCCTCCAGGTTATTATCAATGGGTTAGACTGTCTGTTTATCCTTTTGATCCTTTTCCCTCCATCCAGGACAGGTCCCCTCTCTCCACTAATCTGGCATCGTCCTCTTCCTTGTGAAATCAGTGAAAGCATACAAAATTTTTTTTTTCAAAGACTCACGAATCCATTCTTGGCTTTCATTTTGGTCCCCGTCAACATCATCCCATTCACACCAAGAACCCTGTATCCCTCTCCAGGTCTGGAGCAGCAGTGGTAACAGTGGAGCGCTGCAGTTTGGGGTAATAAAAGCCAGCCCGGCATCCACCTGTTGTCCCAGGCTACCACAGGCTTGACCCTTACTCACCACCCTCTTTGTTGGCAGCTCCTGCTCAGAAACCCGACCAACCCTGCCGTGCAGCCTGTCACAAGCACCTGGGCTCTGGTGTCTTCCAGCCCCACGCATGCATGCTTCTCTGCATTTCCCTCCCAGAAAAGGAAACACGCCCCCTAAATAGTCAATCTTATCTGCAAGGGGAAAGACCAAGGCATTAATTTATTACACAGGTGTTCCTCAGCCAGGCGCCGTATGCAGACACCCATGCTGAGCACTGGATGGGAAGATGAAGCCCTAGCCTATCCAGAACCCTCGGGCCCAGCACAACGTCTGTCCTTCAGTACAAGACCCTCTGACTTTCCTGAAAGCCCTGGTGAGGGGAGAAGGACTCAAGGTCACTTCTATGTCAGCAGCACAATGGGGACAGGGAGCCAGAAGCATAGACAAGGTTAACCTCACTCTACTTTCCAATGAGGGTGGGCACATACATCAAGGATTCCGTACTTGGCAAGAATGCTACTGTTGCTGTTTACCATGATGATGGTGGTGGTGGTGGTGGTGATGACATAATGAAGATGACAGATGTAATGCTTCTGCTAAGTGATGCTGATGTGACATGACAAGGATGCAGCTGCATTGGTGACAATGACCATGAGGGCACTGTTGATGTATGTGATGATCAGATCACAAAGATGCGGCTGAGGACAACAGTGTGAAGATGTCGCTGATGTGATACCGTAGATGCTGATGAACATGGAGCTGAGGAAACTAATGCTATGATCAAATGCTGCTGCTGACGATGGTGACAATGACGGTGGTGACAATGACAATGGTGACAATGACGATGGTGACAATGACGATGGTGACAATGACGATGGTGACAATGACGGTGGTGACAATGACGATGGTGACAATGACGGTGGTGACAATGACGGTGGTGACAATGACGGTGGTGACAATGACGATGGTGACAATGACGATGGTGACAATGACGATGGTGACAATGACGGTGGTGACAATGACGATGGTGACAATGACGATGGTGACAATGACAATGATGATGATAGCTAACATTCACGGAGGACGCTGGCATTCAGTAGGTTCTATTACAACTTCAACTTCATTCTGCAGAAGAGTTTCCTGGACATGGCACCTAAGTAGCTGAGCTCAGACACTCTGGACTGTTTGTCTCTGGAGAGGGTCTGTATCTGGAAGTGTCTCAGGGCTGAGCCTGCACTGCTTCTCTTCCTGTCTCATGACAGGAAGTAAACATAGCCATGGTAGGATAGCCAGCATGAGCCAGGGAATCAAGGACTCGGTCCTGTGCACCATGGTTAGGCTTTCTGAGGGACTTTGGGCAGTCATTCAAGCTTTCGCTTAGGTTTTTCCATCGGTGTTTTAACCGTTAACCCCACGAGTGCTGGATGGTTCTGTGTGTGAACTTGACACAAGCTGGAACTATCCCAGAGGAAAAAAACTCCCTTGAGGAAATGCCTCCAGGAGACCCAGCTGTAAGGCATTTTCTCAATTAGTGATCAAGGGGGAGGGCCTATTGTGGGTGGTGCCATCCTTGAGCTGGTAGTCTAGGGTTTTATAAGAAAGCAGGCTGAGCAAGCCAGGGGAAGCAAGGCAGTAAGTAACATCCCTCCATGGCCTCGGCATCAGCTCTTGCCTCTAGGTTCCTGCCCTGTGTGAGTTCCAGTCCTGACTTCCTTTGGTGATGAACAGCAATGTGGAAGTGTAAACTGAATAAACTCTTTCTTCCCTAACTTGCTTCTTGATCATGATGTTTTGTGCAGGAATAGAAACCCTGACTAAGACACCACACTATGGACACTGCTGGACCTGGGATAGAACTAACAGGGCTAGCTGTACAGGTCCTCCCATCACACACACAGCTATAGGCAAGTAATGTGACAATGGTGTGACCTAAGGACCGTGTGCCACCAGAAAGTAGACCTTATCCTTCCAGGGAGGCCAGAGAGGGCTTTGCAGAGGTGACTTTGGAGGCGGGGGAGAGAAACGCAGAGGCTGGAAGGAGTTCACGATGCAGCATTGTGTGCACGTCTGTGTGTGTACTCTGTGAGGGTGCAGGCGCGCATGAGCAGCGTGCACAGGTGAGTGTGTGCTCACACAGGCGTGCATACACGTCAACATGCCACACTAGGAAGCAGCGCATGTTTGTATACACAGATGAGTGTGTGCTCACACAGGTGTGTGTACATGCCAACAGGCCACACTAGGAGAGAGATGAGGTTTTCACTTTCTCCCAGTGGCCAGTAGTTTTAGAGTCACCAGGTTTAGAAGGAACAGTGTCCATCTGTCAACAGTAAGCAGTCCAGGACAGAGAGAAGCGAGGCAGAAATGAGGTCAGGGTCACAGAACCCTCTACGCTCTGCTGCAGACTCCACACCTGACGGAACACAGTTACCAAACCATGGGACTTTCTCAGACCCACCAGCGATATAAATAATGACATATATAATATGTGATATGAATAATGACTTCTATATAGTTTAAAGCTTAGGCCTTTTGCTTGGACAATCTCCCAGCCAGCTCATCTTGACTGTTCTAGCCTATGACTTGCCACATGGCTATCTCTAGACCGTTCTGCTCCGCTTGGGTCCCTGTCTGCTCCCAAATCTCACCTATCTTCTGCTTTCTTCCTCTGCATCATTCTCTCCATTTGACCCCCGGAAGTCCCACCCCCTACTTCCTGCACAGCCATTGGCCATCAGATCTTTATTACAACCAATCAGCATCAAGACAAGGCCTGATGCACTTCTAGATCGCCCCGAGGTGTAGAGAGATTCTGACCTTCAGGTGTCTGAGCAGATGGGGAAGGAAAAGTATTTACAAATATAATAAGGCCAGTGATGGGCCCCAGGAATGACAATACCCATATCCCGCCAGCATTTAGCTCTGGTACAGAACTAACAACTGAGAATACAGAGACACACCTTCATACAATGTAAAAATGGTTATCCCAACAATTAGCCCTAGTTCTAGAGCTGCTTTCCGTGGCTCTAGACTAGCCTTTGCTGAAGGCATCACACAACCACAAACAGGCACAGGTAGGGATTCTCTTGAATGGGCTGCCTGACTCAGAGGTATCTTCCACACATCCACTGGGAGGCACGGATAGAGATTTTTTTTGTTAACTTTTTATGATTTATTTTATTTTAAATGAGTGGTTTGCCTATATGTATGTATGTGCACCTTGCGCATGCCTGAATAGTTGTGAACCATTATGTAGGTATTGGAACCTGAACCCGGCTCCTTTGCAATAACAGCAAATGCTTTTAACCACTGAGCCATCTAACCTGTTCCCTGGGTAGAAACTCTTATGAATGAGTTGCATAGCGCAGAGGCACATGAGGTAACTTTTAAATTAACACATCAGGAAGCTGTGTTGTGTCACATCCTTTATCATTCTCATTTAAATTTCCCTTACTGTTGCAAAATTTTTAGACAATTGTTGCCCATTGGGGTTTCATTTTGATAGCTCTGACTTTGCCCACTTAAAACGTTAGGTCCGTTTTATCTTTAATTTTTAGATTATTTTTTTTAACTTTCAGATTGTAGAGATTAACATTCTGCCATCTCTCTTACAAATGTCTGGTGAGAGAGCTACCATCTGAATACTGTTGGTGGCCTTTTCGGTTGTGCTGCAGATATTCAAATTGCTATAACTGGTGGATTAATTTTAAACGACTATGTTAGATTTCTTTGTAAGGCTGTATTTGTTAGTATGTCTTTATCCCAGCTAAATCTTTGCTTTTGTCTTATGGGTAAGTAACGTGACTTTGTTCTCTGCCAGTAGTCTCCCCCACAGGCTCTAGAACATCCCAGCATCAGTGGTCCAATCTTCACCTCTGTCTCCCTCTTCACAGGCTCCTCTGCTATGGTGGACAGTTTTATTTGGTAACGTGGTACTATCTAGGATAGTCTAGGAAGAGCGTCTCAGTGAAGGAGAGTACGTCTATGGGAGATTGTCTTGATTGCGTTACTTAGGGAGGGAAGGCCTGACCGTCTGAGTGACACCATTCCCTGGGTTTGTATCCTGGCTGTGTAAAAATAGAGAATGTGAGCTGAGTGAGGCACTCACACCTTGATTGTCCCTGCTCTTGGCTGCAGTGGTTTTCGATTCCTGCCACCCTGACGTCCCTGCTGTGGTGGAATGTAACCTGGAATTGTGAGCTAAAATAAACCCGTCTTCTCTGAGTTGCTTTTCACCAGAGTAATTTCCCACAGGAGCAGAAATGAAAATAGGACACCCTGTGGGTCCCAATTCTTATTCCCCTTTCTCCTAAATACACTTGATATTGGATTTTGGCCCACAACATGTCCACAGTCATCTTGAGACCTAAATGTCCTGCCACCCACAAAGATCCATTTTCTAACAAAGCCACTTTTATGGGTCCTGGATGATTTAGATATCTTCTGTGGAACCAATAGTCTTCTCACTAGATAGATAGATAGATAGATAGATAGATAGATAGATAGATAGATAGATAGATACTTAGTTACGGTTTTATTGATGTGAACAGACACCGTGATCAAGGCAAGTCTTATAAAGGACAGCATTTAATCAGGGCTGGCTTACAGGTTCAGAGGTTCAGTCCATTATTATCAAGGATCATGGCAGCATCCAGGCAGGCATCTTCAAGGGTTGCTGAGAGTTCTACATCTTCATCTAAAGGCTGCTAGCAGAATACTCATTTCCAGGCATCTAGGATGAGAGTCTCAAAAAGCTCACACCCACAGTGACACACCTACTCCAACAAGGCCATAACTCCCAATAGTACCACTCCCCAGGCCAAGCATATATAAACCATCATAGATAGATAGATAGATAGATAGATAGATAGATAGATACATACATACATACATACATACATACATACATACATAGATACATAGATAGATAGATACATAGATAGATACATAGATAGATACATAGATACATGGAGAGATAGATACATAGAGAGATAGATACATAGATAGTGAGAGAGAGGGACAGAGAGAGACAGAGACATAGGCAGAGAGAGACAGAGACAGAGAAACATAGAGAGACAAAGAGAGAAAGTGACTGAGAGACAGAGAGAGAGAGAGAGAGAGAGAGAGAGAGAGAGAGAGAGAGAGAGACTTATAGACAAAAAGAACAAGACTCCTGTAGTGGAAAGAGTTCTCACTCTAACCTAAAATTCCTATGTGTCAACTCTGGAGTGACCTGTCGTGCTCTAAAGACCTGGAAGGTTGGGTAGCAACTCTGAGAAAGGACCAGAAGTCTACAGTCCTATTTGGGCCAACATCCAAATGAGATGAGAGAGAGGCAGTACCAGGTGGGAGCTCTGAGGGTGTATCTGCCAAGTGCTCCTCATGGAAATGACTGCAGAAGGACTCTCGGGAGGTCACAGTGCCTGGGCTGAGCTCAGGGTGTTAGTTTATGTCTGCGTGAGGATGTATCATATCCTTGCTCACTGAGAACCCATGAAAAATAACTATAAGGGGATTTCTACAAATCTTACAATATCACGGCAAGAATTATGAATAGAAGAGGAGAGAGGAAGAAACACGCATGTTCCAAATCTCATTGGGGGATAAAGAGAAATTAATTTAAAAGTTATAGTTAGTTAAGAGGATGGGAGTAGAATTGAGAAAGCCTTGTTTGGAGCTGCTATGCTGTTTACCCAAAGTAGACATGCTTACTGTGCCAAGACCCCAGAAATAATGTTGACAATGGGGGAGGGGGAGGGGAAAATACAGCCGGACACAAAACTAGGAAGGAGAACAGAGAACGAAAGACACCTAGGCCAAAACGACAGCATGAGGGAAAGGAGCTGAGAGAAAAAATGAACAAGGGATGAAATTAATGAGACAGAGGACAAGAATAATTCCCACGCCGAGTCAAACACGTGGTCCTGGAGAAGGGGCAGTGGGTGTGGCTGCTGAGGAAACGGCTCTGAGAGCTGATGGAGGACGATTAGAAAAACAAAACCAGAGTCTCTGAAGCTCACTGACAGGATTGAAATACAATTGCGGAAGGCTCCGGGACCTCCCGGATTCAAAACCACATTTATAAAACCTGTGAAAGCTACTCTGTTCCTTAGTTTTGTCTGGACCATATAGAAAAGAAGCATATTTTATCTATTTAAGTTAAATCTTAATATTCATATTTTAATGCAGTAGTATCAGGATATTTATAATCTCCTCACGTATCTGTGTACCTAACACCTATGTAGCTAACATCTATCTATCTATCTATCTATCTATCTATCCATCATCTATCTACCTATCATTTATCTATCTACCATCTGTCTTTATATCCATCTTACCATCCACCTATTTGTTATCTACCCATCTTCTCCACCTGCCGTCTGTCTACTTATTACCTATATATTATCTAACTAATTTCAAACCGGAGTGTTCAAGGACCTAGATGCCAGTCAAAATGTATAATCTTGTTTCATTGCATTATGGAGGAAATTTTAGTAATAAATCAAAAGTCACTCATCACATCTGATGCTCTTACCTGTCATTCCTAATGAGATCTTTCAGCCAAGGAGAGATTAAATTCTTTTTTTAAAAAACAAATCCTTATCCACAGAATTCCTAGTGAAAATCACTATCATTTTAAAATGGCAAAATATCACCGCTATTTTAATTAAAATCAGGAGTTATATATAGAATTGACTGCCTTTGTAATTTTTGTTTAACATAGTCTGGGTAATTCTAAAGCACAGTAAAAAAAGTAATCAGTACAAACCCCAAGAAAAGGGGATTTAATCACATTTTATTTGCTAAGTTTATTAAGTATTGGAAAGCCCAAGAGGCTTTAGAATTAATATGAACACATGCATACAAAATAAAATGCAATTATCAACATTATTTCTCCACAATATGTTTCTAGAAATAAGAACCATAGATAGTAAGGAAAATTATGAAATCTTATTAAACTTATTTATCTTATAAAGCAAGATGGGAACAAATAGAAAGGCATTCTGTAGTTTCTGATGGGAAGGCTTCATATCACCTCCACAAAATTGGTATTTTTATCCATTTGCAATTAGTGTCCCAACCGGAGTTTGCATGGACTGGTTCTGAGGAGCAGGAAGATGAGGGCCTGAGAAGCACGGAGGAGTTAAGGAGCCTGGGAAAAGCATCGTGGAGTGATAGCACATCCTGCTGTGAAGGCACTCACCAAGCATGGGCATGGACCAGGTATCAGATGAAAAAGTGGTACCTGGGAAGGCCACACTAGCCTCCTGTCCTCTGGAGAAGCCAATATTTAGTAGCTGTGGTAAAAAGTTGCCAGATTGCCCCTGCTATGGCTGAACAGACACGGAGCCGTTCAGGAATTTGGCTCCTCAGCTCTGAGCTGCTTTCTGGGGCAGATGGATGGAATGCACGGAGCCGTTCAGGAGTTTGGCTCCTCAGCTCTGAGCTGCTTTCTGGGGCAGATGGATGGAAGGTGACAGTTCTCTGGGATGGAGACCTTTGCAGGATGTAGACGGCAGGGCGGAGTCAGCACCTAGGCCAGCGCCAAGAGTCAGTACCTAGGCCAGCTCCGTGAACCGGCGGCCCAAGCACAGCCTCCTACTTGCACTTAAAATGGGCTCTTGATCTTGTCTAGACACTCAAGCTCTGGCCATGACCCTTGTTTAGACAACTTTTTCCAAGTGAGATGATGGTTTTCTCAGTGAACTAGAAAAGAACAGACTTTCTGCAACCTGGCCTATAATGTCTTTTTTTTTTTAACTTATTCACTGTACATCCCGCTCACTGCCCCTGTCCCACAATCCTTGCCCTCATCCCCCTTCCCTTTCTCCTATGATCGGGTGGGGGTTCCCGTGGGCATCCCCTGTCCCCTGAACATAGCAGATATACAGATTGGTCTTCATGTGGGCCCTGAACGACTAGAGCAGGGGCTATTCCAAAAGCTGTTCCCTGTACGTGAGATATGTTCTAACTGGGCTGCCTTGTCTGGCCTCAGCCACAGAGGATGTGCCTATAATATCTTAGAGCAACTGAAATTAGGATTCCACAGCCAGGGCCTTCCTCCAGCTGAGCACCGAGAACTTTGAAACTGCACCTTAGCTCACACAGTCCTTAGCGGCCACAAGTGGAGGAAGTGGTAAGCCATTGTGATGTGCCATGTGGAGGGTGGGTACCTTCTGAGGGAGCATGGGTTGCTGCATCAGGCTCTGTGGGGTGAAGCTTCTAATCAGCCAGGACTCGGCCAGCTTCCACTGGTACTTACCAGGAACCCAGCACCTCCTGCTTTCTCCCAGGACATGGGTGGATCAGCTAATACCACTAGAGCCTTAGCTACGAGGGGAACAGGACACACCTGCATCTCATAAGACATGGCTTTGCCTTAGAAGAAACAGTGTCTATTAGTCAGGATGGGGAAGTTGATGCTAGACAGACAAGCAGCAAGGTTTTCCCAACTGCAGGCCCATAAGAAGTGAGCAGTGGCCAGGGACCATACAGGGGAGGGGAGGGGCAGCCAGGCTTCCAAGAGCTAAGAAACAGTAAAATGAGCAGGTGACCCGGTAGGGTACTGTGACCTCCGGTGGCATGGGGAGGTGGAGGAAGAGCAAATGGGTCAGATACAGACGTTTGCCCTGAAGGATGACCAAGAGTCAGACAAGAGTCAGAACTTAGAGATCATAAGGACTGCGGAATACCAAGAGGTTCACGGAGGACAAGTACACACCCATATCCAGAAAGCTGTACAGGCCACACCCAAGGGAAAGGAAAGATTGTGGATCTCTTGATGATGACCAACTGGGACTGCCAGGGAGGATTGCCCATCAGCCTGCACTTTCTCCCTAGGTTCAGGGCATGTGTGCAGTGCCTTCCCTGATGCTGGACCCCACTCTGCTTCTGTCCTCTGTAGCCCTAGTTTAGGGCCATGTTTTGGTCCTGAGAAGTCTAGTTTTGACCCAAAACCTTACATATGATCTCTCGGGCCCAACTGTAAGCAACTGCCTGGTGAGAGATTCCCCCAAGATGCACTCTGGGATTGTCTGACACACTGCTATCTCTGGAAGGAACTTCGATGAGAAGGGCTGGGTAGATGTGCCCATCTGTGTATCTGATTTCTCAGCCTCACCCTGGAATGAGGTCATCTACATACTTGCTCTCCCAGCTCTGGCACCTCCCACATCATTGTGAACATGACTGAAGTCCTTCCTCCACATGGACTATACTTGCCCACTTCTCTTCTCTGGGAGACAGGATTCTCCAAGAGTCTGTGGTTCTCCTGAACTCTGAGAAGATGCTCCATCTGCCTCTCCATGAGAAGAAAATGTCATGCTGGAAGCCCATGCCTTCAAAGTAAGTGACTGAAGGACAGACAGACACTTTCAGTTTGGCACATGACCTACAATCACCTCCCTCCACCTTGATTGTTCTAGTGCCCTTGTCTGTAACTATAGTCTGGAGGACTAAAATCCTCTGGGAGAACAGGAGAGGTAACCGGAAAGAACTCACTAGCAACCAGCTCCCGAATAGGCAGGCATATTGCAGTAATTCTTCTCCATGGAGAATCTCAGTGAAGCCTTCAAGCCCACTAAAGGCCAGGCTAGAGCTTTGAAGATGGTTGCTGCTGGCCTCACCTGTGTGGCTCATGTCTTGTGGGCACAGTTTTTCATGCCTGCTGGCAGCCATTGTGTCTTTCTTCCAACACAACACTCTGAGCCGCTGAGATCACACAGACCAGCTTTATACTAAATCACATGCACACCTGTAAGCCCGGCATCTGCGTCTCGGTTGCGGCGTCTGTTGCTGTAATAAAATATCATGATCAAAAACAACCCCGGGGAAGGAAATGTTCTTCCAGCTTACAGTTTCATATCACAGTCCATCACTAAAGGAAGTCAGAGCAGGAACTCAAGCAAGGCAGGCAATGGGGCCAGGAACTGAAGCCAATGCCATGAGGGAGTGCTGCTCACTGGTTTGCTTGCTCATCCTGCTGTCTTATAGTTCCTAGTTCCTTCCCTGCCCACTAATCTGGGTGCTCCCACACCAGCCAAGAAAATGCCACCACCGACTTTTCCACAGGTCAGTTCTACAGAAGCATTTTCTCAATTAAGATTTCTTCATCCCAGGTAATCCAAGCTTATGTCAAGTTGACATGAAAATTATCCAGCAGAACATGGACCCGTGGCAAACGCACTGAATGGGTGAAGGGATGGGTGAGGGAATGGACCCTCGGGTCTCTGGAGAGCTAAGGAATTACCAACTGCTCTATTTCTCATGTCTCCCACAGCCCAAGCACCATGCCAGGCCTGCAGTTGCTCAGCTAACAGGAGCAGAATGGCTTCACTTTCAAACCCAGACCTAGTGAAAATGTCTTTTTCCCTTGGGTGTGCCCGCTCCCTTCCCTCTGAGTTTACGTAGTGTCTCTGGAGCACAACAGGTCTAGAGAAAAAAGACGTTTCACTTCCAGTCTCTTGAGACTTGCTCTCACTCAGCTGCCATGCATCAAAGACCCATAAACCACATGGATAGGGTCCTACCCAAATCCTAAATAAGGTTCTTCTAGGCAGTAGCATCACCGAGGAGGTTTGTGAGTGAGGATACCACCCTCACCATTGGGCCACAAAGGCTGCAAAAAAGATCCCAAGCTCAACCCACCCAACTGAGCCCAACAGACATCTATGAGAGTGGAGGGGAAATGGATGATGAGAGATAATGCAAGTTTTTTTAAATGATTATTTTTGCCTTAAGTTGCTAAGTTGAAGTGAACAGATATTCAACAAAAATAATGGGACAGGCAATGTAGTTGTTCAAACAGAGATAGTGGCTGGGCACCTCCCAACAAGCCTCCCACTCTACTTTAATACACACAAGCCTCCGCTTGGCAGAGCCGTACCACTCTTTTACATTCCTAGAGTCCTTTGAGAGTCAGATGTCACTAGGCACCGTCAGCATCATATGCCAGAGAAAGAAGAGGGTGTGTCATTTAGGTCTTAAAATGTCCACTTGCAAAGCATTTCTACTGTCCACTTGGTGAGATCTAGAAGCACCTGGAAGAGGGGAGTGCCAGCGGTATATTCTCTTGATTAGGCTAATTCAGAAGATCTGCCCACTGTGGGCGGCACCATTCCCCAGACTGAGATCCTGAACTGTTTGTTTGTTTTAAAAAGTGGAAAAATTGAGTTGCACATTAACAGTCTCCTCTCCTTGCCTCTTGACTGTGAATGTGATGTAAGCAGCTGCCCCGAGCTCCTGTGCTGTCATTTGCACTGTATGATGGATAGCTGTGAGGAAATAAACCTTCATCCTTGGGCTGCTCATCAGGGAATTTTATCACAGCAACAGAAAAGGAACTGAGACAGTCCCCAAGACCACTCACACTGCAGCCTGAGCCCATGCAGTATGCTCTTCATGTAATATTTTCTCCCAGGCTCTTTCTCTGTAGATGTAAAACTGTTTGCCCAAAGACCCAATATTTGATCATGAACAAGGTTTTTAAATAATTGATCATTAAATAGCTTCAATGTAGACTATAAGTCCAAGTAAAACCCAAGATTATCATATGAATAAATATAACTGGGTCAATAGTATCACTATGGTAAACCCCTAATGTCAAACAGACTAATGTTTGTGTGACAAGAATTCCAGTCGCCTCAAAACTCACTAGAGTCAGAATGTGCATAGAATGTGGTGACAAGCATCGGTAATACCAGTTCACAGACTATAGAAGCAGATATGTGAGGGAGGGTTCAATAGAATCTGGTGTTCAAAGACAGCCTAGACTACCCAAGCCTCTGTCTGCATTAAAGGGTCAGAATGTTCTAGCCAAAACCTGAGAGCAAGCAAGAATCTGCTTGACTATGTAGGAAGAACGCTCTTTGCTGGACAGCAATGTCTTCCTCCAGCTGAGTGTTGATGGAGTGTAAACTCGACCTTGGGAAGGCTAGCATTCTTCCTGCTCCCAGGAGGACATTAAACAACTGCAGTCTTTTCTGTGGAAGTTTTCACAGCTACATTAAGGCCCCAGCTAGACTGTGAGTTCAGTAGTGGCAGAGAACAAAGATGCCTCCACTGTGGGGAGGAGTAGCCAGGACTGTCTGAAGAGCTCAGAGCTATCTCCACACCTCACACAAGGGTCTCAGAAGACCCAACATGTTCTCGTTCATATGCAGGATCTAGCCAGTAGTGTATGTATATATAAACAGATGCACTTGTGGGTACAGTGTAACGTATGTATAGATAAACAAGTGCACACATGGACACAGTGTAATACATGTACATATAAACAAGTGCACATGTGGATACAGTGTAATATGAGTATATATACACTAGTGCACACGTGGATACAGTGTAATATACGTATATATACACTAGTGCACATGTGAGTACAGTGTAATATGAGTATATATAAATAAGTCCACACGTGGATACAGTGTAATATATGTACATACACACTAGTGCACATGTGAGTACAGTGTAATATGAGTATATATAAACAAGTGCACACATGGATACAGTGTAATATATGTACATACACAATAGTGCACATGTGAGTACAGTGTAATATGAGTATATATAAAAAAGTGCATACGTGGATACAGTGTAATATATGTACATATACACTAGTGCACATGTG
>NW_021605262.1:1057582-1064661 GCF_004785775.1 Grammomys surdaster | reverse complement strand
ACAGTGTAATATGAGTATATATACACTAGTGCACATGTGAGTACAGTATAACACAAAGAACGGAGAACAAGAAAGGTCAAGTGTAAGGGATGATGAAGGATGGAATGCAGGCAATGGATACTGAAGGTGACTGTCCAGCACTTGAGCAACTTCGCAGCAACATAGGACGGTGTGTAATGCTGGAGCAGAACACTGGAGGCCTAACCACTGGCCCATTCCATAGAATGCTTCTTGTATTTGTGGACCAAAGCACCAAATTAACTTGCATATTTAAAAGAACATTGTCAGTGGTCCTGACAGCTTTCACTATAGCTACATACCAGTGAAGGTGTGTGCACCTACTTCACTTGGCCTGGTAACCATTCTCAAAGACTCCTCAAGCACAATTTCTATTTGAAAACTCAAACACCAAGGAAGATTAAGTGACTGTGGCAGTTTGGATGAAAATGACCCACATAGGTTCGTGGGGGTGTGGCATTATTTGACAGGATTAGAACATGTGGCCTTGTTGGAGTAGGTGTGGACTTATTGGGGGAAGTGTGTCACTGCGGGGGAGGGAGCTTTGAGATTTTAGAAGCTCAAGCCAGGCCCAGTGTCTCTTTCTTTTTGCTGCCTGTGGATCTGGATGTAGAACTCTCAGCTCCTTCTCCAGCACCATGTCTGCTCTGCTTCCTGCCATGATGACAATGGACTGAACATCTGAACTGTTTTTCTTTATAAGAGTAATGTAAAAGTTTTCCTTTATAAGAGTTTCCATGGTCATGGTGTCTCTTCACAGCAATAGAAACCCTAACTAAGACAGTAATTCATAATGATGTATTCTCTTTGAGGACTACAGGTTTTATAGAGCCTAAAGTTATACTCCAGTTATATTCTCCATTCAAAGTGGTTCATGATACATTTTTCTATTAACTTAATTTTAAAGAAATTTGTATAAACACCACCAAAAGATGGGAGAAAGGGTAGTGATTGATACAAAAATGATTCGGATGGAACTACAAGATGATGGTAAAATAAACGTTGTGGCTGAAAAATGTCACAACATGTGCTAAGGTCACTGAAGCAGAAGATAAAACATGAATCTGCCACACAGAGAGAGCACATCCAAGTCACGGCTCTATGAACAAAGCAACTGTAACGGTTCATCACTGCAAAGGACCTGCAAGGAAGGGAAGCCCTCCGTCTGAAAACTAAAGGTGCAGACTTAAGGGAGAAGGAATTTCCTTGAGTTTATCTCACCACAGTTTATCTCAGGTGCTTGTCTAATGTAAATGACACTCACGGTAAAGGGAGAAAACGGTCTACAGCCAGCAATCAGATGTCACTTCCAAAGATGATGAGCAAAGTCAAGCTCTCAATCCTCTGCTCTCCGTGTGGAAGGAGACTGCAGTCCATGGAGAGTGTCTGTTTATCTGCTTGATACAATGTAGCTCTTTATGCACAGGCAACTTTTCTGTCTCAGAACTACCCAAAGCAAGACTAAATTGTTTCTGGTGCGGATGTCTCCATGGACTGCAACCAGTGCCAGTGTCTTTCCATAAATAACTGATTATAGGAAACTTCCACAGTTTAAGTACAGAAAAATCACAGAGCCCCAAGCATGTTATCTAAACTTTTTTTTGATTCATGTGACTGTTCTGATTGCACCATAGACATAAAAGAAAAACAGTGCGTGCCTCCAACTGACAGCAAAAAGTGCCCCATCCCCAAAAGTGCCTTGTCAAAAGTATGGACTGATATGAACATAAAAGACTGCAGAGACTGATACCTACTGGCATTTACAACGCAAGCCGCTATGCAACCATAACCAGCAGATGCATCAAAACCCAGTTGTCCAACATGTTCCTGTGACCCTGCGGGTGTTTAAAAGTGAGAAAGGATGGGAGCGTGCCTCCAGATGACATTGACAGAGGGACGTTGTGTGGACTTCTTCTGGAAGGTAGCTGAGCAGGCCCCCACTCTACCCCGAAACCTGCTAACATTGGTAAAGACAAAAAAGAACAAAACACAGTGAAAAACCATTTTCAGAAATGAGGAAATAACTCTTGAATGTTCAGATCATGAGAAACATCCTGGAAGTTCTAAAACAGGGACGTGTCCACCTAGGTTTAGCAGTGATCCAAAGGGACTGACATGGAAGCGAAGTGTAGAATCACTTCTGGAACTCAGCCCTACTCAGGTATTAGAAGTCTCACATCCAAGTCAGCTGCTTTCCATTCCAAGGAGAAGAACATGGAATTTATTTCCTTGGAGAAATAAATCCTGTCACCTGAGGAGATAAGGATGGATCTGAACCAGCTCAAGGACACCTGAACTCTAAAGCCAGGAGACATCACAAAGACCTAACCACGTTCAAACCAAGCTGGAGATTCTGAAAACAGCTGACTGAATAAGCTGTGATAGATACGACTAAACGTAGTGAAGACACTTCACCAGAGAACAGATGTCACCAATCAGTCCCATTGGTCTGTGAGAAATACTAAAAGTGTTCTTGACGTTCCAAGTAAAGAGTTCCAGAAGGAAACGCCTGCAGCATCTCAAACTCGGCAGGGCTTGTTGTGATGTGGAGTTGCCAGATGAGGCCAGGATACTGTACCAGATTCTCCAACCATGCTCAGCAAAGGAAATGTGGGTCGTTTGGATGCTTCAAAAGAAGTATATGTATACATTTCCTCGATCATAGCTGTTGCCTGAGTCTCTTGGTACAGAATTATAGCATGTAGTTTTTGCTACACCACTTTGAGTTCCTGGTGAGTCGCTGGTGCGAACCCACCCAGGAGCAATATCCGATCCATGAATAGAAAACACACACACACACACACACACACACACACCAGTTACTCTTAAAACGCCTTGACTAACGCAATGACTGGGCACTCCTAAATCTTCCCCTGCTACTCCAGGCCCAAATAGCCACTTTCTGAAAACTCACATGGCTGGTTGGCCTGTTTTTTTCTCCCGATTCTCTCTGTCCTACCTGTCCTAACGCTCAGTGTCCCGCCCCATGCTCAGCCATTGGCTCCTGGCTTCTTTATTGATAGCTCAAAAACCAATTGGTGGCAAGAATCTTCAGCACGGGTAAACATAATTCCTGATTAAACCAAAGCATCAGATCCACTCCTCAACACAGAATGGTTTTGGGTTTTCTTTGTTGTTGTTTTTGGTTTTGTTTTGTTTTTGTAAAGACACAGGAATTTTTCCATAGGTGACCTTCCTCACTAACAAGTGTGTGAAATTGAGAACAGAACTAACATGGGATTATGAACATAGTAAACACAGTGTGGGATTGCGGCTATGATGCTGAGACATGCCTGACAGGGAAATCTTCGTAAATGTGGGTGAATAAATGAAGAGAAAGAAAAGCACGACTCCGTGTCTAATGCCTATTCATAAAATCAGCTGACCGGGCTGAAATCCCAGTCATCAGGTTGTCAAGGGATCTACCATTAATCCCTCTGCTTCCCTTGTTCGGGAAATTCATATTTTATTTCTGACTTTGTGCAACTTAGGCCCGTAACAAAAAAAAAGGATATTTCTATATGCATAAAGCAATGCTTGCTTTAACCGTCATTTAACTTTACACATATAGAATGAAAATATATTTTATATAAATACCACTGCACAATTTATAATTTATTTGTATTTTATATACTAAAGGCAGAATTACAATTAATGTTTATGTTCTCTAAAAACAAGAAATCTTATGAAACATAAGTCTAAGCAAAGTGGCTGTGCATTATTAAACAATTTGTATCCTAGAGAGAAGTCCTAGCAAGACAGAGAAACAAGGGCATCTGAATCAGAAAGAAATAACATAGTTTCTTTTTATAGAAATGTTTTTTATGTTTAAAAAATCTTTTAAAAAAATATACTCAGGCAAACTGTTAGAACTCTCAAAGCAATTCAGTTAACTTTCAGGGTGTAACAAACACTGTACAAAGTCAGCGGTGTTGTGGACCAATAATGAGATTTCTGAGGATGAAGAGATCCCTCTCCACAACGGAGTATATAAATGGCTAAAAGAAGGTAAAGCTGGCCAGGGTCTCAGCAGACATATGTAACTCGGCACCACGGTGGCTGTCAGCTCACACGGACTGGAATCGCTCTTGCACTATCGATGTTATGAAGTATTCGTGAGGATGCAGCGAAACTCAGTGGTCTGAACTTTGAAACCACAAGTGATAATTTAAGAACACATTCTGAGAACTGAGGAAAACTCAGAGACTGTGTGGTGATGAGAGACACCCCCCCACCCCACCCCCCATCCCCCACCCCGACAGAATGTTCCAGAGGCTTTGGTTTTGTGATTTACTCTTGTGCTGAAGAGGTAGACACAGCAATGTGTGCTGGACCACCCATGGCTGATGGCATGTAGTGATACCAAATAGAACCATTCCTAGAGAGGACTCTGTAGAGCCTGGATCCCTTTCAGTGGTGAGGAAAGCTTTTGTTGATGGTATTAAAGAAGACACAGAAGGCTATGATCTGAGGGAATACTTCAGAAAATGTGGCAAGATTGAAATCATCCAAGTATGGAAGACAGGCACAGTAGAAAGAAGGGTTTGCTTTTTTAAGTTTGGATGACCATGGCAGAGTTGATAGAATTGCTCAGAATTACCACACCATTAGTGGGCATGATCATGAAGTGAAAGAGATGTTTGGCCCAAGGAGTGACATTATTAGAAGGTGTGGGCTTGTTGGAGTAAGTGTCTCACTGTGAGTGTGGGCTTTGAGACCCTCATCCTAGCTGCCTGGAAGCCAGTCTTCTAGCAGCCTTCAGATGAAGATGTAGAACTCTCAGCCCTTCCTGCACTATGCCTGCCTGAACACTGCCATGATCCTTGATGATGATAGACTAACCCTCTGAACCTGTAAGGAGGTCCCAATTAAATGTTGTCCTTTATAAGAGTTGCCTTGGTCATGGTGTCTCTTCACAGCAATGGAAACCCTAACTAAGATAGGCCCTTTCTAAATAAGAAGTACAGCCTGCTGGATCACAGAGATCTCATTGAGGTGGATTTGTCAACTTTATGGATCATGATGGACACTTTGGAGTTGGTGGAGGAAGTTTTGGTCATGGTGGAATGGAAGGCTGTGGTATAGAGTTGGTGACAGCAGAGGTAGCTATGGAGACAGTGATGGTAGAAATAATGGTAGATAGAGACAGTGGATAATGGATTTGGAGCTGATGTTGGCAGCTATGATAGTGGTCCTGATGCTGGCAGCTATAATAGTGGTCCTGATGCTGGCAGCTATGATAGTGGTCCTGATGCTGGCAGCTATGTTAGTGGTCCTGATGCTGGCAGCTATGATAGTGGTCCTGATGCTGGCAGCTATGATAGTGGTCCTGATGCTGGCAGCTATGATAGTGGTCCTGATGCTGGCAGCTATGATAGTGCTCCTGGCTTTAGTAACAGAGGAGGTTATTTATGGTGATGGTTGACCAAGATTTAGAAACCATGGTAGTGGGTGAGAAGAATATAATTGTTCAACAAAGAAGGACATTTGGAGACCATAACTATAGTGGTGGTGGGAACGATAATGACTTTGGGGAAATATAGGAGACAACAGCAATCAAATTTCAGACCCATGAAGGCGGCAGTGTTGGTAGAAGCTCAGGGGGTCCCTATGGAGGTGGCTATGGAGCTGGTGGCAGAGATGGTGGATCCAGTAGCAGAAGGGTTAAGAAACAGCAGAAGAGGGAGAGAGGAAATCGTCAAGAAAGCTGCAGGTTGCTTACTCTGAGACAGTCGATCCAAATGCACTAGAGAAACTGTAAAACATTACTGCAGCTTAAACAGGAAACCCTTCTGTTTAGGACTGTCATAGCTGCCATTTGTAAAATGTGTGGCTATTGAGAAATGCTATGTGCTGTCCTTTAGACTCCTGAGGTCTTTTATCTGTTCTGGCTTCTTCTTTCTGTTTTCATTACATCAGGTATATTACCTTCTAAATTGTTGTAGTGGCACCAGGAATTTTTTTAATATTAAGGAATCTTTCTCTTAAAAAACAAAATAAACAACTCAGGCTACAGTGTCTTGGCTGGGGAGCTTTTTCTGTTCACAAAACTAGAAAAACTCATCACCTGGAAGTTCTTCTTAGAACATTAAGCTTTGTTTTGGGTGATTCTGTTTTCATTTAAAATAAAGCTAACTTGTGCACATACTGAGAGGTGCAGATCTAGTTTCATAGTTTCTCTGTGGGTGCTGGCAAACCCATCTTTCCAACTCCCTTCGATAAACTATCTCCCCACCTGTCCTCCCTACAAGGCCATGGCTGTAGTGTACGGGACATACTATTCTTCTGCTCTGCTCTATGAGATTACACCAACACTGCATCTTCATAATAAGACTGTACCACAGGCAAGACGTGTGTGTGTGTGTGTGTGTGTGTGTGTGTGTGTGTCTTAGAAGTTGCCTGGATATTCCTATAATTGTCTCTTTTTTACGTATTATAATCCAGGCATTGAGTTCATAAAATCACTGCAATTCTAGAGCTGCATTAACTTTGGATGTATTTGGAGAGAATGTCTCTCTGTGTGACACTGTGCCACCTATTCATCCTTTGGAGCGTCCTTTAAAATTTCTTTATGTGTATGGGTTTTGTATGTACAGGTTTCAAAAATGATCTTTTAGATTTATTCTAAGGCCATTTAAATGGGATTTTTCTTCATTATCATTTTTGTCGTTGACTTTTATATTTAACTTTATATATAACCATCTTACTAAACATGTTTCTCATAATTAGTGTTATCCTTCTCATGTACAAATTAATTCTCTTTTAAATCACATTCTACTAATTTCTCCTCAAAATTTTTTTTAAAGAGTTTCATACATGAGTACTCTACTGACATCATTTTTATTGCCTTCTCTCCCTCTAAAGCCCTCTGTATCTTTCAAATCCGTAATGTCTTCTTTATTATTATATTACACACACAGAGAGAGAAAGAGACAGAGACAGACAGAGATAGACAAATAGACAGGCAGAAGAGAGATAAAAAAATGAACACACAGACAGAAACAGAGGGGAGAAAGAGAGAGAGAGAGAGAGAGAGAGAGAGAGAGAGAGAGAGAGAGAGA
>NW_021605262.1:970094-1057572 GCF_004785775.1 Grammomys surdaster | reverse complement strand
GAGAGAGAGAGAGAGAGAGAGAGAGAGAGAGAGAGAGAGAGAGAGAGCCTACAACGTGCTCTACAGCTTGCTGATCCATCTGGTCCATTTAGCGCTGTTCCTGTGCATATGTCTTTAGGGCTGGCCACTTGGAATTTAATAACCTATCAGGACACTCATTCCTGAAACAGATTGACTGTCCTGCTCAGCAGTCATTAATTGTCCTTCATCTCGGGGTGGAGGTCTTGTGAGATTTCCCTCATTCTGCATTGGCTGGTCAATTTACACTGTCTCATTTAGGCAGGCATGTTGAGCATATTTCATGGGTGCAGCTTCCCTGTCATATATAGGAGACATAATCTCACAGCAGGCATCCTGGGCTTTTGGCTCTTACACTTTTTCTGCCCCCTCTTCTTCACCAAAGATGAAGCATCATTCTCACAGAGACCACTGGAGTTGTCAATCAAGCAGCCATTCCTTCAGCTGTTTCACAAGCTGCCATCAGGCTAGTCACAGCTGTGGACTGTTTAAAAAACCCTCTAGACTGCCCAAGGAAGACTGAAAACCAGCTACTCCCCAAAGAGACTTCTTTCTGGTGGTGGAAATCACCAATTGTCACAGCCACCTCCCTAACTATGCTTTGTCTTCGGAGGTTCTGCTTTAGCCATGACTAGTTCAGATGACCCTAGACTCACTCCAGGAAACTACTCACAAACATTGCAGACCACAGTGGACAGTCTTCAACATTATTGAAGAGGAAGAGGAGGAAGAGGAGGAAGAGGAGGAAGAAGAGGAGGAGGAGGAAGAGGAGGAGGAGGAGGAGAGTGTCTCCCATGCACAACAGCTAATGTACACGTGTCACTAGCAGGAATACTCTCATCTTCCAAACAGTAGTTCCTCACGACACAGCTTAAGCTCCAAGAGCGCCTCCTCCAAGAGGTTTTTGTACTGACTCTGGGCTTTTGTCATGAGCAGAGTGTGCTGTGCTCATTGTACAAAGAACAGTCAACTCCCAGTGTAGCCAGCCTTAGCAGAGCCCAGGAGACAGAAGATGTGTTGCAGAGAACATCCAGGTGCAGAAACAGTAGAGAGCCCAGCCCATGAAAGACAGTAGACATAAAATAAGACCAGAGACGGTGATGAGCACAGTACAGAAGCTGAAGGGCCACAAAGACCCAAGGATGCAAATAAACACCGGAAATTGTGGAGAGCTGGAACCTTAGATGCTGCAAGCATTCTGGAAAGCCATGATGAGTTAACAGCTTCAGTGGGAGAGGTGGAGAGGGGTTTTGGGAGGTCCCACAGCCAGAGCTATAACATCAGTTGTTAAGTTTTCTTTGTCTTAAGCTCTATCTGTAGCACTAGGTGCTGGGAGTTCTTGGGGTGCTGTTTTTAAATTTTCCTGTAAGGCGAGGGATGTTGTTTAGGAAAGAAAGATCTAACCTAGAGTTCATGAGGCCCTGGATCTGATCCTCAGCATCACAGGAGACTAAGAAAGAGCTAAGCAAGCACGCTGGGAGGGAACTACCCAGGCCAGTTGAATCTGAATATCAGGCTTAGGCTCAACCACCGTTGTTATTCAAAGTGCCCTGAGTGAGTGCATTATGCAGCCTGAACTCACAACACTGCCTCATAAGAAGCCAATTTTTCTTTCCAATAATCCAATTATTTCCATGCAGAAATCTTACTTACTGTCATGTTATAATAAACACATGCAGTTTATTAGACAGTATTTGCTCACTGCCTGACCTATTATGGGAACATAACAGGGCCGCTGGAAGTGATGGAGTATGGTTACCAGTTCGCCATGCCTCTTGTCCACTTAGAGAACAGTGTGTGCAGACCTAGGTGGCAGCAATGATGCTGACTCCAGCATCAGCACACCCAAGCCTAATGGACTAGGATGAAACCGGGCTCATTTTGTCAATGAAATCTACCTAGTACAAGAAACAAAGTGACACAAAGATGTAAATGACCTGATGTCCTTGCAGATTCCAGAACTACAGGTGCTGATAGCAGCACTTTGTAACATTTTTACACAGGAGGAAAAGTTGAATGGATGGGCAACAAATAACTATGTTAATTGCTTTGTGCTGAAAAGAGCTGTTAGAGGGTAGCAAGTGTCAGACAGGAGAAATACATTGTAATGCTTGGTTGCAAGACGTGACAGCAATAGTTAATAACAATCCACTGTGCATTTCAAGTCCGCCAGAGATTTTAAAGGCTTTCATCAGGAAGGAACAATAAGCACTGAGAATGCAGATGGGTTGATTATTATCATTTCGGCATTCCAGTGTATAGAGGTGTCCTAACTACACATGGTACATACAATTATTTGTCAACTAAAAGGAAAACAAGTTCTCTTTTGACTTGCTTTTAAGATTTTACTTTAGCTTCTTTGCGATGTGTTGGTATTTCTCATATGATAAGGAAAAAAATAAACCCATAATATAATAATGACACTTGAGTGGTGGCTTATTTTATTTAAAGGACTTTTTGCCAGAAATTTTTTGTGCATTTTTAACACCACAATAGGAAGCAGGGATTTTATATGGCCCTTTAGGACCAAACCTGGGCCTAGTGATAGTTCCAGTTGCTCCAGAGACTGAGGAATGAGGATTCAAGTTCAAAGCTTACCTGGGCTGCTGGTGAGGCCAAGAATAGCCTGGGCAATTATGAGACTTTACCTCAAAACAAGTGAACAGACAGCTAGATAGACCTCTCAGTAGCACAGAGCTTGCTTGTATCAGATGTGGGTTCAAACCCAGTCTTCCCCACCAAAATAATAACAATAAGATAAATAAGGCCAGCGTGTAGAGCTAGGACAAAATCCAGTGTTGCTTTCTCTAAGAAGTTCTCTCCAAGACCCTACCCCTTCCTCAGTTTCCCCAGAAGCTGTTGGCTCACAATGGCTGTGTTTTTCTGTGTGGTGACTCAGACTTCAGCAATTACTATTTAACTGTTTGAGCCTGGTCCCCAACCTTTTAGGCAATTTTGTAAATTTTGCCATGTGCCCCTTGAATTAACAGGAGAAAACAGAATGACCTCAAACACATATGTAAAATGAAATTCCTAGCAAAATACCCATTGCAAAAAAAAAAATACTCAGTTGGCTGTGTATGGTGATGCCAGTGTGTAGCCCACATGTGGGAGAGCTCAGGACCAGGTTAGGCTACATAAGACCCAGTCTCAAAACAGAACACACTAAGTAGACGGGGCTAGTGATAGGTAGAGTTGCAACAACCATTTTTGCTCAGGAGGCTAAAGTGAGAAAGAAGAGCTCAGGTTTAAGGTCAGCTTGGATGGAAAGAATGAAGATAGGAAGGGAGAGAGGGAGGGAGGGAAGAAGGGAAACTTGGGATTGGGATAAAGGTCAGTGGTTCAATTCCCCACACACACACACCACACACACACTCATGCACACATACACACACTCACACCACACACACACACACACACACACAACACACATACACACATATTCATTATAAAACATTTACAACATTTCTTGTTGAAGATGTCTGATCAAATCTCAGCATGTCATCAGAGTGGAGGCCTGGGTTCTTGGTATAAAAAACTGGGTGGGATGCAAGACGCCGACAGACCATGTCCCCCAAGGGCCTGAGAGATAAGAGGAGGCTTGCAGAACCCCGCCATGTGTTTTATCGTGACACCTGGAGCAGGCCTGAGATGCAGGCAGAGAGCAGCCAGGCTTTATCCTAGAGCTAGAGGCCTCCCCGTGGCACTGAGACCAATGCCCTTGGTTAATGGGTCCCCACTGAGGCCGTTTCCTATAATGTGCTTGGTTCTTTTTCTGTGGGGCAGGGGGCAGTTTCTCAGAAAGAACATAGAGCATGATACAACTTCACACACACACACACACACACACACACACCATGGCTTAGCTCTAAGCCCCCCTCCCTGAGCTGCTCCTGAGCAAGAGGAACCTGGCTGAGCACCAGCCTCCACCTTTCCGTCTTTGCTGACGTGATCAGTCCCCTCATACCCCTGCCTCCCTGATTCCCCAGCCATGGTAGGCTGTACCAGACAACTCTGAAGCACACTAAACTCTTCCTCCCACTCGCTGCTTTGGCCAGGATTTTATCACAGGAAAAGTGACGAATACAGATGCCATTGTCCTCGTGTGCCATCTTTGTCCACTTCCACATTCCTACTTCCTATCCAGGCCACTCTTAGGCACTCTCTAAATGCCCCGTTTTTCCTTTGTGCCCAGTGCTGAGCCAGGATAGACCCCATCACCTACTCCGAGTCCATGGAACTTAAGAATGGCTTTCTCTCTGGGCCGGGAGAGGTTAGGTAGCGGAAGCATAGATCTCCCTGGGAAGGGGAAATAGAATGGGTTCTCCAGGTAGACTAGGGGTGGGTGAGGACCAGAATGGGAGGGATCAGGTTATGGGGAAGGAATGGAGGGAGAGAGCCCAGGGAGAGACAGCTGGAATGGGGGGAGGGGCATTTAGGGAGCGTTATGGAAAGAAACCTAGTGCAGTGGAAAATTCCTGGACCCCAATAGAGACTCCTAGTAATGGGGGATACAGAGTCTGAGCTGGCCGTCTTTTGTAGCCAGGCAAGGCTTCCAGTGGTGGGACTGGATCACATTCGACTGAATTGTTGGTCCAAGAGGTTCCGTAGAGATCCCTAAATAACCCAGGCTAGGACAGAAGGTCATCCTCTGAAAACTGACAGAGGAGCGCCATTGCCAAGGGCAATTTCAAGTCAGCTCGTTGAACGTATAGAGGTTGAGCTGGTGTGGGGTTGGAGCCTTCACCCCTGCTGCAGGCTGAGGAAAGAGAAACCTGTACACCAACCCAGCCACAAAACCCTCACCTGCCGTCTGTCCTGCCTGAAATAAGTGCTGGGCTAATTGTGGGAGCGGCCAAACAACGTTTGGTTTAACTTGAGATCTATACCACTAGAGGGAGCCCATGCTCTACACTGCCTGGATGGCCAGGAACGGGGAAACTACAGAGTCCGGAGACCTAGAGTAGAACCGCACACAACTGGAAAAAATAATCAATGAGATGATTCCTAATGATATTCTGCTGTACTCATAGACCGGCGTCTTGGCCAATTGTCGTCAGAGAGGCTTCCTCTGGCAGGAGATGGGAGCAGGCTGCAAAGATCCACAACCGGACACCATGCAGAGATAGTCTAAATTAGGGGTCTCCATCGGGTCCCTCCCCTCAGAGATCAGGAAACCCTGTGGAAGACTAAGGGGAGCGGGGAGCGAAGACTGTAGGAGTCAAAGGGGAAGGAGGACACCAGGAGAACACAGCGCACTGAATCAACTAAGCAGGGCTCACAGACACTGAACCGGCAAGCAGGGGCTCTGCAGAGATCTGTATCCGGTCCTCTGCATGTGTGATGTGGCTGTGAGCTTGGTGTTCTTGTGGGACTCCTAACAGTCGGAGCGGAGTGTCTCTGACCTTTTTGCCTGCTCGAGGCTTTCTCTCTTACTGGGTTGTCTTGTCGAGCCTCCATATAACAGCTTTCACCTTGTTTTGTCCTGTTTGACCGTTGCCTCTCGGAGGCCTGCTCTTTTCTGAACTGAAGGAGGAGTGGGTTTGGGGGTTGGGGGAGGGGTTAAGGGGAGCTGGGAGGAGTGGAGGGAGAGGAAACTGTGGTTGAGATGTATTGTACAAGAGAAGAACCTATTTCTAATTAAAACGAATAAAGGATGACTTTCTCTAGGTCAGAAACCAACGTTCATTGGCGCTCCTGGAGCTGGGCAGTAACACTATAAACAAACCATCACGGTGAAAACGTCTGCGTACTCAGAGATCTCAGTCCAGACTGGTAAAATGCACAGATTCCTCATGCCACCGCCTCCCCCGTCCCTGTCCCCCTCCCTCCTACTGCTCTTTGACTCCCCTCCAGAACATGGCTGCATTGCAGGAATTATCTCCATTTAATTTAAAACGTGCTGTTTGCATCTGGAATGTTCCCGAGAGCTCAAAAGAAATGATTTCAAAAACTTCACCTCATCGCTCTAGGAAGTTATGATATCTGCTTTTTTGTTCATGTTCCTGAGAGGGATTCTCTACTCAGAGTCACCACCAGCCACCTCAAAGGCCACTATACTCCCTCCAAGGGAAAAGCCCTTCTTTTACAGCAGGTCCTAACCAGGGCAGGACACCTTGAGGCAGGCTGTCCCCAGTCCAGGACGCCAGGCAACAGGGATATGGCAGATTGTAGACATCTGGGGGAAGAGGAGTCATACAGAGACATTCAATACAGGGTCTCATTTTGAAATCTAGCATGTGTCACACCCGGATTTGTTATTTTCATCCCTTACTCACCCACAGCTATCACGGGTGTGGAGCAAGACGTGAATAAACTGACAGTGAGCTAGGATCTACAAACACAGTTAACGGTCATTTCTGTTGAGCCTAGCTTCCTTCTGGATTCTTCGTTTGGTGCTACATGACCAATTACAGAAACCATACCAGCTTAGGTACACCAAAGAGATGCGTATTCACCTGTGTACACAGCATTATTCGCAGCGGTGAAGGGATGGAGAAACAGGATTGAAACAGCACCAGGTCACAATTCTGACAGGTGTGTAAACCTGAGGGAGCCCTGAGAGCATTACATCAAACCGAGGGAAGCCGCTCAGAGAATAAACGGCGCCGCATGATTCCACTTACGTGAGACAGCGTCAAACGGGGACTGAGCTGACTTCCGCATCACAGAGAGGAGGAGGTGTTCAGGGAAGACGCAATGCTGAGGGATGAGGAAGAAGAGACATGAGGAGGGCCGGGAAGCAGCAGGGAGAGGACCTGGGACAGAGGAGTGGGCACGCCTGGGAAGGTGCAATGAGGTTGGGAGATGGGAGAATATGGAGAGGCAGAGGAGAGGAATAGAAAACTTCTCCTTAGTGGGCATGTAGTTCCAGTCCAGGATGCTGGAAATTCAATTCAGTTTAATTAATATGGTTAGTAATATTCACAGTATGCACATTTTTACCGGAAAATAATCCCCAAGTCCCACGATCTGTCATCTCACTGTTCCGTGAACTTTGCCCTCAGTAGGCTGGTGTTAAGGAGCCAGAGACCTGTCTTCTGGATGCTTCACAGGGCAAGATGCAGCTCTCCTATCCTCTGGGCTATTTAGTCAATCGCTAGGTCTGAAACTCTAGGAACTTTAGCTGTCTTGCTAGCCGTCATCTAGAAGCCTGTCGGGTCTTTATCCTACAGGCCCTCCCCTGAACAATTCCAGGTCCCTGAACCCAAGCACCGTAAAGTCACTTACCTGATGAGATCTGACCCATTAGTATGAGCTCTACCTAGATCCACTCAAAGTCACCTGGTTACTAAAGTAAGCACAGGCATGGAATCCCATCACCTTCTTGGTTCTGCCTGATGTCCCGGGAAGGGTGTGGTACAGGGCATGCCTAGTAGAGAGCTATGAGATCTGTGTCAGAGTTTTACCTGTCTGTCCAGCCTTTGCCTCTGCAGGAATGGCCTCAATGAATCCAAATGACCCCAAAATCAGCAGGTGACGGAGGGTGAGCGGACATCCTCTTTGGCTTATAGGACCCTATGAGACAGAAGAGTCTACAGGGGGATGAAGAAGGAATAAATAACACGTCTGTTCTGGAGACCCATACCTGCTTTAAGGACCTGGGAGCCTCCTTGATAAGACACACACCATGCAAAGGCCAGCATGAATCCCTACATCTCTCTGGCAAAGGAGCCTCTTGTGGCAATTAGGCAACACTTCTCAGCTTAATCGTCGGGATCCAACTGTTCCTGAACTTGAAAGCCATAAAACTAGGTCAAGCAAATGATTTCAGGCCTCCAGAGCAGTAACTCATTCTCTAGATGGTCTCTGTGCATTGAGGATGCGCTGGCCAAGTAACAGTTCCCCCCAATGGCTCCCTGTGAGGGACCTGAACTCCAGGTGACCAGCCTTGTCACAGTAGACTGCAGAGTGGACCAGGTCTTCTCAAAGCCACTCAGGCTATCCTAAGGGACAGCCAAGTTGAAGGATCAGATAATCACTTGGGGAATAACTTCTACTCAGATAAAAATCATATATGTTGACTTCACTGAAGGAGCAGTCAGCTTATTCGAGCAAGTAGTACAGCCCTTCAGGGAGGACAAGTGCATCATGGGAGGAAACAGGCTGGGTACAGCTGGGGTGGAAATGGCTCATTTCAGGCTCATCTGGTGAGCACTTATAGAGTGTGCCCCCTGAGGACCAGATGCTAGAGGCACAGCCAATTGCACACAAGATGGACAGGGACCTTGCTTCCAGAAGGCTACAGTCCTGTGGAAATGTATTGTGCTGGCTGATTGGTCCTTAACGTGCTAAGGGTCTGGAATTTTTTTATGGAACATAACTTGACTATTTTGTACTATTTTAGGTAAGAAAATTATATCACGGTTGTGTTAAGGCAGAGTGTTTCTTGACATCCTTTCTTCCTAGAAATTTATGAAATGAAAGTGTAGATTTTTCTCTCTTTCTGGTGTGTGTATGTGTGTGTACATGTGCACTGTGGCTCTCTGAAACTTGGCAACAATGCAGGGAGAGCATCATACCACTCTTTCTATATTCTTGGAATTTTCCATAGTGAAAAAGAACTAACAAAATTAAATTTTAATCAGGAGAGAAAGAAATAACTTATTGATTACAAGTTCAAACTTTTATCATGTTTTTATTTATTGTATGCGTGCATGTGTGTCATGGCACAAACTTGGAGGTCAGGGGCAAAGCCTGTGAGAATTGTTCTTTTTCCTTCCACCGGGTAGGTCCCAGGGATAGGACTCAGGCCTTTGATGTCCAGTACTCACTGAGACATCTGTCTAGACCTCATCTAAGTCTTTAGAGGTAAAGTAAAAAGAGAAAGCCAAGAGTTCAGAATGGAGTGAAGGTAGCTGCCAGACATTGAAGCCTTCAGTTAACCAGTATGTCTGTGAACATGTACAGACAAGGGCACAGACTATTGTGAAACCCGGTGCCGCCCAAGCCCTGCCTCCCTGCAGATGGGATGTTTGCGGAGAGCAAAGCCACCAGCGCTAAGCCAAGACTCATGTGAGATTCTCGGTAGAACTTATCTGGGGGAAGGGTGAGAAATCAATGCACATTTACAGAACTAAAACGGACAAATGGGAACACTTGTTCCTCTGTTCTGGAAACATGAAAGCATTTCCAGACGTGTGATTGCCCACACTCAGAGAGGACATAAGTATGTGGAAAATCTGAAAAGAAAGCCCTTAGCCGCAGCATGGAGCCAGCATCAGAGGAGCCCAGGCAGTGGTGCCTGTAGATGGAGATTCAACTGCTTCTCTGAAGATACTCAATGTAAGAGATACGGATTGAGACCCTAGCGGCAAAAGATGGGCGGGGCCAGGCAATAGGAGGTCCAGAGTGGCATTGCCACAGGTGGAGAGGGAGTCTGTTTTCCAGTCTTCTTGAGCACACAACATGATGCTGAGCACGTAGGTGTATGTGTCAGAGGGAGAAAGAGAGGGAAGGATGGAGGAGGAAAGTCGGTGAGGGGGGATGTGAATGCAAGTCCTGGATCATCTCTCTACACTTACCTACTTCAGGAGGCTCACAACTGCCCAGGTCTACATGCGGGAGATCTGACACTTCTGTCCCTGCAGGCACTGCTGTTTCCTGCACAAACCCACACATGTGCATAACCAGAATTAAAGTCAAAAGAGGAAAATTCATGAAATGTACCATGTTGGAACATGAAGTTGATCTGAATCTATGTTCTTGGGACATGGTCACTCATGTTTGGCTCCAGAATAAACTGTCTCTTCTCTCCTTTCAACTGGGAGCATGCTGTTGATGGGAGGATGCTACATGTTCTGTACAGACCTTCAGGAGAGGACAGGAAAAGTTTGGGATTTGTACTGAAAGAACACATGGGGTCCAAATCGGTCTTAGAGAAAGAACTGGGTCTAGAAGGCTGAAGAGACACAGGAAGCAGGCTGATGCTCAAGCCCCCAATGGCATCAAGGGTGTGTTGTGCGGTCGGTCAGTCAGCTTCCTGACTCCCTGGGGCAGGTCTCAGTGTTCATCAGGTCTCTCTGCAAAGGGCCACTAGAGCCCATGTCATGAAACAGTCCTAGCATGGTCCTGGGACAGAACTTGGTGGCACAGTGCTGTGGAGGGACTGAACTACATTTCCCAAGAGGCCCCTCTCCCTGGTGGTCTCCTAATGTAAGCAGTTGGAGGACATCCTCTTTTAAGCAATGGAGGAGACATGAGGCATAGCATGGACCTCACATGTTAGCCCAGAACAGCAGCTAGATCTGCCATGGCTGTCATTCACCCCAGTTCTTTGGACTTCAAGTCCAAGTGTGTGTGTGTGTGTGTGTGTGTGTGTGTGTAACTCTGGTGTGCAAAGCTCCAGCTTCAGCGCACAGCCATCATCTGAGAAGTCTACGGTGTGACTACACTGGAATCCTGGGTATGAGACCTAAGGGCTTTTACTCCTCCTCAACACCTGTGCTCCCTAGGCCCGCAGGGAATCCAACTTGTTGAGCAGTTACAGATTGCTTTATTTAGTGAGGTCACTACAATCCTGTCTTATTGCATATGGCTTCCGCTCCAAAGCTGTTAACAGGGAGTGGAGTCAGCTCAAGAGAAAGAAGTGTGCTACAGTCAACAGAGCTGGAAGGATTGGAGATCCAAAGAGCATTCTGACATCAGACACGGAGATGCAGACTTGGGAGACTTCCCAGCTTGGTTTCCAGTCTTGCTTTGGTCCGGTATTTCCTCACTATGGTCCTTCCCTATGCTTTAGAATGATCATGTGTACCTGTGCCATAATATGTAGGGATGTCCCCCATAGAGTCATGTGTTCCAAAGCTTTTCCCATAGGGGTGGCACTATTAGGAGGTGTGGCCTTGTTGGAGGAAGTGTATCACCATAAGGCAGGTTTTGCAGCCTATGCTCAAGCTCCACCCTGTGTGGAACACCATGCCTCTCTGCTGCCTGCGGATAAGATGTACACTTGCCAAGTCCTCACTCTGGCTTAGACCTTAGCGCCCAGCCTGCCTTGTGGAGGCCTTCTTCCTCGTTTCACAGGTAGCTCACTGGCAGTTAGAGCCTGACGCAATTGGTCTCCGCCTAGTCTTACCCCTCACCTCTGCTTCCACAGGGGTATCCCCACAGGGTAGCCCTTGTGATAGTCACTCCCTAGTCCATGTCTCTTACTACTCATACAGGATCCCTCCTGGAAGGTAACACCAACACTCCAGGACTTATCCTTCATGCCCTTGTCACATGTGTGGCTGTTGTCCTGCTGGCCCCAAGGGACTGTCTGCTTCAATTCATACAGTTTTGTGACCCAGTATCTTGGCATGTAGAGATTCTCTCCCGGACACCTTGAATTAGTGACTGAGTAGAAGTTGGCTGTGCTCTTCCGTACACCTCTGTGGATTTGTCAGGATTCCTCCCTAGTAACAGCAGGTAACGTCCAACAGGAAACTTATCTGTCACCTTGATGGCACCTGTGTGGATGAGAGACCATGCTGGTCTTCTAGCCTCAGTGTGGGCTGCAGGAGAGGCAAACCAGGGGAATTGGGGGGGGGGGAGCACCTCCTGGACTAGCCTCTTTGCAGCCAGAGAACACTGGAAGCTCCAAAGTTTCTGGGATGCTGGTGGAGCATAGTGCCTCTGAGAGGAAGCAGAGGAGAGGTCGGAGCCCGGTCCTAGTAGCTGACCAGAAAAGACAGAACAGGGATGGAGCCTTTTCACAAGATTCCTGAGGAAAAGCCAGCATCTTGGGGTCCACTGTTTAAATGCCTGGTAGTCAGACTCAAGGACACACTGGGCTCTCTTTGATAAAAGCCACTTCATCTCTGCCAGGCTGTTACAATGCCAATACCTGAGAGTGGGGGATCAAAGGGCAGTTCTTTCCTTCCACTGTCAGTTCCAGGGATCCTTATCAATTAAACATTATTATGTTTCAAGTGTTTGCCCGTTTTTAATGATGTACTGATGAACGGCAAAATGAGAAAGGACATGATGCTTTCTCCTCAGATTCCTGCCCACCTCGGACGGCCGCCGGCCACCCCTCGGTCGCCTCCCTTCTTCTACATCCTCCCAGAGATGGCAGGCAAGCGGAGATGCTGGCAGGCTCTGCTCTTTTCTTGTGCTGGTTCATACTAGGCCCGCTTCAGCGCCCGCACAGCTGTGCTCTGCTCTGGATGGCCCATGGCCGACCCTGTTCTGACTGACCAGTGCTTTCAGACACGTCTCTTTCAATGCAATAGTGACACACCGGGCAAGTCTGTCCTCTCAAAATATGCACTGTACACCTTCCCAAAAGTACAACTCCTAAATCAAAGAGTTGGAATGCTTTTTACTTGGCAGCATTGACCAAACTGTCATCCAGACAGGTTTCATCAATATGCACTTGGCCCACACAATATGACAGGAACAAAAACTGATTGCTTGGGTTTACATTTCCTAATGAAGCAGGCCATATTTTCACGTGTTTATTAGCTGTTCACATTTATCTATTTTTTCCAACTTCCCTCTTCGGTGACCTTTTTCAGTTTGGTTTGAAGGCATTCTGTGCTTAAAAATTAGCCCTTTGATCCAGCATGTTTTCAGTTTGTCATTATTTTATACTGCTTTGCACGAGGGAAATGCTTATGTTATTGAGCTTGTATATATCTTTCCTTGTGCCTCTTGGATTTGGGTCCTATCTTCCCCACTCCAATAGTGTAATGTTCAATGAATCTTAATCGGCACTCCTCCTGAGACACACCGTATGAAACCATCGCTGCTGCTAACCTGCTTAGCACCTGGCAGCTTGTGAGACCTAGGGTCACCTGGATATGATCCTCTGGACATGCCTGGAAGGGACTATCTTGCTTAGGTTGAGGTGGGGAGACGAGCCCACTATGGACAGTGCTATTCCCTGGAATGAGATCCTGGGTTGTACAAACGTGAGCAAGTGAACTGAGCACAAAGATTTGTTTCCCTCTGCTTCCTGACTGTTGGTGCCATATGGCCAGTGCGTGAAGCTGACACCATGACTGCCCTGCCATGCTGGACTGTGCCTTCCTGGTGCTGTGAGTCACAACAAACCTCTTCTCCCTTAAGTGCCTTTGTCAGGGTGTTTCATCACAACAGAAGTGACTAAGACAGCACCTATCTACAGAATTTCCACCCTTTGGCGAGGGATGAAGAACAGTAGGTCTATGCTGGGCGTGGTGGCACATGTTTAATCCCAACCTCTGGAGTTAGAGGCAGAGATAACAAGCCCCTGAGCCAGTTGTATAGCTAAAGGGCACAATGGTTGACCTCTTGCTTCTCATAATTCAGCCCAGCCTCACTTCCTTCCTGCCCTCTCGGCTCACTGTAAACCTAATATACTGTTATCAGATGAATTCTCTATTGCTGGACTGTCTAGACCCGCCAGCCACCCAAGTAGTGACATGGAGACTTTTTATTATACGAAAGCTTAGGCCTCATCTCAGGCTTGTTTCCAACTAGCTCATAGAACTTAAACTAAGCCGTTTATGTCAATCTACATTCTGCCAAGTGGCCCGTTACTTCTCCTCAGTCCCAGCATGGCATCTGCTTCTTCCACTGACAAATCCTTTAACCCCACCTGCCCCCCCATTCTTTCCCAGAGTTCCTCTCTCTGCCCAGATGACCCTCCTTTCCTTTCCTGGCCACCTATAGGTCATCAGCTCTTTATTAAATCAATCAGAAGGTAATGGAGAAAATGCTTCATAAAAATAACTAAAATACTAAAGTCCAGCCTGTATCCAACTCTCTTCCTGTACAGAAATTAGCATTTGAATAATACAAAGCAACTTTTATACACAGTGCACAAGATTATCTCAACAGTTCTCAGATCGGTTTTAAACTGATGCAACACCTTTGTAGCTCTGGTAGAAACCGGACATACAACTAAAATTCCAGAGGAAAGGGGAAACATCCTGCCAGTCCCTTCCTGGTGTTTGCGTGTATGTATGTGCGTGTGTGTGTGTGTGTTCTATGTATGCACACACACAGGTGCAAGTGTAAAGTGTGGACTTTATAACACTTGTAAACTGTGAGTTTCCATCCCAAACTCTCATGTCTATCCATAATGTAAAATACAGTCAAACTTAGTAAATTCCCACAGACTTCATTTATGGTTCTGAAGTGTAAAACCTCTTAACTGGGAGCATCTTTAACATAAAAGTCAAGTTACAAACTTCAAACATTTTGCTTTTCAAAGGGAAGAAGCAGGGGATAAAATTAATCAGATAAAAACAAAACAAAATCCAACAGAGAAAATACCAAAATTTTGCAATTCCTTCTCTGTCACTTGTAATCAATCAACTGGGGTTCAAAGGATGTAGGTCTCCCTCACTCCGCCCCACCCCGCCCTCCACATCCCCCGACTCCCGGTCACATACACACACAGTGAGCCTCTGTCCCAGTTCTGCCGCCTACAGCACACAGCTTCTCTCTTCAGCATAGTCCAGGTCTAGCCCATACCTGCGACTTTCCTTGGTGAATAGTTACTGATAGAGTCCTTATTCCCCGTTGAAACCTCATGAGCTGGGTCTCCATGTCTATAGCCAATGTACCATATGCTTCCACATTCTGCCCAAAAAACAGCTTACCCAGAGGCTTAGCAGCCACAGGAAAAGGCTTAGTCATGGAGCAATGGTTCCACTCTCAGCATCAATTTCTGACCTGGCTTTGTTTGTTGCTATGATGAAATACCCTAAAGGGGGCAACTTGGTATTTTATTTTCACTCACAATTCCAGGTTATAGACCATCATTATGGAGAGGTCAAGGCAGGACCCTGAGGCAGCTGATACATCCTCCTTCAAAAGCAGAGAGAACACATACACACAGGCACACACAGCTTATGTTCAGTTGGTTTTCTCCTTTCATACAGTCCAGGAAAGGCTGGATATTCCTATATCAATTGGCATAATCAATACAACCCACCCCAGACACCTCTCCACGTGAGTTTAGATTGTACCAAACTGACAGTTGAAATTAACATTCTAGCGGTCCAAAGCTCAGGAGATCTTCCTTTCCCTTTGTGCTCACCCCAAAGTGTACATCTGTGAGTGACTTCTCTACAACACAAGGAGTCAAACTAAGAGTTTAGACAAGCTTATTGGGAGCAGCTCCAGCGGTTTTCCTAATCTCACAGGAGGACAGGAAAGTCTGGCTTCAGGGCTGGGGTAGGGACTTCTTAAAGGGGAGGGCGAGGAGTGCGGACATGATGGTGAGGTACTGTGGTTAGTCTAAGTCAGTGACTTTAGGGCCCTATAGGGTAGTCTTTGGTCTGGTGGTCACTCTGGAATTTGAGACTAGGAGCTGGCTTTGTCCAGTATTTTGCACAGGCTATCTTCATGGGCTTTTGCAAGTGCAGGCTCCGGGACATAAGAGGACAGGGATGCTCCAGGCTAGCCAGTCTTCGTCTTTGTCCCCAAACCTCTAGCCTAACTATCTTTACATCAGTTTGGTGGTTGCCTTCCTCTAGGCTTCATCTACAATTCCTCTGCAAAGCCATGCTGTATCCAAACAAAGAATGGCTCATCCATCATCTCATCGCAGGGAGTGTGACCTCCCTGCAAGAGTGGTCCCTGTGAGGCCTTAACCCGGACTTAAACCTTGCCAAGCCCCTCATGTGTTTGCTGAAACCTAGCCTCAGGTTAGTGATGCTGAGGGATGGGACCTTTGCAGGGAGGTTAGGTCAGATGGGTGTGGCTCTTGCGAATGGAATCAGTGCCCTAATAGAAGGGCCTGGCAGAGGCTTTCGAACTTGGAAATGATGCTCACAGGCATAGAATCTGTGAGAGCCTTGACAGCACGATTCTCCTCACAGAACAGTGAGGAAATGTTTGCTATTTATACACTATTAGCTTAAGTCCTCTTGTCCTAAACCAGGATGGCCCAAGACAGAGCTCCATCTCAGTGTATATGCTCATGTCAAAATGAGACATCAGGCCTTCAGCACATAGACAGGGGCTTCCCAGCAGAGAAGGAATCCAAGAGCCCACTGCTGCACTGGACTGCAGCAGTTATTCCTCTGACTTGTTCTTGTCTCAGGGCTGGTGAGTCCCCCTCACCTGCTTCCCTCACCCTCTACACTGGTGTCAATAAGGCTGTGCATGCGCTTGCAGGCTTATAGCTTTTGCAGTGCAGTGCCCAAAGACTTACGTACTTTATCATCCCTTTTATTTGAATTACTGATCAGCCATACCCAGCATATATTCTATTTCATGACTGTGTAATAAGCTTATGGGCACAATCTCTCCAACAAGGCCACACCTATTCCTAACAGTGCCACTCCCCATGGCCCAAGCGTCGTATGGGGGCCATACCTATTAAAACCACCAAATTCCACTCCATGGCCCCCAAGGGCTTGTAGCCATGATAAAAAGTTCACCTAGTTCAACTTCAAAAGTCCCCATAGTCTATCACAGTCCCGACAATGTTTAAAAATCGAAAGTTTAAAGTCTCTTCTGAGATTCATGCAATCTTTTAACTGTAATCCCCTATAAAATCAAAGTCAAAAAGTAGATCATATACTTCCTACATATCATGGCACAGGATACACACACACACACACACACACACACACACACACACACACTACCAGTCCACAGCGTAGGGAATGGAGCATAGTGAGGTAATACTGGACCAAAGGCTGAAAACCAAGCTGGGCGAACTCCAGACTCTGCATCTCCATGTCTGATGTCAACTGGGCTGGCTCCATTGTTAGCAGCTTTCTTCAGCAGGCATCCCAAGGCTCTGGCACCTCTAATCTCTTGGGGTATTTAAGACAATCCAGGCTGCACCTTCACAGCGTCAATAGTGGCCTCTCCGGGGCCTCTGCGGACCTGCCACACATCTGGCCTCAGCGATTTTCTTTAGTTGCAGGGGGAAATTGCACAACCCCTTTCTTATTATCTTTGTCCCTAAAGCCAGAACCACATGGCCAAAACTGACAAGTTCTGCTGCCTGCTAGGGCTGGAACATGGCCTCCTTGTTCAATTACATCATTACCAGCCTTGTTTTCAGTGGTTTCTATCACTGCCTAAGCTTGGCTGTCATGGAATTTGCTCTGTATACCAGGCTGGCCTAGGACTCAGCATGCCTCTCTGTCTTCTGAGTTTGGGGGTTAAAGGTATGTACCACTATGCCTGGACCCAAGCTTCTCTTTAATTCTTTTTCACAAGATGGAAGGACGGGTAGCTGGGTGGGATCTTTCCCGGAGGTCCCTTAATTCCATTTAAAAACTTTAATCCGTTTATCTCTTGAACACAGGACTTAGGGCCTTTCCATTTCCTGGTGTCTCTTTAATCCCTGAACCATACATTTTATATTTTTGCTTTCTCAGCTTGCTACCTTTGATCAAAACACTCTTCTTAAGAGTGAACCACAGACCGGGTTCTATCCTAGGCCGTTTTGAGATTTTCTTTACTAATGCAATTAATCTAAATCTCTTCACCTTAGCCACAGGCAGACTCTTTGGACAAAGGCAAAAAGGAGCCACATTCTTCACCAGAATACCATCAGGAACAATCTCTAGGTAACATACTAAAACTCTTCTCCACTGAAACCTCTGAGCTAAATCCCCACAGTTCAAATCATCCTCAGCACCACGGTCTTCCAAGCTTCTAATAGTATGGTCCACTAAGCCCCATGTAAAGCATTCCACTGCTTCCGTAATCCAAAGCTCCCAAATCCACATTCCTCCAAACAAAAGCGTAGTCAGGCCTATCACAGCAATACCCGAGTCCCTGGTCCCCTTTCTGTCTTAGTAAAGGTGTCATTGCTGTGAAGAGAGACACCATGAGCAAATCAACTCTTATAAAGAAGACATTTCACTGGGGCTGGCTTACAGTTTCAGAGGTTCAGTACATTATCATCTGCTGCAGGTTATTTGATCACATTATGAACCCCAAGATTGTGAGCAGAAAAAATCTTGTGGTCTTTTACCCAAGAGCTTTCTGTTTACTGTAAACAGCAGTTGTGGTGTGGCTCAGCCCTAGCACACACCTTCACCCAAAAGTTCTCTGTTAATAAGAGCTAATAACATCAGTGATAGGTCACGAGCAGAGCAAGCAATCAGCTGACAGGGAGTGAATGTAAGAAAACCCCGGAAGGAGAAAGGAGGGTATGTGGAGAACAAGGAGGTGCTTTTCCCTTCTGAGATGTTGGTGGAGTAGAAAAGATTCAGCTGGGTGCTTTCTCTCTCTGCCTCTCTGAGCTAGCAGGCTTTTACCACAGTGTCTGGGTCCTGAGTCTTCATGTGTTAACCGCATGTTGTTTTAAAAACAAAAATCATCATGTTGTGAAATATGGCAGCCCGTAGACAGACATGGTGCTGGAGAAGCCAAAAGTTCCACATCTTGATCTACAGGCAACAGAAGGGAACTGTGTTAGGTTCTGGGAGGAGCTTGAGCATAGATCTCAAAACCTACCCCCACTGTGACACATTTTTTCCAAGGCCATATACCTACTCCAACAACGCTATATACCTAATAGTGTTACTACTCCCCGTAGGGCAAGCATTCATACTCATGGGTCTATAGGGGCCATGCCTAGTCAACCCACACTATGTCTTGCCATTGAATCTAAGCTGATAATTAAGAAGCCTACTAATATCAGCTACTTAAAATGTACATACTTCCTGACCACCAAGATCCCTCCCAGAAGCATGCTGCGCTCTGTGCTGTGTATGGGTTGCAATGTCTTTGTTCCCACTTTCCTTTATTTTTAGTGGTTGGCATTGGTGCTCCCCATCTGGTTCTCTAGTCACTACCCCTCAGGTGAACACTGGATGGAGGCAGAACAGTTAACAGCTGTGTTGTGTGGGGTCTAACGTTCTTGCCCAGCTGCAGCCCAGCTGTATTTAGCCCTGCTGAATTCTTGAGTCACATACTACAGGGCTGTCTATATCTCATGGCTGAAGATGAACCATGATATATTTTTTTTATTTTTACATTGGTATTTTGCTTGCATATGTTTCTGTGTGAGGGCTTCAGATCCCTTGAAACTGTAGTTATAGGCAGTTCTGAGCTGCCATGTGGGTGCTGGGAATTAAACCTAGGCCCTTTCTCTGGAAGAGCAGTCAGTGCTCCCAACCACTGAACCATCTCTCCAGCCCCAGGCCATGATGTTTAAGCCCCGTACCCCAACACTGTTAGGTCTTCTGGCTGCAGCTTTGCTGCACCAGTGACAATCCATCTGGGCTTCCTTTACTCTATCAGCTTCTCATCCAACCTCCCTCTCTGTAAATCTCAGTACTGAGTATCAGGGGCCTGGCTTCACCAAGTCTTGATTTATCAAAACAAACATACCTTCCCAGCAGAATTGGCCTGAGCTTGATCCTTGGAATCCACAAGGTAGAAGGAAGAGCTGACACTTACAGGAGGTTTAACTTCCACACCTAAGCCATGGCATACATGTGACTACACAGAGATATAAACAAGCTTAAAAAAAATCAAGTTTCTGACACGGCCATATCCATGGAAACAGTGAAAGTCATGATCCGAGCAGTTGTCTGACACAGGTCCAGCAGGGCTGAGCTGGTTGCTGTGAGTGCTGTCACTATATCTTACCTTTAGGTTTTGGTCTCTGTGCACTGCATTCTTGGGGGACTTTCTGCATTATAACTCATTTTATGTCTTCTCCTAAGAAAACTGTGTATGCGTCTTTTTAGGAAAGTTCTAAACTTGTATCCCTTCTGCTTTTAGGGAGGTAACTCTAATCTGGCTCTATCTGTAACTCATCCTGATGCCCTGGAGACTGTGATGAATGAGCAGTAAGCTATGAATTTCTAGATGGGGCCATGACTCTGGCAATCGTCCTGTGGTATCTGCCCCTAAGTGAACTCAAGCAGGATAATTGGAGAGGGGAAACAGAGATAACTGACAAACTCTGACTGGCCAGGCAAACTAGTAGTAGATTCTAAACTTCCCTTTACATTTAGAACTCTCTCAAAATGTAGTTTAAGGATAGGGGGTCATACACCCTGGCCTGTGACTCAGTAAATGAGATAGGCTGAAATAACATTTTCCTACTTTCTAGCGTAAATGAAAAAATGATACACTAAAAGGAGTTAGGTATGAGTATTTGCTATTCACAAAAAGACCAGTTCAGATATTTTGTCTGCAGTGCTTTAAAAACTGCAACCACTGCCAGCAACCACTGAGAGCAGGCTGTAATACACGTGTTTGCTTTGGCAGTGGCATTCTTTAGTTCTCTGAATTGGAGCTATACAGCTGATAACAGTTAGAGCTGTTCTGTTTGTACTTTCAAATTGGGACTGAACCTGTAACCCTGGACACGTAATGAAATACATCAAACACATGTCCAGACTAGATAATCATTAGTGCGTCTTTGTCCTGTCAAACCTGTATGATTAAGGAAGCAACCCGATGGCTCATTGGTCAGAGCTGCAAGATTCCCCTGACCACCACGCCTGACTCACTCCTCCCTCACAAACTCCTTGTCATCTCTTGGGCCACCTTGTCAAAGGACTAGGGCTGGCTCCTGGCACCCCTCCCCATAAACAAGAAACCCTGTCTCAACAAAACAAAACAAAACAAAACAAAACAAAACAAAACAAAACGTACACATGACACTTTCTACAATCAGATCCGAAGGGCAGTTCCAGCATGCTTGACGACAACAACGGCCCATGTGGGGCCTGGCACATGAGAGCACTCTTCACCCGGTAGCTTCGACCTCTGAAGCCTGCCTGAAGTGTTTAAAGATGTTGCTATGGGTCATATTTGTTCTTACGAAATCCACTCGGATAAACACTAACATACTGGAAGAAAGCAATCATTCTTTGAAACCACTCAATGAGAACACAAGTCTGCATCAATTCTTGAGTACCTGACTACTTCTAAAAACAGGGCCAATGTGTTCCAAAAATTTTAGTTCTAAGGATAGAGAGATTAAGTGGCATGAGTGTGTAGAATTAAATGACTATCACCCAATTTCTATGAGCCCAGATATGTCCTCAAATACTCCTCCTCTGATCCATAAAGAGATTCCAGCAGCTGTTTAACATGAAGCACACTGCATGGTGTGTGCACGGTGCGGTTAAGACTCCGGCTTTGTGGTGAAGACACAGCTAGATCAGTGGATAAGTACAAAGACTCCACAGAGCAGTAGCAGAGTATATTAGTGACGACTGAAGTTCTACGCACTTTCATCCACTTCTTTTGTTCTCTTGATCAAAAAGTTTCGTTCACTAGCAAAAAGGAAGCCAGAAATTATGAGTCAAGCCTTAAGACAATGTCCAGCTCACCACAGCCTCGTGCTGTTCGGTGGCATGACATCATAACCCTTACTACATAACCACAGACTTCAGTGCTTTGAAATTACTTCTGCCTCAATGGATCCAGTGAGCCCAAAAGGCTTTGTTGTGACTTTCTGCTTTGTTAGTTCACAGGTTTGTTGGCACGATTCAGTTCCCAAAATGGTGGGCCTGAGTCTTCCTCCTTAGGGAAAGTAGGTTGGTTGGACACAGGCTGGCTCTTACCTGGCTTCTGGCCACGTGGATTTCAGAATGTTCCTGTCCTTCCTCTATGGCAGCCCATTGTGGGTGGTGACACTCCTGGGCTGGTGATCCTAGACTGTATAAGACAGCAGGCTGAGCAAGCCACGGCCTCTGCAACAACTCCAGTTCCTGTCCTGTTTGAGTTCACTCACTGATTAACTGGATGCATAAACTGAAAGCAAATGCATCCTCCCCAGGTTGCCTTGGTAACAGTGTTTTCATCACAGCAGTAGCAGTCCTGGCTGGAAGAGCCCCCATTGCTGCATTTCTAAGTTCTCACTGTACACAAAGAAAGCTGAGAGTGACTACGGAATCCCAAGAGTCCGTGGGCCTTGACAGAGTAGTCACTAAGATGGAAGGAAGTCTTCTACAACTTTAATTACCTTCACTCCACACACTACAGACAAGTCAACACGTGTGGTACCACCCAAAGGAAATTCTCAAGAATCCACAAGGGCATGGATTCTCAAGTTGGAAGTCATCACTGTTAAGGCCTGGTGATGGCCACAGAATCAGCACAAGCCACCACTACATGTGGCTAAGCCTTCCCCTAAGAAGGCTGACAAGTAATGGTCCATTTTCTCCAAGTGCTGAGGGGCACTGCAGTCACTGCTGTGGCTGTCGACACCCCCAGGGTTACGGATGGCAAGAGCTCCACTCTTCGGACTCTCCCTTGTATGACCATCTCCTGTCGTATTTACTTAGCTCTGGTTCAGAGTAGCCTTAAATCTCCATCGTTCGACATATTTACCTGTCCTCACTCAGGGACCAGCTCTACCCAGAAGCCAACAGTTTCAGTCTTCCAGTTTTGTGAACTCTTAAGACACAAGCTCACAAAGCATGCTTACTTTTCCACAAGCAGCAGGTTTCCACACTCCTGCCCAGGTCCCGTGCTGACACCGGACTTTCTGTTGGGACATCCCGATGAGTGGAATGACTATGCAAGCACACTTTAACAACCCTGCTGGTCTGTGGCAAGATTAGAGAGGCAAGCAGTACTGTGCCCAGACCTTAGTCATCATGGCCATACACTCCTAAATTAAAAGGAAACAGGTTTGTCTCCCTAGCCTTTGTTCTTATTTTTTAATCTGCATGCATGTGCATGTATGTGCAAGTACATGCAGAAACCAAAAGAGGGTGTTTACATTTCCTGGAGCTATGAGCCACCCAACATGGGTGCTGCAAACTTAACTCAGGTCCTCTGCAGAGCAAGCAAGTGCCCTGAACTCCTGAGCCATGGCTCTCTTTTACTCCACCCACAGCGATGAAATCGCTATTTTACACCAGCTCCACAAAGCCACTTCAGTGACCACTTAGTTAACACAAACACAGACGACTCTCTATGCAAGGCCAAGAAGTCCTACAGGCAAACGTTTTTACTTCTACAAAGCACCTTACTGAACTCAGACAACCCTTACTGAAATTGAGAAGAAAACACATTTCACTATAAACATTCATGGGAACCATTTTAAATATCCTGGGACCCAAGGGAAAAACACACAGCCTAAATGGCTCCACATCCGTGTGGCACCAAGGACTGCCATCTGACCTGTACTCCCAGTAGGATTTGACCAAGAATTAGAGAAAGTTTCATTTGCTGAGAGGGTCTCTACAAGATGGCATCCAAAGCTGGGCATGGCAACTCCTGCTCATAAGCCCAGTAATTGGGAGGCTGAAGCAGGTTGTCAGGTTCCTGACTTAACCAAATCATCGAAACGATGCCGATGCTGTTGAAGGCTGAGGAGGAAAAAGAACAAGTCTTGAGACACCTCCCTATAAAACACAAATAGGGACAGGCACGAGAGCAGGCAGGTGTCTGCCAACGAGCAGAGCTGCCACCACATGAGGTGACAGGCAACCAACGGTGACACAAGTCCTAGCTGCCCTGCCTGTCTGCTCTAGTCAGACTAAAAGCCCAAGAACATCCTACAAAGTAGCTAACCCACACCCTATAACTAAGCCACACCCTGTAAGAGAAGGAATCACAAGATGGAGGCAGCCAGGGCCACACCAGCTGAGACTGTCATCCAGCTGCTTGGAAGTGAGGCAGTTCCAATGGCTAGGGCTTAGTGGTCTTTTCACCTCAAGGTCAGGCCCATGTGTAAGACCTATGGCAGGAAAGACCCACTGCTGCTAAAATGCTTCCCCTGGGCAGGGAACTAAGCAAAGTCTGCTCTTCCTTCTAAGAGCCCAATAACATGCTTCATACACATCCCACGGTTCTACCAGCATTCATTCTGGGGAACCAATGAATTACTGGGCTTATTTGTAGAGCAGGTGAAGGCTACTTACAGAGGCTCCCCTGGGTTTCCCTCCCCTGCAAAAGGCAGTGCCAACGTCTTTAGCCAGCAGATGATGGCTTCCCCACAGACACAGAGATGGAATCCTCACCCTGGTCTTTTTGGCCTGTATCCTCTGGCTCCTCCCCAAGGTAGAGTTGCATACAACTTGTGGTATGGAGCAGCTGGACATTCATTCAGGTGAAGATTCTATGACCCTCCCCAGGGCATGAAAATAGTCAACAAATCCAGCTGGATTGATCTTTTATAAGCAAGGCACAGCTGAGCTCCCAGAGATAGCTGGTGTTTGGCTCAGAGCATAATAGGAAGACACGGAGAGCGTAGGTAATGTTCTAATGTAACTAACGCTCAACAGTGCAGACAAAATACATCACACATACAGGAAAGGAAGAGCTCCTGCAAGAACGCTGACGGCAGAATCTGGGTGAGGGGAACACGGCTGACAGGGAAACGTTTCAAGAGGCCAAGGATACAGAGACATCACTGAGTACAAAGTTTGCCCTACATTTGTGTGCAATAAGTAAACTCAGACAGCACATCTGAGCACGAGGCTGACAGGGAAACACTGCTGGAGAGGACAAATGTGACCAGGCTAGCACTCCTGGAGGCAAGGCAGGGGACACAGTATAGTTCCACCCAGGTCTACTTCTCCATCTTTAAATGCTGAGACCGTCAGTGACTCAATCGGCATGAGTTTTGCTCTGTGCTAAAGCCGGGTCAAGGATCCAGCACAACCCAGGTCCTGTCTGTCTCACCTTACTGAAGCAGGAAGCTGCTCAGGACACACTGGCTGACAACTCTGGAGCAGGCCAGCTTTCAATTCCTATACAAGAGGACTCTGGTTTTCGCTCCCATTAGCCAACTAAAAGCAAATCCAAGTCACATGCCAAGACATATTATCATAATAGCTCTTTATTTCATGACCCAAGCAATCTCCACCACACTTAGAGCACCTCCAGGATAAGCACAAACGGTCCCCAAAACTGCTCTCATGATTCAACAGCCTTCCCTCTGGGATGGCTTACCTCACCCTTTATCACAAAGGCACAGAAGTCACCTGAGACCTCAGTGTCAGCCTGACTGCACAACCCTCTGATGTGCAGTCCAAAAAGTATTAATGCACAGCGCTGCTCCCCAAAGAGTTGCAGATTTTTACTATAATTTTAGGAGACTAGGCCACTATTGGCCCCACGAGTGATCTGAACTTCTGCAAAGGCTGTGTTGCATTAGCCTGTAACAGCAGAAACATGTATCCACTTTGCAAAAGCAACTCCTAAATGCTAGAAAACACAGCTCTTCCCAGACTGTGGCCACCCACTCATTTCCAGGTCCCAGCTAAGGACATTCTAGATTTGATCTCCAACAAGGGATGGTACCAATTCAGTGTGTGGAGACATCTTCACCGGGATGGCTCAGCTGCACCTGGGTCACATGCAGGGGCGGAGTCTGGGGTGCAGGGGTCTTGTGCTGTCTGCTTGGCATCCTCTTCGTCTTCATGCTGCTCTGGGCTGGCAGCACTCTCGTCCGTAAGAATGACACCCTCACTCTTCTTCTCTCCCAACACCTCCACACCCATCATCCTGAGGTAATGAAGCCGCTCATTTTTGGGCACAAAAGTTCGAATGGAGGCCTTTCCCCGCCACCCACACAGCACGATGGGGCACTGCAGGGCGTCTGGATTCCTGCCAAAAAAGAAGGGCCCATGTAAGCATTAAGCACGCTGTTCAATCCACCATCTCGTGGTGTCTACACGCAACCTCTGGAAAAAGTGCTGAGCCTACTCCCTACTCTGCCATGTGTGCGGTCAGAGTTATGATCCTGCTACCCTCAGTGCTGCTGGGAACTCCCCACAGGGCAAGGCCCTAAAACTCCTGTAGGCTGCGACTCCTGCACTAGCCTTCAAGTGTGTGCTGTGGTCACACAAGCTGCCATGCCCAGCTACTTATCCAACAGCAGGCACACATACTTACGCAGAATCTGGTTCATACTTCAGCACAACACTTCCCTTTGCTAGAAGAAAAGAGAAACAGACACATGTGACAAGGTTTTTCACTTTCACAACTACTGAGCAAATGTGTGTGCTGTTCCAAGAGGGGTCAGCGAGCTCTTGGTCTCAGGCACAGGCTGAAGCAGAGTCCGGAGAGTGAAAGACAGAGACACAGAGAGACAGAATACAATGTGTGTGCAAGAACATAGTATTTAGCACATTCTCTGGGAAAGAAACAAGAAGTTGAGAGTTAACTGGTCAATTCTAAACACTCAAGGTTAAATAAAGTCCCAACTCCTAGATACAGCAAAAATAACATGAGAGTTAACAAGTCCTATACTCTGTCAGCTAGACACAGGGTAAGGGCCAGTGGGACAGCTCAGCTGGTCAAAGTGCTTCCTGTCCAAGCCTAAAGACTGGAGCCTGAAGTCAGACCCAGAAGCCACCCCGGACAGAGGGAACCAATTTCTGCAGGTTGTCATCTGACCTCCCCATGTACACTATGGCACGGGTATGCCCCATACCCAACCAAAGATATCAAGTAAACCTTCACAGAAGATTTAAAAGAAAGAAATGTAAAGTTCCTGTTCCTTCTCTGCTGAAGGGAGTGTTCTGCATTCTGCAGGCCTGTGACTCACACCAGGATGAGAAGAGGGTACAGGAGGCCAAGACAGCGTGGTACCCCAGACTGAGCTGCACTCACCAACAGACTGTGAGAAAGGTACAAACAAAAGAAAAGCAGAACAGGACACACTTGAAGATGTCACCACGGTGACCTAACACCGGATGGGCCTAATACAGGGGAACCTGAACTCAAGTCCTACCAGGTTTGTACAGGAGTCAAGAGGTGCTACATGACCAGAACTCAGGCACCATCCAGCTCAGCAAGGTGCCAAGAAAAACAGCTGAAGAGGCCAGGCCCCAGTGCCTTATGATGAGTACAAGTAGGGGTTCCCTGAGGGACAAGGCAAAAACCCTCAGAAGGACTCAAGGCTTTCCTACACGTGGCACAGCACATCCTAAGCTCACCATAGTCTCTGTAAGGCTATCTCTAAGTGACTTCAAATCCCTTCGGGAACACTGACCTGTCAGCAGCTGTTATCCCACAGGCATTCTGATCGTGAATGCTCTAGCAACCCATTGTGATTCTGTATTACTTGCTGTGTAGCCAAGCATGACCTTGAATTTCTGATCTTACTAAGTGCTATAACTACAGGCATGCACAGTTCATGCAGTGTCTGGAGATCAAACCCAGGGTTCTGAGAATGCTGAGGGAACCTTGTGCCAACTGAGCACATCCCCTGCCAGACAGGGCTGCTTTTCCTCTGTTATCCTCAACCCATAACCAGTCAAATCTGAGGGTGTGAACACACAGGACTAACTGAGGAATGTGCAGCTGTCATTTGCAGTCCTCATGGAGGTAATACAAGCTAGCTAGCTCTTGGACCTTTACTCACTGAGGTCCTTGACTTGATTGTAGGCCTCACTGCTCAGTTTTCTAAAGAACGGGTTCTCCTGGGTCAACAGGGTCTTCACATCTTCCATGGATACAGTGATGATTCTTGATTTGATAAATGGATACAATGTATATATTCCCTGTAAGAGTGAAGAAAGAGCACTGTGATCCATGGTCCACGAAGGGCTTTCTTGTATGGTTCCTGACTTGACTCAAGTCCCTCCCTTGGCTCAAGGCTACAAAGAAACCTAGGTCCTGGAGGAACTTAGTGGCCCACCAGAAGGCCCCTCTCTGGCTGTTTCACATTAACCATGGCTAGGACTTTGAAACCCTTTTCCAAATTACCTCCTGTGCCAAACGGAACGCACAGTCAAACTCTTCACCACTGTTATTTCGACGCCAGACTTTTATCCCAGTGTTAATAACCTGTAAGTTAAAAATGAGATTCACCGGGAATTCAGGACAACCTTTCACTGCTGCTCCTTTCACTATAGGCCGTATGGCTGCCAGTGAACAGCTTTACAAAGAGACGGTCAGAACAATGGTCCTTTTCTGGAACTGGTTTTCAAGAATCAAATCACAGTTCTAATAGCTCCTATGCCCATAGCTTAAGGCAACCATTAAACAATTAAACACGAGAATAAGTTGGCCACATCTAAGTATGCATCAAGACAGAGGTGCCTCATGTTAACTGCTCCGACAGCGCAGAAGACCCAAGGAGCTGAACAAGGCAGCTCATGATAGCACTGTCAGGAAGCACAGTCACCAGGCTGGCAACGCTAAGAAAACTGTCCAGGAAGAAAACAAAGAGGACACACTGGGACCTGCCCCTCCCGAGTGAAAGCAGTGGGTGTGCAGGGCCCTGCTTGTGCTTGGCCCCGCCCCCCCTGCCCCCAGCCACCTTCATCTTCTCGCTGTTGTTCAGCAGTACATTCCTCAGCTCCTTGGACACCATATAAAGCTGCCGCTTCTTCCCTTCTGTGGTTCGCGTTAACAAATTCATCCTCGGGAACGAAGGATCCAAAGCGTAAAACTTCCTGTCGACAAAGGAGCACTGCTTACAGCCCGGCAGCCACCTGGCCGCACCTTGGAGCACAGCAGGATGTGCCCAGAGGACAGCCAGGGAAAGGGCTGGTGCAAGAGCTGCTCTTCTGCAATTGCTATTTCAATGACCAGGAGCCCAGACTCCTAACCTGGGCCAAAGCTTCAAGCTTTCACAATGCATGCATTTCTGTGTTCCCTATGCAGACAATTCATTCTCACTCGAGCCTACTGGCTCCTCAAATTCCCAAGTAAGAGCAGACCAGGAGCCTCGGCCACTGCCTGCTAGACTCTGTTAAGTGATCTAAACCCACACTGGGTCCCAGCTGACAGTGCTTCCTGTCGCCTTTACCTCCAGGTGGTTTTTCAGCTTAATAAAGAAGGCTGGTATCTCCCAAGTACTACCCAGATCTAAGGCACGATCAGGAGGAAGAGAGCTAACTACCAAATACTAGCTGAAGGTGACTGTAAGGCATGTGCTTTGCTACAGTCAACTTTATAAAGCGGGATTCACACGGCTGGCTCCTTACTCAATAGGTGGAAATAAAGGGTCATCTTCAGGAATGAATACAAACGGGTCTTCTTTAAATCCAAACAACTTCATTTTCTTTGATGGAGGAGGGCTGAGGAGGGAAGAGGGAGGTGGTGAGGTGGTCAGCAAGTGTGGCAGGAGCAGTCCATACCAGCAGCACTCATCCTGCCCTGCCAGCACTCAACCCTGTGCTGTAGTGCTACAGCATCTGTGGGTGCTGATTAACCTACACAACACAACACACCAGTTGTGCCGTGTCCCCTTTCCCCTGAAAGTCACCATGGCTAAGGCTCTGGGACCCCATTTAATTTAACAAGGAGGGCTATAAAGACGACAGCCCTACTCAGATGTCGTCCTCTTCCTCACCCACACACGCCATCTTTCTTCTCATTACTCTCTGTGTTCTCAGTGGTGCAAGTTGCTTCTGAGTCACCAGTTCCAGTGATCATCTGATTTTCCAGCTCAGACTGATCACTGGGATTTCCCTCTGTGGATGCTGCAGGGCTGGATGCCCTGGGCTCTCTGGCCTCTGTAGATTTACTCTGTACCTGTTAAAGGGAACAAATTCATTTTCACACAGAAGCAACATACTTCACACCACTGAAGGAAATTAAGACTAGTATGTTCCTGTCAACCAGTTCTATTTTTTTTATTGCACTGGAAGACAAATATTCTTTTTACAACATACTGCTTTTAAAATGCTCTTTAAATGGAATCTGCAGGCACTGTTCAATTCAGAGCTGACTCTCCAATAGCCTCACAAAGAACATCCCAGAGGCCTATAGAGCCAGCCTGCTCTTACTCAGTAACCCTGTGTCCGTTCTGGGTAAGGCACATGAGTTCACAGGAATGTGAGTTTGTGCTAACCATGGGTCCTGCAGGGTTAGGCTCAGGCACATAACTGATGACATCATAACAAAAGAGAGCTGTGGAAATTGTTCCAGGGTATAATTAGAGGGAAAACACATCCAGGGCCTCGGGAACTAGAGTGAAGAACCGAGGCAATCATGATATACAACTAACTGGCTTCAAAGCAGAGGCAAGCTGTTTCGTTCACACATTGAAGCTCTTTTAGCCTGGGGATGCAGCCTGGTATTCTAGCACGCTTGCCTACCACAAAAAGCCTTCTATGGTTATAGAATGCAGCCAGGAATTGACGTGCAAACTTCTGTTTCGTCAAGGTCATCTTAAATTAGGACTAAGGCTTCTCAGCTCTGAAAAAAACAGAATGAAACTGTTCTCTCAAAGGACCTCATCCTTCTCTGGCCACCGGTGGCTGAGGGTAACTGTTGCTCCAGCTTCTAGCTGATCTAGCTGAGACTATAGTCCTAAGTCTAGAGTCCCAACTCCTTGGGAGTAAAGCTTAGAGCTGTACTCTTCTCTGGTAGAAGTAGGACGGCAGCCATATGGCAGTGTACATTTTCTAGCAGTGTGCTTAAAACAGAAGTAAAGCTGACTTGAGCTTTACTAATACATTTTACTTATGCCAGTGTGTTTGAAATACTGTTTCTACGTAGTCATTTGAGGTTTAATATCGGAGGGCACTTTGTGTTTTCTTACAATGTGTTTTAACAGTGGCATGCATTTAGTTATTTGGTGCTGATGTTGAAACTAGAGTCCGTAGCCTATGCTAAGCACATGTTTTGCCTCCAGCCCCAGTAGTGTATGCTCTGGCTGTGACGCTTCTTAGTGGGTAATAGTGGCATCTCCTGCTCTCACTTCTGACAGCCGGTGGCTCTAAGCTCGCGGGAACAGTTCCGGGGCTGTTATGAGTATGCTGTAGACTGACCTACACCTGAGGTGCCTCTGGCTTCATGCTGTTTTAAGAGGGTTTTGGCCTCTCTTCCATTTTACTGTTGATATATTGTTTTGCTTTTTAAAACACTTTTGTGTCACTTGCTGAGTTCCATGTTAGCACATCTCTCTCTCACTCTGTCTCATACTCAGTTTCGGGTATCTGGCCTGGCTTGTGTGTGAGTGAATAGTGTGCCCTGCTAGAGACATACTCCCATGAAGTAGTATCTTACTAGTCAGTCATGCAGAGGCGGACACCGCTCACAATTAAAGCCACAGACACAGCACAGCTGTGTGTAACAGCCTCCCACAACGGCTCAGGTCAGGAGGAGACCGTCTTGCTGTGGGGCAGCACTTACAGTGAGCAGGATGTACCTCATGATGCAGGGCGGTAAATGTCAGAGGACTCATCACGGGCTCAGAGTCCATAGTCCTGCCCACCATCCATCTCATGGCCTTTCAACTGCTCTTAAGGAGCCGGGGATAAGACAGAGACAGGATGTGCCCCCAAATACACCCTTTCTCACTGGCTCTTTGTGGAGAATGCCTATGTTTATAAAATCTGAAATTCAAATGAAGCCCCCTTTCTTTAAGCTCAGATTTTCTTAACACCCTCAGCCCTCAAAACCTCCACTTTGTTCTGCATTTGAAATGAATTACCTCTTACAGGTTTTGTCTTCTGTTAAAGCTTACCTTGGGCTGTCGTTTGTTCCATGGCATTGGTGCTTTCTTGATCAATACTGCCACAAAGAACCCTCCAGTATTCTGATGATGGGGCAGTATTCGAAGGCTACAACAGCACACACACAAAATGTCATGCAAATGATCCCTTTGGTATCACAGAGTCTGGCCTTATGGCAGACACTCAGCCCTATGCACAGAAGAGCCGCATAGCCTCATTGAAAAGTCCAAGGAGGGGAAGGCAAGGGGCACACAGGGCTAGGGAGACGAACGTGGTGACCAAGGCACACTACCTGCATTTATGGCGCTATCAGAATGAAGCAACTGTGCTGTATGTACAGTTACTACACAGAAATGAAGAGAGGAGGGAAGGCACATGCAGTTGCCAAAGTATTAACTCTGAAATTGGAACCAATTCCAGTATTTGTAAACACTGGTGCCAGCAAACAATGGATACCAACTTCATCACCTGACAGACGGTCTCCCTACTCCACAGCCCACAGTGCGTACAAACTTACCATCGCTCTAGATGCATCGCCTGTAGCTTTTCCAGGTCCTTTGGTGGGAACATGGTAGGCCGGATTTGCGTATGCCTGCCCTGGGGAACCTCATGCCAGTCTGCAAACCACTGCCCATCTCTAGTCATGACCTGTTGAAAGAGACCAGCACAGTGACGAATACACTGGTATCCAGGGCAAGGCGACTGCCCCACATGAATAACCTTCACCTCAAAGTCCAGGATCAGCATCATCACAACCACTGATTCGGTTTCCATTTTGTTTTTAAAACAAATGTCAGCTTGTTTTGTGCAGGGAGATCAAGGGGGAACTGCTTTGATTTATAAACCAAAGTTTAACTGCAAACCACACGCATTGAAGAAAAAGTATCAAGGTCACATTTATAGGCATGAAAGCAAAGCCAGGTTCCATATGAGAAACAAAAGAAGAAAAAAACCCACATACAATTATAGCATTTGTGAAACAGAATCTGCAAGTGAAATCTATACTGTATAACCATGTGATGCACTGATTAACAATGCACAAACACAAATGTTTTCCAATGTTTGTGGCTCTTTCAAGGTGTCCTTGGTCCTTAGAAATAAAAGTCCCCATCACAAGATTACCTTCCACTGTGAGACTCCAGGCATCCACTTTAGTCCCGGCAACTCAGCAGATACATCAGCAAGCTCGAGAGCACCTAGGAACATACCAAACAAACAAACAAACAAACAAACACCTCACAAAGGCTTGTACAGTGTGCCCATTCAAAGAAACCCCAATAAAGTGCATACACCAACTCCACTCTTAAGAATGACCAGAGAAGGCAAGTCCATAGACAAAAAGCAGCTTAGAGTGGGACAGGGCGTGAAAGCCAGCGAGCATGAAGAACTTTCTTGGGGTGCAAAAACGGTTACAGACCCAGCTGAGTGAGTTTACTAAAGTCATTTAACTACATTCTCAAAATGCAAGTTAAAACTCAATAAAGCTGCTAAAACACACAGGTATTTTTATGGTTACAATGAAGCTGTAAGCCTAACTACAGAGTCACTGCCTGTGTGCCCCCACAACTAGGATTCAGAGGCAGGTGTGTTCTACACACACATTGGCTAGGTGATCTGTGTCTTCATGCTTTTTTGTCTAACAATCGTCCCAGAAATTATGTTCAATCATGAAAGTTTTCTAAAATTGTCCACTGGGTATAATGGGGGCAGCCTTACAGCAGGGCAGCTGTGAACATTCTCTGGTCCTGTGGTCTACAACAGTGACATTTTAAGAAGCTGTACAGTGGAGCCATCAGTTAGCATTTAACCAGCTACCAATACAGACTTGAGGAAAACGACAAAGCCCCTTGGAGAGGTAAAGACAAACCAAGTAACTGTAAACAAACCAAAAGGCTAAGGGAACCTTCCACAGAAGCAGTCTCCTCTTAAGAGCATCTCTCCTTCAAGCAACCTCCAAGTGTCAACAGCAGTTCTCTCCAGCAAGGGCCACTGGCTATATCAAGGAGCAGAGCTCTCCCCAAGCCAGGCAGGAGCTCAGCCCATCTCCAGATTCCATGGCTGTGAGCCATCTTTCCTCCATGTGTTAGCTCTGAGCATCTGACAGTCCCTGCACCTAAGTCCTCTATGTACTTCTTGTTGTTCCATTTTCTGTTTAAAGCTTTCGAGTAGGAACAAATGCCAGGCCTGAAGACAGAAGAAAGGGTCCTGTGCTTCGGGTGAGATTAGCTGCATCAGTGTCCACTCTAGTCAAGGGAACTGCTCACCAGGAAACCAGAGTCATTTTTTATTCCAATAAAAAGCACCACCAGAGTGTGAATCCCTCTAATCCTTCAGCTACCTTCAGAGGGTTCTGCTGAGGATCACTCTCAGGAACTGTTCGCGCCAGTCAAAGACTGTCACTGAGCTACATCCCCAACCTGGGCTTTTTTAACAAGGAAGTCCTGTGAAGCTCAGGCTAGCCCTAACTTAGTCCCTCTGCCTCCCTCTCCCTGAGGCTGACAGCACAGGTCCTCCATTTGGCTTAAGTGAGAGGAACTAGCTGCCAATGCTAAGTATGCTGAGTGCTTCTCATAGCTCTGGGACTAGACTGTCCTTCTAGCTATCAGAATCCCCATCTTCCCTGAATGTCAGCTAACAAATGCATAAATCTGATCCCTTGGCTCAGAGTGCCTATGAGTATGACATAATGATAATTTCCTTCTCCATGTGCAAAATAACTGTTCCAAAACCCCATCTTTACTAAGGCTAAATAAAGTGTAAGAATCCAGTCCAATACATCAAGTGTCAATCCAAAGGACCCAGCTGAGGGCTGACTACACAGCCCAGAGCAGCCAGAGCTGAGGCACACCTAACGCATGGGATGGCAGGTGGTGGGTGCTGAGCCACAGGAAGTGGGAATGACCTTCCCATGCTATGTTTAACTCCTCCATGCTTGTGAGGACGGCACACTGGTGGACTGTGATATCAAAACATGAAAAAAAATCTGATTGCTTTAAAAACCTCCAATACAGGTTCAGTTAATGGCGGAAAGCTAAGACTTCAGCAAAAGGCTGAAAGTGAACCACTTTCAAAACCATCATAAAAACGCTATTTTGGAATACTGTTAGAAAACGTTGCCTGGCTGACATCACAGTATAACTCAATGTCTAAGACTTCACAGCAGTGGGACGGGGACTAACAATTATTGGTCAGCCAAGGACATGTCAAAGCTGGAACCTGGTGTTACGATGTACGGTGACATCACTACAAAGAGCAGCCTGACAGTCCTCAAGGCTCACTAAAGCATGCAGCCATCCCCGTTCAGATGCACACCCTAGAGCATGCAGGGCAGAGCATGCAGGGCAGAGCATGCAGGGCAGAGCATGCAGGGCAGGCCAAGAGACTCGGAACACAGTGTCACAGCCCCAAACTCATAGGAGCTCAAAGTAGAAATCCAAGTGCCCACCACCGATGATCTGATCAACGAGATAGAACTGGACACACAACTGAGTACAGCTCAGCTTACACACGGAATAAAACCCTGACAGAACCTTGCACTGAGGCAAACAGGGCAGTCATGAAAAGACAGCTATGGGATGACTCACAAGAGGACCCTAGAGTCACAATTCCAGAGACAAAAGCTGAATGGTGGCACAGGAGAGACACACAGCTTCAAGTTCAGTCTTGCAGGATGAGGAACTGAGGACAGTGGTAGAAGCTGCACAGCGTCAATCAGCCTAGCCTACTGCGCTGCACACTTAGAGAGAAGATGCTCACTGGGGATTGTTCTACCCCATAAACTCCTTTATATAAACCAATGTATAAGGGCCTGGGATAGTGACAAACACTCATTTTCTCATTAGAGAAAAATGAGCACGGCTTTGTCCTCAAGCTTTCAGGTTCCAAGCAGTTGACAAAATTACATCAGTCTCAGAAGCCCATTCTTAAGTACAGCATCTCACTTGAAAGAGTTACAGACAACAGTTAAGCACACACGCCCACTCACGGCCCACTTTTTAAGGGCTGGGTGCAGGCATGCTCACCTTCGCTCTTCTCCAGCAGAGCTGCTATCACTGCCTCATCCTCCACCGGGTTCAGGGAACACGTGGAGTACACCATCCTGCCCCCTTCCGCCAGCTGCTCAGCACCTCGAGTCGCAATCCGAAGCTGTAGGCTAAGGGTAGACCTTAGGTTACCACAACAAACAGCCCCAGAACAGAAGCTACAGAACACCTACTTACTCCATTCCATACATGATTTTTATGGCAGTTTTACAATAAGAACAAAGCAAACATCTTGTCTCAAGATTGCAAGTGAATTTAATGTAGTCATATATAAGCTGTATGTCTGTTCCAACATCTATTTTTATGGGTTCTTTTTTCTGTTCTGTTACATGTTTCCAACAGTTTAACAACAAAAGTATAACGTATTTGAAGAATTTCTCTACTAAAAATCTTCACATTTATTGAAACATGTAGTTTTCCTATGAAAAATACAAACGCTTCTCTCCATTTCAGAAAACCAGTAGTGTTTAATAAACAAAGTACTTGTTAACTTGTTTGTAGTCAGTTTACACTAGTACACTAGACCATCCATTACCCACTTTAGAACACGTGCTTTTCATGTTAAAAGGAAAAAAAGAACAGCAAGCTCTCTAGAGAAAGCCACTGAGAACACTGTGCAGGAGGAGGGTCTAGAAGGACGACTCAGCAGCTAAGAGCATGCATTGAGGACCTGGGTTTGGCTCCCACCATCCACATGGTGGCTCATGAACTTGAGCCCTCTGACCTCCATAGGCACCAGGCACACACAGTGTGCATCTATATACATGCTCAGGCAAAACATAAACAGGGAAGAATGCCACACACCAACACCGTGATGGGTTCACGGAAAGATGCTACCATGAGAAGTCCAAAGTGAAACGGACACAGAAAGCAAATAAATATGTACTATGACAGCATAAAAAGTAGCTGTTACTATGCCTTATTTATTAATTTAGTAAGTTAGTTAGTCAAGACAGAGATTCTCTGTATATCAGCCCTGACTGTCCTGGAACTCACTTTGTAGACCAGGCTGGCCTTGAACTAGAAGAGATCTGCCTGCCTCTGCCTAAGTGCTGAGATTAAAGGCACGTGCCACCATGCCAGCTCAGTTACTGCTCTTACTTAAATAAGACTTTAAAGCGACTGTTTCCAACCTTCCTAACACTGCAACCCTTTAATATAGTTCCAAATTATTTTGTTGTTACTTAGTAAGTGTAATATTGCTACAGTTATGAATCATAATGTAAACACCTGATACATATCCTAACAGTGTCACAACCCACAGGTTGGTTGACAATCACTGCTTTAAAGTAACTTCTAGTGGGCAAATTCTCACGAGGCAACAATTAACTGTGGCTCCTGGTGCGACCAGTAGATGGTCTGCCAGGGAGCCACACATCTTGAAGTCTGCCTGTCTCAGGCCAAACAATCCACTTACCCATGGAGCTGCAAGCTGTTTAAGGTAGTCCACTTCTTCCAGACATCAATGTTCTTTCTCATTGTGCCATCGCCACTGGAAAGAAGATATTTAACACGTGAACCCTGCCCAGGTCATACTCAGGCTGAACTGCAAAGCAGATGTTATAAATACTGACTAAAGCAACTCCATCCTCAAACACTTTCTACTTCCACTTTCAGAAAACTACACTTTACATTCAAATCCAAAAGCAAGTAACAGGAACAGAAAGCCTCACTGGATTGCTGCAATGGAGAAGTGCCAGCTACTTGTGACCAGATCCACAGTGTTCCTGCTCCAGCTTACGACCCCACAAAGGTTCATTTCCATATGCTGCAGGAGCAGGTCCACAAGGCAGGAATGTCCTGGCATATAATCACTACTTTAAAATGACTCTCTGGCTGGATGATAGGGCTCATATGGTAGAAACTTTACCATAATTTCAAGAATTTTCTTCAGCCTATAATCAAGAGTTTGTAAGATCAACTTATTTTCAGAATATAAAAATGTTTTATAAAACCCTACGGGTTGAAAACATGGGACCTTCATGGTTAATCAGAATATTATAATTAAAGAAATAAGAGAATTCACGACTCATGTATTTATCACGCTTCATACAGAACACTGAAAGTTTTACTTACCACACTGTTAGTTAAAGTAGTCCATGCTTTTAAGTTTCATGCTAAAGTATAAAATTTCCATTCGTTTTAACTCAGCCACACTCAGTGCTACCAGCTACAAGTCAAACTAAGTTCTGCTATAAGCAGTATGTTTAAGAAATGGCATCCTTTCCAAGAGTTGTCTTAGACACTTTGATAGGTTCTCTCCGCAGATTCTGAGCTCTAATTTCCACCAACCCATTCTGCTCAGGTATTAATGCTTGGGTTTTACCTACTTCTGAACTGATGTCTACAACAGGACAGGGTCTTTCCTTATAAAATAGCTATTAGTGATGTCATACAATGTTTCTACACATAAAGTCTAATTCTCTAACATTTATACCATAAAAACTGAAGTATCAATCAGTACACAGTTAAAATGAGTTCCACAAAGGTTTCAACTCTTAAATTTCTTTCACTAAACTAACAAACTTTAGTAGAAAGCTGACATTTTTTATATACATGCTCCAAGAAGAGAATACTTAAGCTGTGTGTGTGTAGATTTTACACTCCTCAAGGATGCTCCATCTCTTCTGGAGCTGTTATGACGTTCTATACCCAACACCATGCTGAACTGTTTCGCAACTACCTCAAGTCTTCTTTATGTTCAACCTAGCTCCCTCCTCCCTCCCCCTGGCTACAGGAGCCGTGTGCACCACCGCGTTCCTGTGCTACTTCATTTCATCTAGTCTGTGTGTGACTGGACTTCCTGATAGAGTTTAAGCATTCTAGCCTTTTAATAACATAAATACCTGCAAGGGACATCACATAAAACTCGATCATAGAAGAGAATCTCTTTCCTTCCGTCCACATCCACTGTAAGTCTAGGTATGCTGGATGCGTCATGGTTTACCACCATGATGCAGGGACTGCTCAACCTTTTGGCCTGATGGACGAGCAGATAGCAGCGCTTGTTGTCCACGTCATTTGCGATTACAAATCCCTCTAGGAACATAAAATTGGAGTCAGGAGAGATGCAGCAGAAGCAGACTCATCCCCTGAAACACACAACCAGAACCTCAGGGTCGGCAGGTGAGGAGGAAAGCTCCGTGAGACGTAAGACCTCAGAACAAGACTTTATAGAAAAGGAATTGACTGTCAACGTGTCCACTGGCACCTAAACCCTCAAAGCCTTACGACTCCTCTGTTAGCAGGTGTTTACCTTGTGCCAACTCTTGTGCCAATAGCTCTCCTGCTCATATTATTAATTATGAGAGAGGTGTAGACAGAAAGGCACATAAAATCTGGCAGAGTTAAAACCTTGCCCATGTGCCAGTGCTCTGCTTTAGAATGAAAATCTGGCCTGGGGTAGGGTCTGGTCACCTGAGCCCATTATCTGGTTCTAGAACATGATACCCAAGCTCAGAACCACCCCAGGGAGTTTCCCAAGTGGAGCTCCTGCTCATTTCTGGTTCCTCCCATACTCCACCAAAAAAAGACACAATATGCTTAACAACGCTTACAACAGGACTATGCCTCACAACAGCAAGGGACACAAGACATCAGGTATACAGAGAAGAAACTGCTCCTGCCAGAAACGGGACTTGGGCAGCTGCTGACAGTCAGCAAACAGGATGGACCAAAGCTGACCTGACCAACACTAGAAATTCTGCTCCCCACTCTCAAGAAAGACGGGAACTCTGCGGAAATGGCTGCCATCTCATGAGCATCCTGCAGCCTCCCCACACCACTGCCCATCTCATCCCACTTCACATATGGCATCCAGTGCTGCCACGACCCTCTCTTGAAGGTGGGGGACCTGGATGGAAGGGGCTAAAGCAATAATTAAGATCATGCAACTGCTTCTCACCTACAGGAGAAACTGAGCAAAGCAGAGTGTTCCTACTCAAATTCAAAAACAAGTCTGTGCTATGTGCAGGCCCGTTTCCTACTACAGCAGACACAGGAATCTATCAGAAAGGGTTCTGAGTCTCACTGTGCTGGTTTGAGAACTCATCATCACAGTGTGCTACCTTCAGTTCTTAGTCACAGGAGCAGTCACTGCCCAGGAAGCAGGAAACGGGAGGACTTCTCCTTGAACACAACCCAAAGCAGCTTCCCTGCCCCACAGTGATTATTACCTGGAAAGGGCACACTCATGTCTGCATGTAACATTTCAATTAACTGTGTGGTCTTGGATCCAGGGGCTGCACACATGTCTAAGATCTATAAAAACAAGTAAGCAAACAAACAGGTATCACTTATAAGAAGCTTTAATACTCTGCATTCAATGTCATTCTAATACACTGACTTGCACTCCAAGACCTAACCTAAACCTCTACCCGATGAAGAGAATGTTCCCTGCTCATAAAACCAAGAAGCCACGCAACAACAGAGGCACAGTGTGCACAGGGCTGAGGAAAGAGTGCTGCTGGGAACTGTGGAGTCAGAAGTGAGCAGGAATGACCCTGCGTGACAGTGCATGTCAGCTCCACAGTGTGGCCCCACTGCATTCCTTCTTCCTTTTCCTCATCTGGAAAATGCAGTCATGGGATATGTGATGGGATGGCAAGCCATCAGGTTCCTGATAATCACAGAGCAGTGTTTGGCACTAACGAGCACCATAGAGCCAATGGGAATTAGGCAAAAGGATCACTCAAGATTATCTCTATAGTTAACTTGTTATGTTAAAAAAAACTTGAAGAGTGGAGAAAGTTATGTGTGACTATGTATATTGTAAGACACAAGACAAAACTACAAAAACAAAGCCCTAAGAGGACAGGCTAATACTACTAAAAATAAAAGGTTTCAGCAGAGTGGACACGCACTGCCAATACCTACCTACACCTCCCCACCCCCCACCCACGTCTTCTATCTGGTACATTACCTTATGGTGTGGTTCAACGTTGAGCAGCAGTGGGGGGATCATGCTGACAGCCTCTTGGCGGCTGATGTTTCCCTAGAGAAGAAGAAAAACAAAAACAGCAACAATAAGAAAAACAGATTTCAAATGAGGAATGTATCAAGTGTGATAGGAAAAGCCCATGCAATCTTACAAAGAATAAGCAAGTCTCTACTATTACAAAATATCTAGTGAGGAGATTTTCATATCAATCAATAGTTGCTTGCTATTTAAAGATAATTAAGAACAAGCCATTAGCATCAGGTTCGAATGTCAGGTATGACACTGGAGTCAGAAGCACGCTCTCGTTCCTCCTAAGTCCAGGGTTGGGTGCGTGTCTTCAAGGGTGGTCAGCTCTCAAGAGCCGCAGACAGCCGGAAGCCAGCCCAGTGTAGGAAAGAGAGCCATGACCAGGCACTCATCCTTCTTCTCTACATCTCCTCCACCAGGAACCCTCCATGTCCACTTTCTAGAGCTGAGCAACTCCTCGCAGAAACCAGACATCAGCTACGAATCCCATCTTCATCTTTTGGGCAACTAATCAACACCCTCGTGTTGTTCTCACACGAGCCAGGGCGTGAGAGCTGGCGTCAGTCGCCGACAGGGAACTGCAGGGCAGTACTGCCTCAGTCAGAACCCTACCAATACTGGGAACATGTAGGCTTCTCATAAGCTACCTGTTTCGCTGCACCTGAAACACTTGCCAAGCATCTGACACATGACAAGTCAGGCATATATGACAGTCAGGCCTGACATCTTCACCTGTTAGTATCTATCTGGTCAGCAGTGCCTCTGTGGCATCCACCTAAACTTTGATTCACTCACCTAGGCACACTGACTAAGCTTCTGGTTTATCAGTGTGACTGCTTCCAAACCTCCGCAGTTAACGAAGCAGCCTTCCTCCCTAACAGTGACCTTCCTCACAACTGGGTCTCCAATACCACCTAGCTGCCTACTGCACTGGTCACCACCCAGCCTATGCTCTATTCAAAGTACAAACTGGATGCTCCCTAATGGTTTGCTAGCCTTTTACTCAACAACCAACCTAGATAAGGGCAGAGTACAGACAAGGATGTGGCAGCTTTCAATTCTTACTATCCCGAGAGGGAAAGTCAAGCAAACTTATGCCCTTTACCTATGAGGACAGAAAGCCATAGCAATAAATAACAGCCAGTAATTGGAACTGAGTCAGACCCAACTTTCAAATTGGTGATGGCATCAGTAAATAGGGAAGCCCAGTACTTTTAAAGCTTGGTGAACAAGAAGCCCACTGTATCTAGTGGCACAAAACGATTCACTTGATCTGAAAGGAGGGGAAACCCTGAAGTAAAATGTGAAATTAAAGATCCCAAAGGAAAGAAAAAGAAAGCTATAGAGTGTATACTTATCCAGCTCCACATTAAAGTACAGGAGCTGTACTGGGACACCTCTACGCTACAGTCCATTGTCTCTAAAGTCCAAGTTGCTCAAAACAACCCAGAAGGTCTGCACCTATGAGAATTACACTTGGCTACATGCATTTGGTTGCATTGGTCAAGGTTCAATATAGGAAAACACAATAGGCAAGATACAGTAAGATAAAGTGTGACATTAATAGTGTCATGACAAGTAAACTAGACAGCTTCCAGAGTCCACTGTGGCCTTAAAATCTTGGACATGGTATGTATGACAGTCAAACACACATATCTAAGAAGAAAAAGGAGAGTCTACACAGAAGTACTATGAGAAACAGCCTGGACCTACACTCAGATTCTACAGGCATGGGCATCAACCAAGAGCAGACAGTAAGACAAAGTGACAACAGAGACAGGTGAACTTAGTCAATCATAGGAGACTAAAGCCACTGCCTCCTGACCCCAGCCACTCACAGGTCAGAAGCACAGTGCCAGTGCCATCAACAGCACTCAGTGTTTTCAGGCCTCAGTGCACCACAGAACCCACTTACAGACTCAGTCTCGCTGACCAGGAACTGATGAAACTTTGCCAGCAATGGGGACTTTCTCAAGATTTTCCGACTTAAATTTGTGTGCCAGGCAAGTTCCTCAGGGTACCTAAATAAGACCAAAGATATTCACCATTTTCATACAATAGGGCATGAGTAGCAGGCATTCACATGTTGGACAAATTCCTAATTATGACTTTGTATATTTTCTATTTCTGTACAAAGCAATTCTATAAGGCAACAAAAAGAGCTTACGTACAAAACCCAACCCTACAACCCACTCCCATTCTTGGAAACCACAAATGCACTCAGTTTTGACAAAGTCTGTTATCAGCTATGCAGACTGAAGAATGAAGCCTCCTGCCATTGGTGTCACTCTGAGGACATTCCTTCTTTATGAAGTCAGCAATCAGGACAGGTGTTATCTACACCTGGCCTGTACACATTCACTTATATGCAAAGGCAGAAATAAGGGCCTTGGTGTGACTCATAGCACCCTGCTCACCAAGCCTACTCAACCCAGCATCAAACTAAGCAGGTCAGACAGTGATTAATCTCTGTGTCAGTGCTGATTGTTACACCTGAGACAGGACAATGAATTCCTATAACAATGCAGGTCACAAAGGTTCTGTGTATCTCTGTAGCCATGGTAACAACTGGGAAAATGAAATCAGGCTGACTAGAAAACAGACCAAAATGACAAATTTGAAACTTGGGAGTGACACGGAGAACAGCTCTTCGCATCTTAAGACCCCGCTCAACAGTTGTGCATTAAGATACTTCTGTTAATTTCTGTCTAAACTTCGAAAACGAAATTTTCTGTGGATGTTATACACAGCATCCTTCCACTCACACATTATGAACTGATCTTTGATTTATCAACAATTAAAAACAACTGATATATTCATTCTGCTTCACTAGAGGCAGTTACATGGATGCCACCAGTATGGAGTCCTAGTGTGGTATTTGGGAAAACTTCTGTACACTGATTTTCGTGTCTGACATCCAGGACTCATTTAAATGACCCTGCTGTGGTTAACTATGGTAAGGATACTAAAAAAATGAAAAATGGCAAGCTATAGTCCACAATTTAAAAAAGCACAAAAGGGGCTGGAGAGATGGCTGGGTGGTTAAGAACACTGACTGCTTTTCCAGAGGTCCTGAGTTCAGTTCCCAGCAACTACATGGTGGCTCACAATCATCTATAATGGAATCCAATGCACTCTTCTGGTGTGTGTCTGAAGACAGTTGCAGTGTACTCATATAAATAAAAATAAATCTTAAAACAAAAAGCACAAAAGGTCACCTAAATAAATACACAAGAAGACATCAATATATAAATACCCAAAATGCAGACATGGTGGCATAGGCCTTCAATCCCAACAGAAGAAGGGACAGTCTCTCTGAATTCGAAGCCAGCCTGGTCTACCTAGAAACTTCCAGACCAACCAGAGTTACATAATAAGACTCTGCCTCAAAACAAAAAAGCATAAAAAAAATCAAAATCTACAGTTACCAGACTAAATTCACCGTTACATAGCAGCTGCTTAAAATAATTTTCTTTTGTGAAAATTCTACCTCAAAATCTGAAATATGAAACCATAATTTAAAACTTCTGTAAGTTCACTCGGGGTGTAGCGTATCTGAGTTGATGCTAAGCATTCCAGGTACTGAACAAGGAACGCTACGCCTTCAGCACCAGGGATCACAGGCAGTAAAGGGCTGTCATAGGAGGAGCGCCTGGCTGCAGGATACAGTGGAAGACTGACTGAACCTGAGCCTACAGGCAGACTGTGCTGGGAAACACTGTACACAGCCATAGCGACCTGTGACAGACTGACAAAGCCTGTCTTCCCTCCCTGAAGGGAGAATATCTACGTGGAAAACTAGGGACTGTAAATAGAAGTTCGAGAAGCCACTCAGGAACATCAAAGAGGAGGAGACTGGACCCAAAACCAATTAACCGAACTCATGAAGTCAATTAACTGCAAGTCATTTATGAACATGCATACCCCAATCTCATGTTGATAAAAGCACTACAGAGAAGAACATTGAGAGGCTTGAAAAGAGGCAGACATTGCTGGTACATGGATTGATTCCACCCAGCACAGGCAGGTGGATGTGAGTTTGAGGCTAACCTCGTCTACAGAACAAGTTCCAGGACATCCAGAAATCCTGTCTCAGAAAACAAACAAACAAACAAACAAACAAACAGATGCTTGCAAAGTACATCCGGGCTCTCTATGTCAACAGTGACTGAAGAGCAGAGAGATGCATTCCAGGGGGGTTGCGGACCTAAGAAACACCCAACATGAGGAAGCATTTTGTACCCACCAGCTTAGTGGTTGTGGAACTTCCACTTTCTGTCCATCTACCTCCAGGTCCTCCAACTCCTTAAAGTACTTGTTCTTCAAGCAATGGAGAATCTCTTTTGCATGGCTACGAAAAAAAACAAGAAAGTTTCACAATAATCTAAGAAGGTGAGTTGGTAAGACTTAATCACTCTAAGACTGCAAGTATTTTAAATGTAAAATCAGTTCTGAGAAGATGTTCCATAACCGACCCTGGATGTGTTGACTTTTTAACTCTGTGACCCAGTTAATATCTAAAAAAGCAACACAACCGATTTTCTAATTCCCTCCAGTTCACTGCTGTGTTGGACCACAGGTTGGACAAATCTTACAAGTAAGGTAAATCCAATACTGCATTTCCGCCCAGCTTCATTTTTTTATTTGCAACAAGTCTTGGGGGTGATGTACACTGACGAGAGGGGAGAGGCAAAGTTTCCTGCTGCTCCCATGGACTCAGGAGTTCACCCATCTCCTGCCCCCAGGATCTTTCCCGGGTTGCATTTTCTATTCATATTCTACTCTCCCACCCGCAGTGCCTAAGCAAACCAGGCTGCTCCTGTGCAGTATAGCTTCCTCTCCAAAGCCCAAGTCCACACCTCAGAAAAGACACACCAAACTTACCTTTTGTAACCAGTGATTCTCAACGTGGCTGGGAGAGGCTCTCGAAGTGAGTCCATGAATTGGTCCCATTCTCCCTCTGGCACGATTTTGAGTTCCTGATAGTAGTGCTCGAAGAGCTTGTTCTCCTTTATGATCTCGGGATATCCACCTTCCCAGCCCTGATAGGAAAGCAACAGGTGAGTAAGCTCCGACACCCGCTAACCCGGCCCACAAGCAAGGCCCCCACGCGCGAGCCCACGGGGCGCCCCTCTCGCCCCGCGCCTACCCCCTGGCCGCGCTTCCTGCCGCCGTCGCCGCCGCCTTCTTCGCCCTCAGGCTGCGGCGGCTGCTGGCACCGCCGGCCCCGCGCCCGCCGCCCCATGGCCCACGCCGCTGCACACGCGGAGCGCAGACAGCGATCCAACACACAGCAAGCACGCTGTACTTCCAGCTGCATCCCGAGGACCCTCACGTCCGGGGTCCTAGCAGGGGCAGTCAAGAAATATGCCTGAAAGATACAACATGCTCTCGCCGAAAACTTACGCGAGAAAAGGATGGTATTCCTATAGAGAACGCGTTTCCTCACGACAACCCCAAACGCCACTGAGCGTGAATCTTTCCGTCTTACACGGAGACTCAGGCACCTGCATGGACGACAAGATCGTGGCGCGTGCGCAGAGTGTCACGGGAGTGTTGGCAGAACTGTTACTGTCCTGGCCAGATCGTGGAGGGGCGTGGTTGCCGAGTTGGGCGGAGCGAGATTCTGTTCCAAGAGAAGAGGCGGGGGTCTTTGCTGTGTAGGCGGGACTTTGTGGGTGTTGCGAGGCAGTGGGGCTCTGCTGTGGCACTGAGGGGGCGGAGCTCCGGCTGCACTCATCGGGAGCCGATGGAGCTCTGGGCCAATGTGTAGCGCTCCAAAATCTGGGGGGCGGGGCTCTAGACTAAAACACCCTCCCCCAATGGGGCGGAGCCCCTGTGTGGGCGGGGTTTGTCCAATCGGGCTCTCCATTGGATTCCGGGCGGAAGGGTACGGTCTAGTGGTGCAAGCCCGTGGTCCTGTCCCCGCCCGAGCAGGTGGCTCGCCCCTCCCCTGGGCAGGTACGCACTGCTTGAGCGCTTGCCCGTGTGGGCTGCTCTGCGCCCTCCTCCTGGGCTTATATGTGGCTCCACTTGGACACCCGGGTATGGAGCACGCTGCTCGACCTCAGCTATGGAGTTGGATGAGTTGTGCCTGCTGGATGCGCTGGTCTACCTGGAGGGTTTCATGGCCTTCGTGGCCTTCGTGGGGCTCCAGTTGCTGGGCTCTGCCTATGGCCGCTACTCGTCAGAGTGGTCCGGCCACCGAGTGCCGGCGCGACCTGCCTGGTTCCTACAGGAGCTGCCCTCGTTGGCCTGGCCACTGTATGAGTGCATCCGTCCTGCAGCCGTACAACTGGGCAACCTGCCTAACCGTATCCTGCTGGCTATGTTTCTGATCCACTATGTGCAAAGGTAATGATCTTCCCTCCTGCGCTCGCTCCCGAGGACCCGCGGCTCAGAGACTTAATTCCGAAATATATAGGATTGTCTAGAAAGGGAGGTAGGAAGGACAGCACAGAAGTGGTGGAAGTCCGTGTCTCGTCAGGGATAGTGGCACAGTGGTCTGGATTTCTTCTCTGACCATCAGCAAACTCCGCTCTAAGGAGTATCTGCGATGTCACCCAAGCAGGGTGATGTTACTGTATTTCTACTGTTTCCCCCTTGGGGAATCTAGTAACCTGTCTCATAGCCAAGTGACCTAGCTTCAGCTTGCTAACAACCTACTCTGGAACCACTCTGGACCCCGAATGTGGACTTGAGCAGTTTCTGAGATGTTTTGCTTTCTCTGTTTGAGAGGGTATGAATCTTTCCCAGGAGGTGTTATGTGAAAAGTGTTTTAGTGACCGCCTCAAGTCTGGGTTTTCTAATAAACTGGACTGGACTGTCTCCAGGTCTTATCCTTAACTGACTCAACATTTATAAATAACGTTTAAATGTTTTCATCTAGATTCTGGAAACTGCACAGTAAAAAGGATGCCTCTGTATCTAAGGAAGCTGAGCTCTGTGACATTGGGGACATGATTCTTATCCTCTCAGATCCTAAAATATTCATTTCCTAGAGAGGCTGGGAGAATTCAGTGTTGTGTTAATAGCCTCTTATATTCCAGTGAGATCGAGTGCCCACAAGTCCATAGTATGGAAGTTGATTAGTGTTTGGTGTTTTGTTTTGTTTGTTTTTGCAAGATGAGTTTCTCTGTGTAACAGCCTGGCTGTCCTGGAACTTACTTTATAGACCAGACTGGCCTTGAACTTGCAGAGTTCCATGTACATGCTGGGATTAAAGGTGTGCACAGCCGCCACGCAGGACTCGGGGAGTTGATTTGATGTGTTTCTCAGCAGTTTTGATGCAGGCATTTTATATGGGGGCACAGTCAACATACAGGGAAGACTGAGTTCTATGTACCCCTAAATTGTTGATTAGAGTATTCCAGAAGCTGAGGAGATAGCTTAGTGGGTGAGTAGTCATTCAAGCCTAAGGACCTGAGTTTGCAGCCCACGCAAGCTTCCCTGTTAGGGACATGGAAGGCAAAGATAGGAGAAGCCCTGAGGCTCAGGGGCTAGGTAAGATGGTGATATAGACAGCAGTGAACAACAGGTAGAAGGCAAACAGCAACAGTTGGGGTTGTCACATCAACAGCTGAGGTTGTCTTCTGACCTACATACGTGCTCCATGGCATACATGCATCTCTCTCTCTCTCTCTCTCTCTCTCTCTCTCTCTCTCTCCCCTTCCCTCCCTCCCTCCCCCCTCCTTCCCTTCCTCCCTCCCTCTCTCCCTCCTTCCTTCTGTCCCTCCTTCCCTTCCTCCTTCCCTCCCTCCCTCCTCCCCTTCCTCCCTCCTTCTCTTCCTCCTCCGCTCCCTCTCTTCCTCCCTCCCTCTCACACACAGACACACACAACTACAGAAAAGATATAGTCTATGAAACAAAGCTGTTATCAAAGTGCCTGGTTTATTTTTATGAAAGACTGGGACATTACCATTGTTTGAATATCCACTGAACTCTCGATCACAAAAGTACCTCCATAAGAACACCAAAAATTTATGTCTGTGTGTATCTCCAATGGATAAAAGCAGGTCCTTCGAGGCAAAGTGCTAGAGGTATGTCGGTCTAAGTCACAAATTCCGGAGATTCCCTTTGGACTGAGAACGTAGCATAGTGGCAAACCAATCCCTTAAGATGTGCAGTAAAGGCTCTGAGAAGGCTCTGAGAAGGGCCTTCCATCCTTAACCCTAAGAGAGGGGATTCAGTCTATTGGAATGAGAGTGTATGAGCCATATTAGATTGTACAGCCAAAAAGATTACCAAAAGCAGCCTAAGGATTACATACAGTATTTTAAGACTAATACTTGGCTTAAAGCGTTATAAGGGGCAGGGATAGAGTCAACAGTCTAAGGTTAAAACAGACATCCTTGCAGAAGTTATTTTTGGTGTAAGGTTGTGGTGACCATTGCCCAAGGTTCTGGTGTTGGCAGAGTCTTGGGATAGATAAGTCTTGTCAGGAACACGTGCGTGCTAGCCCCTCTGTAACTCCTTTTGGATTTTTCTGTCATTAGTACTCGGCGAAAGCGATTCTTATTTGAACAGCTGTCACCTTTTCCCCTTTTGATGTTGTACTTCCACTGAAGTCCAATCTGGTCCTATGAACAAGGGATGGTAACTGGAGATAAGTGTTCACAAGCACCCTTATCTCAGGCCCGTCAACAGGGGAAGCTTAGAAGGAACTGTTCTCATGAGCCCACTCTGAGGCTCTTTTCACTGTTCCGTAGACCCTGTCATCCCAAAGTGCTGGTTCTTACACGATCTTGTTAAAACCTGTGCATTTGCCTGTCATGAAGTAGGTACAGAGTTGAGAATGAGGCACAGTGGCAAATTCAGGTTTGCACCTGCCTTAGCGATAAGCAATGGAAGAAGTCGAAGGTCCAGTGGGAATGAGCTGAGACCAGTTGTAACCATCAAACTGGACCTCTCAATTCGAGGACTGGGGTCTCAGTTCCCCCAGAGCTTCACGCAAGGGTAACATGTGACGTTAGTGCCGGCACTAATATCTAGCAGTGGGAAAACATGTATCCTAAACGTGCATGCAGCACAGGCGTTTTTGTAACATGCTTCACAAACGGGGGCCACCTGCTTGGTCCCCTGGCGACCTGATTCATCTTTAGTTTTACTTTGTTTCTTTCTTCCCATTCTGGGGCAATCCAGCTATTCAACTGAGGGGGGGGGGACATTCTACCACACAGAATTCTTTCTCATACAGAAATAATCCATTGTTCTAAGTTCTTTTACCCAAAATTCAGCCTTCTAACTATCATCCTCTTCTGGGCTATCTCTTCTTTTTGATGGTTCCTTTCTACCTTGCTTATATTTCCCTCTTTACCTTCATATCTTGTACATAATATTACTTTTTAAACCTTCCAAGGTAGACAAAATTAGTCTACTTCTCACTAAAAGAACTTGTGTTCTTCTCCTAGTTTTTCTACCCACCCCCAAACACTTCAGTTTGATTTTTTTCAGTTTGATTTTGATTTTTTTTCTTGTGCCCTGTATATATGATACTTAATGACACAGAGCTTGTGAAGACAAAAGTCGCCAAGGTTGAAATTCTCTCCTACACCAGTGTTTGCTGCAAATATATATTTGATCACTGTGAATTTTTTAAAGCTATTGGTGTTTCAGAAATTTCACTTAACTTGGAAATTACTAAATTCTTGGTGCCCTACCTTCATAAAGAATTCAGTTTGATCCCCAGGAGAGGAGAGAGAGGGTGAAGATGAGGGTGAACATGAGGAGAGATAAGTCCATCTCAGACTTTATTGGAGTATTACATAATTTAATATAACTGTACATTTTCAACCTATATGGGTGGTGATGTCATTACTCCTTTAATCCCAGCACTCTGAGTTAGAACCCAGAGACCCTGAAAAACATTTTTTTTCAACTTACATGGAAAATTCACTTTATTTATTTATGTATTTATTTACTTACTTATTTTTGGTTTTCTGAGACAAGATTTCTTTCTGTAGCCCTAGCTGTCTTGAAACTCACTCTGTAGTGCAGGCCTTGAACTCAAGAGATCCACCTGCCTCTACCTCCTGAGTGCTAGGATTAAAGGTGTGTGCCACCATGCCCGGCTGGAAAGTTCATTTCTCTATTTTAGTTAGGGTTTCCATTGCTATGAAGACATACCATGAACAGGGCAACCCTAATAAAGGAAAACATTTAATCGAGGCTGGCTTACAGCTTCAGAGTTTTGGTCCATATGGTCGTGGCAGGATGCAGGCAGACGAGGTGCTGGAGAAGGAGCTGACAGTTCATCTACAGGCAGCAGAAGGAGACTGTGCCACCGGAAATAACTTGAGTATAGGAGACCTCAAAACATGCCCCTACAGTGACACATTTCCTCCAACAAGGTCACACCTCCTAATAGTGCCACTCCCTATGGACAAGCATTCAAACGAATGAGTCTTTGGGGGCCATAGACTCATTCACTATTCAAACCGCTACAACCCTATTTACAATTAACTACCTAACCTCATTAAATGTCATCCCTAGATCACCTGTGAAAAATGAGCTTTCAGTCATCTTCTCAAGTTCAAAGTCAACCTGGGCTACATAGTGGGACCTGTCTCAAGAAAACAAAGAAGATACAATGCTGTACCAGGCGGTCCTTTTAAAAACAAAACATTATTTGTAAAATTGAGCATATTAGTGAAAGGTCTCCTGCCCGGGAGGAAGGAAATCACTGAAAAGGACTGTCCTTTTGACACACAGACAGGCAGAGAGGGAAACGTTGGAAGCCCTGCAGGAGTTAAGGCACACACGGCTGAATGGGAATCCCTTCTTACCTGTCTCAAAGAGGAGACCAGAGGACATGAGCCTGCAGCCAGGTTGTCCCAACTCGCCATTGGCAGAAGGCTGAGAGGTTGTCAATAGGAAGAAGGGCAGGACTCTGAGATTGGGGCGGAGGCGGTGCTGGGGGTGAGGGCGAGAGACGTCTGCTGAACTGTCCCTGACTTGCAGGAGGAGACATGCCTCTTAGTTCTCTGGCGCCCAAGCCCTGGAGAAGCAAGAGTGGAGCTTCATTCACCTAGAATCCAGACACACTAGGAGACCTTAGGTGACATGTCTGTCTTTCTGTGTAGCAAGTAAAGACCCCAGAATCAACTATGAGGTTGGACACGGGGAAGGCAGCGATTACTCTGGCCTGACATTCTCCTCCTCCTCCTCCTCCTCCTCCTCCTCCTCCTCCTCCTCCTCCTCCTCCTCCTCCTCTTCTTCTTCTTCTTCTTCTTCTTCTTCTTCTTTTTAAAATTCTCTAGACAGGGTTTCTCTGTATAGCCCTGGCTGTCCTAGAACTCACTCTGCAGACCACGCTGGCCTTGAACTCAGAAATCCACCTGCCTCTGCCTCCCGAGTGCTGGTACTTAAAGGCGTGTACCCCTGCCGCTGCCACCAAGCTTGGTCTGGGACCCTAATAGTTGTTTGTTCTTAAGGTTTTATAATAAAATGCTTCCAAAATGTTTTCTTTTTTTAAAAAAAAAAAAAAACATATGGAAAGCTAAAGCCCCTGGGAGCTGGCACTGCCTTGGATTCTCGGCGGTGGCGGCGGTGGCACACTTGCTTTTAGCTGCTCACGTTTGCGATCTTAAACCCCTCAGATACTGAGAGCTCTTCCTGGCCACCCAGGCAAAGGAAAGCATGCTAAGAATCCTGAGCACACCTCTCAGTTTGCCAACAAACTTCAGAACACTTCACTCATCAGATCTGCTTGAAACATGGAATAAAAGAGATTTGGGTTAAATACCGGTTTTGTTTTTTTGTTTTTTTTTTTTTTAAAAAAATGTTATGTGTCTGAATGTTTTTGCCTGCGCGAATGTCTCGTCTGCACTCAACGATGCGGTACCGGAGATGTCAGATACTCGGAAATAAATGACAAGAGGATTGGGAGCTCCCATGCGGATGGATCTCTGAACCACCATCTCTCCAGTCCCTTCATTACTGTTAACGGTGTTGGTTTGGTTGAGCCATAGTTTGTAAGTCAGCCTCGTTGAGCTGCATAAGGGATTTTTGCCTTAAAACACAAAACCGGAGAGTTCTTGTTTTAGAATATTTATTAATCACGCGTCAGAAAAACACCGATGTCAACACATCCTGACACTAAATTTCTCAGTTTCCAGTGGGACTAGTCAGTAGAAATCCCTTCTTACCTGTCTCAGAGAGGAGACCTGAGGAACCGGGCCTGCAGCCAGGTTGTCCCTGACTGGCTAGTGGCAGTCATTAAAAGGACTGAGTCCAACTTATATTTCTGACAAAATGGGACAGGGTTCAGCTTTGGACTTTTTATTTTCCTTAATAATAAGTAATCAACCAAAGCTAGCAGGCCCCATAGCAGCATATTTTGTTTGGCTCTTTGACACAGGACCTCATTGTGAAGTCCAGGCTGCCCTTACACTTTGCATCCTCCTGTCTGCTGCCCAGCTTTGCTTGCCTGCCTGCCTGCCTGCCTGCTTGTTCTCTCTTTAAAATACTATTTCACCTTCTTTCAATGCTTTCTGAGTTTAGGGACGAACACTTACTTGTTTACATTTTAGGTAGGCCTACCTAAAATGTGTTGGAAAAATCCACACACAATCCTTTGGAATTTAGTAACTGAATTACTCAGTTTCCAAAGGACTAGTCAATGGGAATCCTTTCTTACCTGTCTCAGAAAAGAGACCTGAGGACACAGCTCATAGAAGGGAAGCACTCCTGACTAGAGATAAGTGTCTACCCCAGGCTTGGTATCAGACCAAGATCAGGCCAGTGACAGAAGGCTGAAAGATTGCCAATACTGTTTGTCAAAGTCTATTAAAGATCAAACAAAATAAAACAGATAAAGCCAAGTGTAACGGCACATGCCTTTAATCTCAGCAAATCTGGGAAGAAGAGCAGGGCTGAGGATGGGGGGTGAGGGTAGGGTCTTAAAGTGTTGTTTGCAGAGTTTGGGGCTCCCATAGCCCTTGTGGCAGACAGTTAGGCTTGTACCAGACAAAGGGATTTTTTTTTTTTTTTATTGTTTGAGGACAGGGATTTGACTCAGACAGGAAGGTGGTTGGCAAAAATGGCACACCTATTTCACCACCCTAAGCTATGGGGTAGTGAAGCCAGACAAGCCAATATTCTTATTTCCCCTTTTGGAGGTAAAACAAGCAGAGAGGTCTGGAAGGGGAAGACACACACCTTTGGGGGTGGCAGAGGACAGAAAGAAAATACCAGCACAGTCGCAGGTTTTGCACATTCCAGAGAGTTGAGGTCAGGTGGGCTTTGAAAGCAAACGAGGAGAGAATCACAGAAAGCATTTTGAATCTACAGTTCTTGACTCAGAGGATCAGTAATAAAGTGTCTGCCCAAGACAAAGCACATAACGAATTTGTTACTTTTCTGTCACTTTGAGAAAACACCGGGCGAGCAAGGAAGCTCATAGAAGGAAGCACTCCTGTCTCGGGTAAGTGTCCCCCCCAGGCTTGGTGGCAGAACAAGATCAGGTCACATCTCAGATCAGAAGAAGCAGGAAACAGAAGGACCTCAAAGTAGCACATTTCCAAGCTCAAAACTGTCCCCAGTGAGACACTTCCTCCAGCGAAGCTTTATCTCCTAAGTCTCCCCAAACAGGGAGCCAAACCTTCAAATGCCGGACTACGGGAGACATTATGGCTTGCAGAGATGCTCTTCTGTTCACCTGTTTTGTAAGCTGGCTATTGTGAAAGCCAAGCTTTCAGCAGAGCCTTTTGCAAGTACTTGTTAACAGGCTTAGGCATAAGACAGACCTGTTCTCCCTCATTACCTTCCACTTTTAGTTATCTGTGCTTTCATTGTTATTCATATTTGGCAATGACAGGGTCCCACTATGGCCCTGACCTGCCTTGAACTCACAGAAATCCTCCTGCCTCTGCCTCTTGTTTGTTCTTTAATAGATTTTGACAAACAGCCCATTCTGAGTTTGCCTGCTATCAGGGCTATCCCAACAACGTCCTTTCTTGGGGTAAATGCCTACACTGTACAGGATTTCCCACCAATAACATGAGCTGTTTCTTCCTAATGCCTTACCATGTAGGACTGGCATTCATGACAAATAGTCTACTTACTGTGTGAAGCTCACACGGTACTGACACATCCAAGGGCTTGATAAATGCTGAGAAGTTCTGTTTCCCCTCTCATACATACGGGCCTGTCCGTGTATGTATTCTTCCAGGCTCGATGCCAGTGAAGACCTTCTGAAAACATGAGGTTAGAAACAAAGGGAGTGCTCCCTAAAATTTTGTTGAGCGTTCTGGGTCCAAGCCTTTGGGTTTGAAATGACAGGATTAATCCTAGGCAAGTGAGAGAACAGAGGCAGCCCTGCAAATGCAAAGGCCACTTCCTGGGTAGCAGGGGCAGAGCAGACCCTTTGGTGGGGCGGGGCAGAGAACCTGAGCGCCTCAGCCAAGTGGGGGCCACCTTGGGCTGCTAGTTTGGTGGCTTGGGCTGCTAGTTAGGGGACTGGTGGCACTAGAGTCCTGATATCAGTGGCTTCGTTCATTTGTTTTTATTCACTTTAGAATTTAATCAATTAACTTTAATTGATTTAAATTAAATTAGCATTCAAAATAACAAACAATTGCATGACCACTCTGTTGGCCATCTGTCTCCCCTTGCCCCTCCATCCATCTCTCCCCCCCTCCTCCCCTCCCCTTCCCAGACCCTTTCCTCTTCCCAATCTCCTGCTTCTAAGTCACTTCTGTTCTGCCGTTTTTTTTATTTCATGTGCCCCATCAATATCTTTTCCCCTCTTCAAAGTCCTTACTCTAGTTTTGGGACCTGTACCAGTACAATATGTGTGTGTGTGTGTGTGTGTGTGTGTGTGTGTGTGTGTGTGTGTGATATATGTATATAGTCTGTGTATAATATATAATTTTACATTTAAAAATATCATATATTATATATATATATATATATATATGATCTATCCATGAGAAAGAATATGCAGTATCTGTCTCAGTGACTCTTGCTTGTTTTGCCTAACACAAGGTTCTCCAGTTCCATCCACTTTCCTGCAAAGGACCATGACTCGGTTTCTTTGTGGCTGAGTGGGAAACCACTCCAAAGCCCTTGTATTGCCAGGTACGGTTTTTAAAACCGCTGGGAGATACTTGTTATGTGGAGGAGGCTGTGGGGGAGGGAGAGGTACATGTCACTAGACACATAGGACACAAGCGGTTAGGCAACATTCAGGTTTTCCCAGTAGAAAAGATAAGCCGTTTCCATTCACCTCCAAGCATCTGATTTATTTATTAAACAGTCATTCGAGCTGTATCGGCTCCTCCTGGAAGTAAACCAGGGTGGAAAGACCATTTCATGCTGCTAAGAGGCCTTTGAAAGGCAGTCTGGCAAACTCTCCCTTGTTGGTACAGGTTGTCGTGGGTGATACAAGGCTGGACGAGAGAGCGACAGAGAACAGGGTCCCATGGGCAAGGCCCAGAAGTGGTGTTAACAAGTCCAGCCTGGCTCCTGTGTGACACCACCATCGCCCTGGGAATGGGAACCTGCTGTGGTGCTGAAGACAGGAGGAGGAGGAAGAGAGGGAATAGTGGCTGGGAGGCAGCCAAGAGTAACAAATGGCAGTAGCTTGTACTTTTTGGAGTCTCTTGGGCTCCCTTGACCAACAACTCGAAGGGAGGTTTTCCATGCTTGGCCCTGGGGGCTTTATTAGATAGTCTATGGCTCTTGAGGCAAGCGAACAAAGCAACTACTGATAGCAGTCTACCGTATGCAGTTCCAGTGGTGCCCTTGAAAAGTTCATGTCATTCATTTTGGTCCATATCTTGGTAAACAGACTACATAATGTCATAACCTTGCAGATGCATTTCTTCCCATTGAGTATTGGATGACAACTCCGGAGTACCCAGAGGGATTTTTTAAAACATTCCAGCTCACGAACCACTGGCAGAGGCGCAGTCTGAGTGTGGAAACTATGCCTTTTGCAAGTTTACGTGATAATGTAGATTTCGTGTTGAATTTTGGGCACCATGGAAAATCGATAAAGCAGTTGACGTGACTTTAGAGTCCAATAACCTTGACATTAATAAACACATTAATAATGTGTTGGCACATTGATGCAGAGCATTGCCTCTGAAGTTGCTGATGAATCATGAAGATAGTTATCAAGACTGCAGAAAAGCTGTTCCCAAAAGCCCCGCAGAGCTCACCAGGAGTCTGAGTGTTCTCGCTCGAGTGTCTGTATCTGTGTTCTGAGCTCAGAACAGTTGCACAGATCCCTTTCTAAGCCGTCAGACTCCTGTGCCAGAACGTAGCAACAAGGGCAGCCCATTCCTCATGCTGAGAGCAAACGGTGGTGGGGGAAGCCATGACCCACTGGATCTGCCAGTGGGTGAGGCTCTTCCCAATCCAGCAGGTGAGGAACATCAGATGCAGCAAGCAAGAGGAACACACTGACAGAGCAGCACTTCACACTCAAAAGAGTCCCAGCCAGTACTTGTGACTGGTTCACCCATTATCACTGAACTTAAAATCGAACTGGAGAAAACTAGCTGTGATTCCAGTATCCTGGAGAAGTTGTCACCCACAGAGCATTGCCCAACTCCAAAATGCCAATCATTACTTAGAAACTCTGTGGCCTTAACCCAGAGTGCTCAGGCTGTTTATTAATCTTCTCTGTGTCTTAATCTTAATTTGCTTTCCTCTTTTTGAACCTTTAAATCTGGGGATTAAACTCAAATTCTTATGTTCATAAGACAAGTACTTCGCCTACCAAGATACCCTTCCGGCTACCAGTAAACTGTATTTTAACAGGCATATTTTCTTTTAAAATTTTTATATTTTTAACTTATTTTCATGACTTTAAATGATGTATATGTGTGTCTGTCTGTGTTGGGGTATGCACATGCAGACAGAGGTCTGGGTACCAGGCTGCTTTGGGGGTGGTTTTAGGATGCAGAGATTGTCTAGTTTTCTCTGTGTCGGTGTATCTGTTTCATATTCTGTTTGGTTAGAATCCTGAATACTATGAGTGCTGAACATGACCAAAGCATAATTAGTCCTTCATCCAAAAACCCTGGTTTTAGCATAGAGTAACTCAACAGAGCGTGAGCCAAGGGCACCATTTGTACAAAACAAACAAACCCAAGTCATGTAAACCGACGACACAGAAGCAGACCCTCCAAGTCTCAAGTTCGTTTCTTCCTTGTGTTTCCTAAGGACGCTGGTTTTCCCAGTTCTGATCAGGGGAGGGAAGCCCACCATGCTGTTCACCTTTGTCATGGCCTTCCTCTTCTGCACCATCAACGGCTACTTACAGAGCAGATATTTGAGCCAGTTTGCTGTATATGCTGAAGACTGGGTGACTCATCCCTGTTTCCTGACAGGTGAGTGCACACAGGTCAGCCTTTCCTCTTCTGCCCCCACAGGCTTCTATCAGAGAGCCCACATTAGAGAAGGAACCACAAGTCACATGATCTCCTCTTCCTCTTCCTCCTCCTCCTCCTCCTCCTCCTCCTCCTCCTCCTCAGGGGGTCCAAAGGGTGAGGCTATCCTTGATTGCTCAGGCCAGGCCAGGAGGCCTAAGCCAAGTACCTCGATCCTCTTGGTCCTTAAGTACAATGGAGTGATGTGGAGAATTTGGAAACGGCGGGAAGCTTCATACAGCAGGATGAGGATGCCTGGTGATGGAATGGCTGCTTTTGACTCAGCTGTCTGAACTCAGAGCTAGGAATCAAGAATGCCAAGAGTAGTTGCTTCTCTCGCTTGCTCTCTCTTGCTCTCTCAGATGCTTATTTCTTTACTGATTTTTTTGAGAATTTCATACATGAGTATTGTATTTATAATCTCTCCCCCTCCTCTGACTCTCCCGTGTCTCCCCAACTTCCTCTCAGACTCATGACCCCCTTTTCTTTAATGATTGTGACACATATGCACACACACACACACACACACACACACATCTAGTGTGGTTCACACATATATGTGTTTAGGGCCAACCACTTGGGACTGGATGACCTAACATGGAGCTAATCCCTAGAGAAAGTTAGTTCTACCTCTCTCTGTGGCCATTGGTTGCCTGCAGGCTCTTCATCTTGTGAAATTTCCCCCAGCTATATCGACATGCCAACTGGTGCTGTCATCACGTAAGTCTTTGCTTAGGTAGCCATACCATTGAAATTTCATGGGCGTACCTTCTCTGCTGTGTCTAGAAGGTACTGTGTCACAGCAGATGTCCTGGGCCTCTGGCTCTGACAATCTTTATTCCCCCTCTTCCTTGAATATTCTCTGAACCTTGACTCTAGTGGTTGGGTTCTGGATGTATCACTTCAAGTTGGGTCCTGTGCCCTCAGTTCTCCGCATAGTGAGAGCTGTAGCTTCCTATAATGGTGTCTGCTGCAAGAGGAAGCTTCCTTGAGGAAGGGTGAGAGCTACACTTAGCAGGCTGGGTTGGAGCACAGGCTACGTGACCCTGGGTACGTATAAATCAAATGAGTCATTTTTGTGTAAATTCTGATAACATCCTTTCTGCCCGTGGGTGTAGTCACCGTCTGAAGCAGCTCCTGGGACCTATCAAGTCACCCAGAGGCACCTTTGCAGTTGGTCTGCAATCTGAGCTGCCTGTCAACTGTTTACAGACCTCTTGATTTCCTCACCATTAAATGGAATGACAAGGAAATAGCAGTGACACACCCACCAGGGAGGGAGCCAGATCCCTCACCTGTGTGGATTTCATGCAGTGCCTTGCTCGGAATAGGCAGTTGTCCTTCAGCTAGTTCCTGCCAGAAGCAACATTATAACAGAAACTTCCCCGAGCCATAAGTGTGCTCAGTCTGGAAGATCTGCCACTGCAAGTAACAGAGGAGGAAGAGTCTCTGAACCGTGGTGATGTGGGATGCGGGTAGACGGCCTTTACCACAGAAATGCACAGCCTGTTGCTATGTCAGTGTGCTCAACCAGGCTGAGGCAGACGGACGCTTGTGAGAGCAAAATGAAGGGGAGTGTGGAAGGTATTTACAAAGACAGCAACGGTGTATCGAGTTAGCTCTAACTATTTCTGAGGCAGGCCCCTTACAGATACATCTCCTAGAAGGTGCAGTGACTGCCACCTTCTAGGAGTGACTGAGTAAGGTTCTGGCAGAACCTGTGTGGTAGTTCCTACGTGTGTATACACATGCTTCCCCAGCACCCCGACTCTACTATTCCTACATGTATATACATGCACGCCCCCTGTTCTACTATTCCTACATGTATATACATGCATGTCCCCTGTTCTACTGTCCCTACATGTATATACATGCATGTCCCCTGTTCTACTGTTCCTACATGTATATACATGCACGCCCCCTGTTCTACTGTTCCTACATGTATATACATGCATGTCCCCTGTTCTACGGTTCAACATGTATACATGCACGCCCCCTGTTTCTACTGTTTAAAATACATGCACGCCCCCCCCCATTGTTCCTATACGTGCACATGCATCCCTTTCCCGGCTCTGCTTCCTTATTTATTTCAGTGAGGTTTGGCCGAAGTGGATCCATTTTGACTCTGGTAATGCATCAGTTGTTACTCTCCTTCCTTTGACAAATGTAAAATGAAAGCAGCATAAGGGAGGAAGGGTTTATTGGGGCTCACAGTTTGAGGGTACAGTCCGTCATTGACAACAGGGGAGGCACGGCTGCAGGAGAGCGAGGAGGTGGCTGGTCACATTGAATCCACTGTCAGGAAGCAGAGAGAGATGAGTGCTACAGCTCAGACCGAGTTCTCTTTCAGCTCGGGACCTTAGCCCAAGGAAGGAGCCACCATATTTGAGGTGGATCTTCCCACTCTTGTTAGAGTTGGAAGGAAAGGACTGGATCAGAACTGAGCTCCAAGGACCTGCCCTAGCTCCCTAGAGCCTATGTGCTCCTGGGGACCCTCTCAGACGCATCTCAAGGTTTGCTTCTTCCCCACTCAATGCTACATTTTCGTCTCTATGTTACACGTGTTACTGTACATTCTGAGCAGGGAGGAGCAGCCACAGCCTGGATACTCTCCTGTCTTAAAATTCCTTCCACCAAACAAATGAGGCCACTTCTTTTGAATTCAGTCCCATTCCAGTTCTCAGAACATAGGCAGAATGCTACCAATCTTTGCCACAATGTAACATTGGCTTCTAGCCCAGTTCCTGATAGGACCTGTGTCTCCCCTCTGGGATAGCACAAGGCAGGTCTCTAGTGTCTTATGTTTCTCTTGGGATTCTGGGATTCTGAATTCCCACCAGGATGGGCCAGTAAGCTCCGCTTACATCTTCTTATGACTTCTCTAGCATGGAGTTCCAACTCCCACAGTCTCACTGTGAGCCAGTTCCACCTGAGAGAAGCCTGGTGGTCAAGGTTACCATGGCAACCAATGGCTGTACTCCCCCCTCCTTCCAGTTTCTGTTGGTTATTTTTCTCCTTGCTGTAACAAAAATCACCAATCGAGAGGTCAACCCATCCTGCTAGGGAAGGCGTGGTAGTAACTAGTCATGCTGTGTCAACAGTCAGGAGGCAAAGGGAAGTGAACTCTGCTATCCGGCTAGCTTTCTCTTTTTATTTAATCCAGGACCCTGGACCATGGAACAGTGCATCTTCTCAGTCCCCATGAACCTGTGCAGACTTGTCCAGATGTTTGTCTCCTCTGTGTTTCTGGATCCTGTCAAGTTGACAATCAGTTTTTAGCCATCTCAGATACATATTTTTTTTTAAGCTTTTAAAATTCTACAAGTGAAATTCAGTGTGTCTTGGATGCACACAAATGCTAGTTTTCTCCCAATCTCAGCACTGACTGAGTAAAGCTGGTCTCTCAGAAGGTAAATGGGGTAAACACGGGATCCAGAGAGTCCACTTTCCTTTGTGACTACTTAAAAGCCAAATCCTGTAGTTGTAATATCCAAAATCCAAACATAAGAAGAGCTAGTGAGTCCACTCTAACCATCAGGATCCAGGAAGCCTTATCACAGCATTCGATGTGATTATGAAAATCGTGACATGACTTTTCTGGTGGCAGTATCAGGATGAGGAAACCCAGGAGCCTGTTCCAAAGAGTCTGTTTACTACGAGAGAGCATCCTGTGTCCTGGCAAATCCAACAGTTTGCTGAGTGCACACAGCGATGATAACAGTTGCAACACCATTTGGCCTTCACATGTTTTAATATCTCATAAAGATCAGATTTGCCTTTTGATATCAGAGTAATTCATTTTTGTTGTTGTTGTTGTTATAAGGCAGAGTTCTGACACTTGGCCTTCCCTGGTTGAAAACAACTGATGTGATACATCTGTTTTCACGATGACCACTTCTGAAAGCCTCTTTCCTAACCTCCATGCAGAAGCAAACATGAACATATCTTTATTAAAGTCTTACACCCCTCTTCCTAAAATGAAGAACATTCCTGAGGACTCTAGGAAACATCCCGGTCAGACAGACCTCATAGGTGCTGAGTGGGAACCAGTGCAAGCCATGTAGTTTATAGCCCCTGGGGATGGGTGAGTGGCCAATCATCAGACGAGAGCTGTCTGGGGGGCTGGGAGCAGGTTAATGGAGTGAAAGCCAGATACGTGCACTACAGAGCCAGAAGGAAAAGGAAAAAGAGGAGCAGCCACCATCCGAGGATCTATGCCTACTCCCCAGGGGTAGGGTGTGTAGCCAGGACGCATGTACCTCTCCTTATATGGAGGAGAGACTGAGCATTTCCTCATGCAGTTTTCCTGAGGAAAAAGGGTGATAAGCATACTACGTGCAGGCTAGTTCCCCTGTCCAGGTCATACGTGCAGGCTAGTTCCCCTGTCCATGTCATACGTGCGGGCTAGTTCCCCTGTCCAGGTCACACATGCAGGGCTATTCCCCTGTCCAGGTCATACGTCCTGTTTTCTGTTCCTGTCATGGTAAAAACACAGATTGAGACCACAAATCAGGTCAGAGTGTTTTGGGTAGAATGGATGAGCATAGTCATGCTCAAGGAAACAACTGACTGCCACAGCTCACACTGGTGTGTGTATGGCATTGCCACCAGCCACACTGACACCTATACAAAGGATCGCGGTGTGCTGTTCAACTGAGCATGGCTTTCTTAAGTCCTGCCAGTTATTAACTACAATCATCTTGTTTATTCTTCAGGTTTTGCCCTGTGGTTAGTGGGCATGGTAATAAATATCCACTCAGACCACATCCTGAGGAACCTGAGAAAACCAGGGGAAAATGGATACAAAATACCCAGGGGTATGTACCGAAGGGGACCTTTCTGCAAAGTTGCTTTGCATGCTGCCCACCTGCCTTCTTTTCTCAGCTCTGTGAACTCACAGCGCAGCATTTACTGACTGAAAGTTTTCATCGTGAACCACAGTTAGGTCTGGCTTCTGGGAAGATGATTAAGTGGTGAAGGCTGTCAGTGTTTGGAAGTTGGATAAGGAGGACTTACAGGTACTTCCTGTCCAGCACTGTGATGGAATAAATGGCTTCTTTTATCAAATCTCTCTCTTTAAAAACTATATAAAATATTGAATGAGATTTTTTTTATTTCGTTTGGAAAAAAAACCTTTAAATATACATTAAGTGTACTTCCCGGAAAAGCAGTCATGTGCCAGCAGCATCTGAATGTGTGGTGGAGTTCAAGGAATAGTGTGACCAGTACCCCTTCCTGTTCACTTATAGCCCAAATCCATGGCCCTTGGTCCATCTGAGAAGCTCAGAGCTTTGGGTTATGTTCCCTGTAGTCTAGGTGTGGGGCATCCACTGACCTGGCCGTAAAGTCCCGGGAACACCTGCTTTCACCACATCCGTACAGCCCTAACTGCAGTATCATGCCCAGAGGAAGGGATGTTCAAAAATGGGTCCCACGAGGAACTAGAGCACTGTGCACAAGAGTTCCGCTGACCCTCAGGACCGGATAGGGGCAGGTTTTAAAGCGGCGGAGTCACTGGTGGGTAAACTAGGAGAGTTTTGTGAATGAACCTAAAACATTGATAGAAAAAAAACACGTGAGGTTGATTAATAACAAAAATAAGATGTACTCCCCCCCCAAAAAAAAAAAACCAATAAAATAAACCACACCAAATTTCGAATCACTGCCAACTCCCAAGAGCCAGGAAGTAGCGGAGCCAGCCCAGGAGTTCCAGTCATATGATAGGCTGCTTTGTGACTTTTCCTGAGGAGACATGAACAACTAACTCTTCCCCTAAGGCAGAGCACCGACGGAAGAAAGGATTCTACTCCAGTCTAGAGTAGTGAGCCGGTGGGTTGGTTGCCATGGTTTATGGGAGCACGGGTGACTCAGAGGCAGCTGGGCCTCCACAGCCCACCCCAGCCCCGGTAGTGAGTCACAAAAGCCACACTGCTGGAATACCCTGCCTGACTTGCCACTGGCCTCCCACTGGCCACTTGATGAGTCAGACAGTCTCTTCTCCCCTGCAGTGACGAGAGGTACCCTGTCAACCCTGTCGATTTCAGGAGATTTCCTGAGCCACGTAATCCTTGTGGGGCAATTTCCCGGTTGCATGTCCTCCTCTGTATGCGAAGGTTTCAGTTTGAAGGAGACAGCAACACAACTTGGGTGTGGCGGGGGATGAGAGCTAGGGGATGGGAGAGGGTTGTTGTGAGCTCCACAGTGGAGTCTAGTGCGGCTCTCCAAAGGAGAGTGTGGGCACTGCCCCTGCCTCCTGCCTCCCATCCACGTCTGCATGAGAAGCACCTGATTCCAGATGTGGGAGACGGATGCAGGAGACAGACAGAAGGATTCACCGAGTGCCCAGTGCCACAGAAGTGACAGGTCCAAGAAACACCACATTTGGGACATCTCTCTTCACCACAAGCAGTTACTGATCAGAGGGTAACTTGAGGAGGAAGGATTTGTTTTGGCTTGCAGTTGAGAGGGTACCGGGAAGCATGGCAGAATATCATGGCTGCAACGCCTTGCCTCAGGGCTCAGGAAGCTGAGAGATCTAGGGTGAAGTCAGGAGTGGACTAGAAATACTCTTAAGGTTTATCACCTTGTCAACCACGTTCTCCTAAAAGTTCTTTAAGCTCCCCCAAATGGTGCCAGGAACTGGGGACCACGTGTTCAAACACATGAGTCTATGAGGGGACACTTCATATTCACTGATACTCATAAAGTCCAGAGACAACAGGATCCCAGGGGAGGGTCCTGCCTAGCCAGAGATGCTCCATAGACAGCAGCCTGTCCCACCTGTGGCGGAGATGTCATTCAGTCAGACGTGCGTCCCTTTCCCTTCAAGTTTCTTCTTTTTCACTCAACATTTTCACCATGTATTCGTGACTGGCTTAGAACTTCTGTTGACCAGCCTACTCCCAAGTTCTCAGAGATCCCCCTGCTCCTACTTCCCAGGGACTGGTATCAAAGGCATGCGCCATCCTGCCCAGCTTCTCTCATTTCTTGATGCCAGTTGCAGATTTGTGTCCTAACCCAAGATATTAAAACCTGAAGATCAAGAAAGAGAAAGTGAGGAGACCTTCACAGTCACACTATTGAGGAAACAGCATCGAAACCTGTCTGAACAGGAATGCCTCCCAGGGAGCAGAGAAAGCTGCAGGTGACATCCCAATGCCATTTGTCTTTGGGCACGGAAGTGAAGGGGCTGCAATATCAGTGCCCACTGACTGGAGGCTAGCTGAGTGTCGCCTGCTACAGGCGGAGCAGCCTTCATCCCACAGTGAGGGTTAACCACCCCCATTGTAGGCAGCAGCCCCATCCCCAGAGGCCTCCACAGTCCGTGGGTCAAGCTGAGCAGAGATGCAAAAGCTAAAGTCTTCCAGACAATAGGAGATGCCTTGGGCACACAGGAAAGGCCAGGCAGGCAATCTCTTCTACAGATCATCGGTTCTAATCTTTTGAGTGAAGAGGAATACCAGAGACAACAGCAGAACAACCAGCAGGTCCCATCCAAAGGACGTAAAAGATGAAAATGAAAAGAGAATGAAGCCCGAGAGGCCCTGTTCCACAAAGCAGGGGGGACCCCCAGGGTGCTCCAAAAGCTAAAGTCAAGAGAACATTGGTGGGGAAGCCAAGCCTCACATCTGCCATTCAGAGGAGCTCAGCACACACCACAGAAAACTGACAGAAGGCTGTCAGCTGCACCCAGACAGTCCTCTGCTCGGTGGCTGCTCAGATCCTTGAGGAGACCCCCAGAGGAGGAAACACAGGCTTTTGTACTAGCATTCCATGCGTGTACTCTGTCGGTGGTGGTTCTGAAGACCCAGGGCACCAGGGATGTGGTAAGACAGCTCCGAGTCTTGAACTCACCCCCTCCCCGCACGTTGTGGATTTCAAGAGGCTCTTTGAACATGACCCTCGGCACGGCCACATTTTCTCCTACACTAAATCTGTGCTCGGTCACGTCCTGCAGAATCATTTAGCAGAGCTGACAGTTACGGAGGTATCACTGGCCAAGGCCAAGTGAGGTTGTTTGGCTGGTTGGTGATAGAATCAGGGGTAGATATGGAGATAGGATCCCAGCATGTCCACACATGCAGGTACAGAGACCCATGCAACTTGGACAAAGGGCAAGCACTGTGGGCTATAGGTGACAGCGACAAGCCACTGCTTCGTTTCGTTCAACTAATATATTTTAAAGAACAGATAAAAGCTTGATTGGCAGGTTATGGGGATCTGCCTGCCTTCGTCTCCCAAGATCTGAGACAACAAGCATGTGCTCCTTGTGACCTTTTACCTTGGGGGTGGGGACCGAAATCAAGTCCTTGTGCTTACAAGGCAAGCCACCGAGCCACCTGACCCGCTCCTAAGCTTTTTAAAATCAGCATATATTAATGTCCTAGGCAGTGCACTCATCTGTGACTTGTTATACACACTTGTCACGCACTGTCTTGTCTTGCATCACTAACTCTGCCTCTGTGTATGAAAGAGACAGCACCTAGCAGAGTGTCTGGGATTTTTAGTCAGCCGTGCACTCACCAGCCCCCGCCCCCCACCCCCACGTGTTTCCACCAGAAAGTCACCTCTTCTTACCGGACACCAAAGAGAAAGATCACTTAGTGCCCATTGCAGCCTCAGCTCCAGATCGGGGTGGCATTACAGAGGTCCCTAGTTGGAGGAGTCAGGCAGTTTTTCTTTCATTTTTCATCATCACCATCATTATCGGTCATTCGGGCATGTGTATATGCAGGGGCAGACACATGTCACACAGCACACGTGTGGAGGTCAGAGGACAGCTCACGGATTCAGTTCTACCCTGCCAACCTGTGAGCTCTGAGTGTTAAACTTAGGTCATCAAGCTTGGCAACAGGCACCCTTAGCTGCCTCTGGCCACATGCCCAAACTCTAGCCCTCCTTTGCATTCTAGTCCCAACCCTGAGGCTCTGTCCTCTCCAGTAGACACTACCTGTACCCTAAGTCCAGTGTCATGCCCCTAAGACACTTCGGTTCTCATGGAGGATCTCATGTATCCTGTGCTACTGTGCCTGGCTTGTTTCTTTTCAATGGCGGCGAGTGAGAGAGTATCATCCCCAGAAGTGTCTAAAGCAACAAATAATCCTCACAACCCGCTGGACCCTGACCACAAATGCCCACAGACGGAATTCTAAAATCAGAGCCTGAGATGGGTGTGCTCACACACATACACACACACGCACACACACACACACACACACGTGCATGAACACACATAATACACTCGTACACACATGCCTGCATACACACATACATACACATACCACACACATGCACATACACACACATGCCTGCATACACACATACATGCTTGCACACACACACACACACACACACCACCAACAACAACAACAATTAAACCCCTAGAATTTGAAACCATTTCCTTTAATAGTATGTTTGATCACAGACCCTCTTTGCTTTCTTCCTCTCCCTTCCCTGTCCCCTCCTCCCTCAGCGCTGTGTCCTTGCCCAGCTCCACAGACTTGGACTTGACTAGGGCAGTGAGGGAATGAAGAAACCACAGGCACGGATAGTCACACAGAAGATCTGGGATCGGGGCTGGACTATCTGACGGTGAAACCACAGCCCCTGGAAGCTCACTGTGTTTGTGACACCAGGTTGACATCAGGAGGTTGTACAGAGCTGATTCGGAGGTGGGGTGTATGAAGTACAGCTGGATCCAGGAGGGAGGCTTAGCTGGTCTTGATAGGAGGTTTCCATAAGGGAGCATCCAGTCCGTAAATATCTGTGGGGAGAAAGCTATGGTGACATTTTCTACATACACTGTCAGTGACCCCACACGGACCAGGTTTCCCCATCCCTCTGAGCCAGGGAAGGCATTGCCACTCCCATAGGACAGAGACCCAAGTTCTTTGACTTGACCATGCCGGTGACAACGCACACATTCACTCAAGACTCAAGAGTCTTCCTAGGCTCCCTACAGCTTAGACAAAGAATTAAGAAGCCCTACTGTGCTGTGCCTTCGTACCGCAAGACAAATGTATAGTCCTACCCGGCACCTTGAGTCTAGACTTGGCTAAACCAGATGGTATGGAACTTCCTCACCGGCCCTGAAAATCTGTGAGAGTCAGAGATTCCCAATGTGTTTGAGGATTCGGAGGCTTTTCCTTCAGGCCTCCATGATGCTAGTCACAGCCACTGTTTTTCCAATCATGGTCACGGTCCCCCTGCCCACATCTCTCCACCTTTACTAGGCATTCTCTGCTAATACAGCTCATCTAGAAGGGTGAGCTGTGTCTGCTCCCCTCCTGAGCCAGCCTGGGGTATCTAACCCACATTGTTCACTACAACAGCTCCTTCTCTTCTGAGAAGTACGCCACCACGGCTCCCCCCAGGACACTCATGTGCTTTGGTTGCTGACCACAGCCAGCGGTGATCTGCGGTCTCTGGCAGTGCTTTTGTGACTTGAGAGGTGAACACCTTTTTAAAACAAGTTCCACTCACAGCAGCATCTCGATGGAGCTGTGGGTGGGAACCTGGAGCAGGACACACCCGGCTTCTCGGCTTCTCGGCTTCTCAGCTTCTCAGCTTCTTGGTAACACCCTCAGGTGTTCCTCACTCACCACAGTTACAAAGTGTCCAGCCCACTTTTGCCTGGCCTGCCTCTCCCTGGAGCTGTGAGTGAGATACACCGGGCTTCTCGGTAGCACCCTCAGGTGTTCTCACTCACCATAGTTACAAAGTATCTAGCCCATTTTCGCCCTCATCTGCCTCAGTTGCTTTTACATGCTGGCCATTTTGGTCTCCCTCCATGGGGATCTTTGCTGCGGTCTCAACTTCTGCTGGACTGTCACCTCAGAAAGGCCAACCCCCTACGATTCTGTAATGACTCCCTTCAACCCCATCTCACTAAGCCTGTACCCTGCCCTTTTTCTCCCAGCCCCATAGTCTCTTGATGCTGGTGACATCCCTCATTTGTTTACATAGGAGTTCATGAGTCTGGATGGGGGAAGGGAGTTTACCGAGTGCCAGTGGCAGAGCCAGGCCTGGAACAGGGCTCCATGTGTTTTGAAGAAGTGAGTGTATGTGAGACTGGCTCTCTCCTCAGGATTGGCTCTCAGAGCCATATCAGCTCATCACTAAGCCAGCTCCTGTTTGGCTGTTAGTCTGCACTCCCCGTGGCTGAGTGTGTCGCCTCTTTAACTATAGACTTGTCAGAGAAGCAGACAGGCGTGGATACAGGGATACTGCCCCTTCCCGAGGTTGTGGTTGAAGGAGTCTGACGTGTAGTAAGGTGTCCATCTCAATGGTTGCTGGTTAGCAAGGGCCTCCCGATTCTTTAAACTTCTCCATTTGGGTTGAACTGAGACAATTCCAGTAACTACAGTCATTTGGTTCCTAGAAGCTAATTAATCTGTGTCTTTAGACTCCATGGTTGCCCTGCCCCATGAACTTCCCAGTATGCAGTACTTGCTGACCAACCGAGAAAGTTGTTTATTGACCAAGTTCTTTAGTAACTCACTACTCCTGTGTTACACCTACTAGCGGTGGTGGCCAACCACAGGTGAAACAGGGGAGTTCTTAACTTTCTGTCCTACCCTCCACTCCCGCCCTGTGTTACAAACCTCAATGTGCAAATGAGCTCTGATTCTTAACAACCCCTCTCTGGTCTCTTTCCCCCCAAATAAGCCTTAAGTACCACACTGTAGTAAGTTTTTCCTGCCTTGTCCTTCTGTCCTTCTCACTGTGGCACACCTCTGCTTCTTGCTCTCCCATTCCTGTCTGCAACCCCAGGCTCCATTCCCCTGGAGTGTCCTCCGCCTGCCTCTTCCTTTTGAGCTCCCCGACAGCTAACTTGGCTTTAGCCGAACTTTGAGCTTCTTTCCCTTCTCCAGAAGCTTCTTTTCTACTCATCCTCCATGCGGACACCTCAAAAACCATGGTGCCTATTAGAGAGCTCCCCCAGACAGAACTGTGGTTCTCCCCGCGGCATAGCAGAGAAGGGGCTTCTGTCCTCTAGCTAAACAGAACTGTTGGTCGGGGGGACACATCTACCTTTTCTATGAGGAAGAGTCCCATCCCTCCTTGCAGGCATGGCCCAGCAATCCTCTGTCTAAACACCTTTTGGCATGTCTCCTCAAAATCTTCTACTAAAGCTAGCCTGGCTGAGATTTGCTTAACTTGCACGTGGAAGAAGTCCTCACATCTGAGGTTTCCTTCCTTCAGGTCTTCCTCTCTCTCTGCCTCTCAAGTTCTCTTCCATGTAAACCGTCCTTCCTGCCAGTCTCCCGGACCTGATCCTCCTCTTCAGAAACCACCACCTCTCCTCATGTACTCCACTTTCCAAAATCTGCATCGAAAATTTATCACAGAAAAGGGCTGTTTCCAAATCCCGGGGACAGAGGACAACAGCTACCTTGGGCGGCTTTCTGTCTTAGCAACGCTTGTTTCTCAACCTGACTCCCAGCTATGATCTAATCCTGCAATCCTTATCTAACCTCTGCCTCTACTGTTCTGACACATGGAACAGCTTATGGCCACTGCTCATGTCTCTTCTGAAACCCTCTGTGCCAAGCCTTCCCATTACCTTCTTCCTGCACCCACCACCACCACCACCATTTAACACCTGAGCTGCCTCTCCCCTCCAAGAATTGTCTGGCTCAGAACCAGGGGTGTTCACAGAAAAGCAACCACTCCTCCCCTGTATTCTTTGTGTAGGAGGTAAAATTTTGCAGACTCCCCTCTGCCAATAAAGGCCTCTTCTGTCCTCAAACCCCTGGCCCCATCATTCCACCTCATAAAACCTTTAGATCAGCCTCCTGCCGGGAGCTTTCTTTCCCACTATGGAATTTATATTCTGCGGATTATTCCCAGAGTCCTGCTCGGTGCCGTTTATAGTGACGTGTCCCTTTTCTCTCCTTTCACCTAGGAGGCCTGTTTGAATACGTATCTGCAGCCAACTATTTCGGGGAGCTTGTGGAGTGGTGTGGCTTTGCGCTGGCCAGCTGGTCCCTCCCGGGCGTCGTGTTTGCACTGCTCACCCTGTGTGCACTGTTCACCAGAGCAAAGCAGCATCATCAGTAAGTTTTAACACACTTCTGCACCCGTAGTTCGTTCTTAGACGTCAGCATTAACGATTTCCAGGCTACGCTTTCAGAATGCTAACATTAACTCGAATTGCTAATCCCGCTGCATAAAAGTTGCTGGGGGTGGGGGGGAAGGTGAGGGAGGGGACAGGACCTGCAGCTTTGAGGGGAATCCTCCCTGGTGGCTGACAGCTTTGGTGTCCTCACATGAAGAGGGAAGGATAGAAGTCAATCAGAGAGCCAGGGATGGGGTCCTTAGTCACTGTTCTGTTGCTGAGACACCATGACCAAGGTGACACTTACACATGGAAGCATTTAACTGAGAACTTGTCTACGGTTTCAGAGATGAGGTCCGTGTTCATCATTGTGGGGAGTATGGAAGCAGGCATGATGCTGGAGAAGTAGTTGAGAGCTATATCCTGATCTGTAGGCAGAGAGAGAGAGTGAGAGAGGGAAGGGGGAGGGAGGGAGAGAGGGAGGGAGGGAGGGAGGGAGGGAGGGAGGGAGGGAGGGAGGGGAGAGGAGAGGAGAGCAAAGGAAAGAGACTAGACTTGGCAAGGGCTTTTGACAATAGCTCTACAAGGCCACATCCCTAATCCTTTGACAGCTCCACTTCCTGGTGACTCAGCCTTCAAGTATATGAGCCTCTGGGGGAGTCATTCTCACTCACACCACCACTCACTCACTCCTGAGAAAGAGGTATAAAGAAACACCGAGAGTACCTGCGAGGAGAGTTATAGAAAAGGAGTCACAATATCAAATGCAATGTCCCGGAAGCACAGTGCAGAGAGAGGACTGCTGCTTGTCTGTGGGATCGTGGGCCCATTGACCTAGCTGAAGAGAGAGGAAAAGTATCAGCTTATCCATCCCCTCGGGATGGGAGAAGCCTAGGCTGGGAGTCTGTCACGAGAATTCTGGCTTGGGTATTTTATAGGGTCTGGCTTGGGTATTTTATAGAGCTTCCCTTTTCTCCTACTGACAGTCCAGAGACCCGCTCCCATGCCTTCTTGCTGTTTGACCTTGCAGTGTATTCTGGGAAGCAGCAGTCATCACAGGAAGAATGCATTCTCTTTCCCCTCTGGTTCCCCTGTATTCCCCCATGTCAGATAGGAACACTGACTCCTGTCAGGGAATAGGGCAGTGACTGCTGCTGCAGCTGCTTCGTGCTAAGCAGGGGCAGAGTTTACAGGGATGTGGATCTTAAAAAGAAGAAAGAACTCTTGGGTGGTCCTCTGGGACTGCTCCAGGAGGCTTCAGCAAAAACTGGGCAGGCAGTGCATCTTGGGTTCTCTCTTTCTCCCTGCAAGGCCATCTGTAGAAGCCAAGAATTGGAAGGACTGAAGAAAAGTATGTTAGTGGCCACTTTAGTATATCAGAGACTGATGACCTCGGCATGTCAGTAGCTGTCAGAGTGGGTAGGATCACAGTGAGAGGGGCCTCCCAGAGAGAGAGAGAGAGAAAGAGAGAGAGAGAGAGAGAGAGAGAGAGAGGGAGGGAGGGAGGGAGGGAGGGAGGGAGGGAGGGAGGATGAATTTTAACCACCATTTGATTATTAGGTTAAAACAACAGTGGGCCAGTTTTTCTTGTCTTCACATAGGCACTGCAATGTTGAATTGAACCCAGTGTCCAAAGAATATGATCCCTTTAACCCCTTAGAAAAGTATGCTAGTCATTGTACCCCTGAGCTGCCCTTTCCTGCTAGGTGTTTAGGATTAGAGGGAGCTAGAGTCAATCACATTTATCTTTTAGTATCTTATATTGGGTTTTATTCCTATGAAGAGACACTGTGACCACAGCGACTCTTATAAAAGAAAACACTTAATTGGAGCTGGCTCACAGTTTCAGAGGTTCAGTCCACTATCATCATGGCAGGAAGCATGGCAGCATCCAGGCAGACATGCTGGAGGAGCTGTGAGTCCTGCATTTTGATCCGCAGACGGTAGAAGGAAATTGTGTATCACACTGGGCATAGCTGGAGCATAGAAGACCTCAATGCCCATCCCCCCAGTGACACAGTTCCAAAAAGGCCACACCTCCTAAAAGTGCCACTCCCTATGGGCCTTTGGGGGCCATTTTCTTTCAAACCACCGCAGGCATTTACCTTGCTCTCTGTCACTCTTTCTCCCGCCTTCCTTCACGTAGCTTCCTGCTGCTGTGCAGCCACTTGCCGGCTTCCACTGCTGAGCATGTTGGTCTCTCTCCTCCATAGTCTCCCCAGCCCCAAGGCAGCTGCCACGAGGGGAGTTTGCAGCTTGCCTGCCTTGTTGATTCTCAAACTCTAATAAAACTGTCTTCCAGCCTCCTTCCGAGGCCATCGTTTAACTTTCTCTTGATAAGATTGAGAATCCAAAGAAGATACCCCGATTTCCCTGGCAACACCAAGAATGCCTGGTGATTTTCACTAGTAGAGACTTCCTGTGGAAAACTGAATTACTTATTTCCCATTTCTGTATGCTTCATATTCAAATGCCGAGAGGGACTTTCTTGGTCCCTGTTTCGTTAAAGAAAACTGCTTCACAATGGACTTGGCCACCTCCTGTTCAGTCTCCCCACCCCAATCCGGTTTCAGAAGTCTGATTGATGGCTCATTCATCCAATCAGGGAGGAGCCACCATTTAGTTTTCCTACCAAATACTGCAGATGTAAAGAGCAGCAGCATGCCTGGTGGACAAGACAGCAGCCGCTAGAGGCCACGGTCCCTCTGCATAAGGAGACTGGGGCTAAAAACAGAGCTAAATCTTGGTTCCTTGACTCCCCTGGTGCACCGATGGGCTGATCTCTGTGAACGTAGGGGAATGAGGCTGGATTGAGTAGAGCTACTGCCCCGAGTAGACTCGGCAGATGTGACTCCTGGCTTATCTCAGAGCCCGTGTGGTTTACTAAGGGAGAAAACTGGGGGGGTGATGAGGCACTGAGCCACGGGTAAGGTCCAAAGATGCCATTATTTACTCCGGCCCTCTCCTGGTGACAAGACTAGACTGTAGTGGCTGCTCCCTGCTGACAGACTGACTGGACATCCCTGTTCAGGTAGACTAGGGAATTCAAGTTGGCAAAAGGCAACTCTGACTCGAGGTTTTCCCTATCTCTGCTTCCGAGTTTCACTTGAGATGGGAAAACTTCTAAGAATCCTCCAAGGTCACTACTTGGCTGCCTTCTCAAACACTTGGCCAAGTTAGACACATGAAAAAAAACCCCGAGGCACGGCCCCAATGTCCCCTGGGATGTTTCCCTTGCAGGAGATAGTGGGAAATTTTGGATTTGCCTGTATTCACACAACCTTCCCGTTAGTGGAGTCTAAAGACAGCAGAAGGTACTCTAGGCTTGCAAGCAGTCAATGACCCCAAATCTAACCAGAATTTTGGGGTCGGACAATGATGAAGGTGGGTACATTTGTCCGCTTGCTTTTCCTTGATCATGGCTACTTACTGCAACTCACCCACGACACATACAATTTAAAGACCTGTCAATTCCTGTTCCCAATGAATGAGCCAGAAGATGGAGGGAATAACCTGGACAAATTCATATCCCTTACAAGGAGGGCAGGCGCTGTAGGCACAGCGAGTTGTGCAGGATTCAGTAGAATTCTTTCTGTTCAGTGTAAATCACTGGGTGCAGTTTTACTGAGGAGCACGTGCCTTTCGTGTAGCTGCCGCTCACACTCATTCAAAACTAAGACCACGGATGTATAGATCACTAAGACCACCTTGTATTTTCCATAAGGTTTACTTAGGAATTTATGAACCACACCCTGTAACAGTGTGCACATAGATCGTACTATCTCATGGTGTAACAGTGTTGCGCTGCACTGTCTCCCCTGCCAAACAAGACCATGGTCTGAGCAGTGAAAGCGAAAGCGTAACAGAAGAACACACGGCTAGGCTGGCTGACTGTCCCTGTGTTCTCCTTGTTATAGATCACAACATGGCGGGATGTCTTTCCAGAATGGAAAAGAAACCTGAAAACTTAAGCATGTTACAAGGGTCTGAGAAAGTTATATGGCCATGCTAAAAACTTTTATGCTAACTCGATATATGTGAAAGTCACCTGAGAGAACCTCAGTTGAGAAAGTACTTCCATAGGCAGGCCTGTAGGGCATTTTCTTAATTAGTGGTCAACAAGGGAGGGCCCAGCCCATTGTGAGTGGGACCATCCTGGGCTGGTGGTCCTGGATTCTATATGAAAGCAAGCTGAGCAAGCCAGGGGAAGCAAGCCAGTAAGCAGCATCCCTCCATGGCTTCTGCATCAGCTCCTGCCTCCAAGTTCTTGCCCTGATTGAGTTCCTGTCCTGACTTTTTTTTTGATGATGAACGATGACGTGGAAGACAAACAAATCCTTTCCTTATCATGTTGCTTTGGCTGTGGCATTTCGTAACAGCAATAGTGACCCTGAGACAATGGGAGGTGCAGAAGGTCAAAGTTCAATACACTGTTGTCAAAGTCAATCAATGGAGTTATAGGTCAACGCTTCATAACAATTACGAAGGCTGGCTCCAAGAATCAAAATTCAAGTGTTTGGTTTCTTTTTTTTTTTTACTTAAGTTTTGTTTAACTGTCACACAATAGATAAGTGTATCAGACTGGTCTATTGACCTGGTTGCTGAGTAGCCATATTTAAAGGCTATGCTGATGGATTCAGAGGGATAAAGGGGGACTCTTTACCTCCCTTACCCTCCAAGGTCAAGTAGGTCCCAGGGGACTATGAGGCATCTCTCAAAATCCTGTAACTGTGGGAAACTGCCCGTTCTTTTGTTCAGAGAGACTATGGAGACCACACCCAGTGACTTCAAGGAAAGCCTTGGCTATATAGTGAGTACAAGGCCAACTTGACATATGTAGAGATGTTATATCTCAGAGGAAGAAGGAGGAGGAAGAGGAGGAGGAGGAGGAGGAGGAGGAGGGAAGGAAGGAAGGAAGGGAAGGAAGGGAAGGAAGGGAAGGAAGGAAGGAAGGAAGGAAGAAAGAAAGAAAGAAAGAAAGAAAGAAAGAAAGAAAGAAAGAAAGAAAGAAAAGTCACAGTTTTCAACTCGGAAAAGAGGGCAGTCTTAGCAGACTGCCTGTTAGCGGCATATGCAACCACACTGAGGGCAGGGTTCTCAGAGGGAAAGTGTACCATCTCATCAAGGGGCAATTGTTCCTCCTGTCTCTTTACCGTGACTTTATATGAATATAATTTCCTGAGGGTCTCTTGGCCAGGTGACTAACAGCCCCAGCTGAACTTCTAATGAAAGAGTCAATAGTATGGCATGTTATACTCACTGGAGTAGATCAAAATGTAAGGTCCCCACCCAAGGTAGATTCCATTCTTTTGACTAGGAGCAAATCACTTTCTTAATGGACCTTGACAGAGCGAGCCCTGATACCTCACAGTGGACTCTAAAGCTATGGTAACATTTCCCCCATAAGAATAAGGAGCCTAAAATCACTTAAGAGACGGACTCCTTAAGAGGCTGAGGCAGGGGGATTTCTAATTAACAGACCAGCCAAGGTAACATAACAATATCCTGCACTCCACCCCAAGAGGAATAGTTACTTTGTCCTTAGCTTACAAGGCCAATATTTCTGAACACATTCTGGACTGGCAGATAGATAGATAGATAGATAGATGGATGGATGGATGGATGGATGGATGGATGGACGGACGGACGGACGGATGGATGGATGATATATAGACTCAATAAACCCAAGAGGCAAACCATCAGATAAGTTACTGAGAAGAAAACACCTGAAATAGACAGTCCTAGCTGTGTGTTCATTGCAGTACAGCAGAATTATTTTTGCCTGGCAGTGAAACTGTAGAAACATCAGCTTATAATGGTTGCACTGACAGCCGAACCCTAGGACATTAGCTCTTGTAGCTTGCTAACACATGTACTCTGTTGAAAATAAAACTTTAAGAAATTTCAGGGGAGACTGCCTTCTCCAGGAGCCTGAGCAGCCATACTTAATTAGCACAGGATCGAACGTGTGACAGGTCACGTGAAAGGTCATAGCTTTCCATACCATGGCAGAGCAGATACAGGTACACTCTTGTTTGTTCATAGCAAATGATTGCTCTTGAAGATCAGCCATAGACAAAATACTGAAATCTGAGAAAGAGATTACAGTAATGCTACTTATTTATCAAGTTCAATGGCCCTTTAAGAACCACCTCAGTCTGTCCTCAGGATCCAGTGATGGAATTTTTTGCAATAGGGATTTAAATAAAAGAAGACAACAGAATGTGTTTTGGACACTGGCTATTCCCACAGCCTCTCCAGCCCAAGACTCAGAAACACATTCTGTGGAGTCCAGCGCTAGTTACTCCAGCCCTCAGGACATAAAGATAAGAAGCCTCTGAGGGGGACCTGTTGTGGAGAGGCTGGGAACGTAGGTCTATTCGGAAGTCATACACACAATAGCTAACTGGAAACCAGTTTAAAGACTGAAGGGCATAAACTATACACGATGGAGGTAGGCTGTTAACTTTCCCAAGCGTGGGGCCGTGAGCTCAGTCAGCAGCATTAAGACCACTGAAACATAGGAGCCAGCCCTGTTTGGTCATGTAGGTGACAGCTTTAGTTCTAGGGATGGGAGATAAAACAATTACGGCTTTAAAAAACTCATCTATACGTGCATGCATACGTGGACATCTTAAGATACGGCATTTTGAGGCAGACTTGTGATTTCAGTAATCGAAAGGCTTACTTTAATTGTGAAATCGGCATATCTCATCCCTGGGTATCTAATGATTTTTTTTTTTCAAGCAATCTGACAACACCTCTAGGTGAATGGCCTTCCACCTCATAGTAGCCAAAGGTGTACAGCGTCCGTCAGTGGTGTGCCAGGTCACACGACCAGCGTGCACACTCATCTCTGATGACTTGTGCTGTCCTGGTTGTTCGGCCCTTTGTCCTTCTGGGTCCTCTCCAGTAGCTGGCTTCTAGGAGAACCAACCTCCTTGATCCACACAGGGTGCCCTTTCAGGTATCCCCAGGGCATCTTAAGAAGGAGCTGTGAGAAGCGGCTGAGCCCCTGGCAGGCCTCTGGGTACTTCAGCACCTGTGAGTGTTGACAGTCACGTTGTGAAATGGGTCCCTTGCTTGCACTGGCAGCCATTAATAACCTCTAGAAAAGGCTCCTATCCCTGGGAGCCCTTCATGCCAGAGAGGTCACAGGGGATGCAGAGGACCTGGCCAGCTTCTTGTCGTTTTTCCTAATGCCTAGGCAGCATATGACAGCGGCTGCGGTGGTCGGCCCCATAGGTTATCATTTCTGTGTTTGTGGACTACAGTCGGATCAACCTAAAGACAGCAAGCAGTACACCTCCGCTTCTCTTCCCACTCCTTGTCTCATATTTCTCCTTCACTAACAAACAATCATTTTTCCTTTGTCATCTTTACTCTGTTTAGCATCTTCCTCACCTGTGGAAGCTTCTCTTTATGTACCGTGTCTAAATCTTATAAAGGAAAAAGTGATTTCCCACAGATGAGGTTTCACGCACCTTTGCTCAGTCTGTCCTCCAGCTCCCGGGCTCGGGCACACTCCAACCCAGCCTTCTTTCCCATCCTCACTCCGCCTATTTGGTTGTCAGTCTTCCCATCGGGCGGCCTACGTTGATGTAATTATATCAAAAGTAAAAATTATCATTTGTGCCGAGCAGTGGTGGCGCACGCCTTTAATCCCAGCACTTGGGAGGCAGAGGCAGGCGGATTTCTGAGTTCGAGGCCAGCCTGGTCTACAGAGTGAGTTCCAGGACAGCCAGGGCTACACAGAGAAACCCTGTCTCGAAAAACCAACAAACAAACAAAGAAAAAAATATATCATTTGTTTGGAGTGAAGAGCTGAATTGCAGACACTACCAACTGTATTTTCTTGTTGAATGAATTTATAATCCTAGCTAGCTCGTATCAAAGACACGCATTCCAGGTCTTTTATTTACAAGCTGTAAACCTGGATTGGATAGGCTTGGAGCTATACTAGCCTATTCCCCAGCTATGAAATCCCACGTTACTGGCTGTTCCTCCTGGTCACATACTCATGGTCCATCTCCTCTCATGGTGGACTCCTCTGCCTCCATCTTCTTTCTCTTTCCTCTCCCTCTGCCTGTGACCCCCTCCCTGGATCCTCAAGTCCTACCTTTCTCCCTTACAGGCTCTAGTCTTTTATTGACCAGTTACACTGGGAAGCAAGGTTCACATAGCATCACTTGATGTATGTGGGGATCACTGGCGGGGCGGGGTGGGGTGGGGCGGGGCGGGGCGGGGGGGGGGAGCAAGCACATCTTGAGAAGCCAGTATTTAGTATTTAGCATTAGAACACAAGCAGCATCAGACCAACCCACTACGATTTTTTAGTACACGTCAGCAACTTCCCTTCCAACAAGAAATGGGAATTTACCCAGGCCACTTCTGAGACACACTTCAGATACTTGAGATTGTTCAGACATGGAGAGATCTACCCTTAAATCTAAGACGTTTCCCAGCAAGTCTGAGGATCTGAGTTCAGTGCCTGGTACACCCGATACACTGGAAAAAAGAATCAACCCTCAGAAAGTTGTCTTCCGACCTCCACACACTTGCCACAGTGTGTGCACGTACACACACGCGCACTCTTAAAACGTAAAACAGGGAACCCTTACTTCTTACACAGCCACCTTTGTCGCTGTCTTCGCAAATGCTGACATGGCAGGACGAATCGGTCTTTAAACCTCGTCTCTCTCGTTTTAGGTGGTACCACGAGAAGTTTGAAAATTACCCCAAATCAAGAAAGATACTAATTCCGTTCCTGCTTTAATGTGCGCTCAACGCTGTTGTCTCCCAGTGGGCTGAGTGGCTGTCTCCCTATTGACTTTGCTCTGAGCATTTACAAATGAATTGTTTTCCTTAATTCTTCTGTAGCTCCATAGTTCTCTGGAAAGCCTATAGAGGGGTGGGGGATGTTGTCCCCTGGTAAAGGACAAAGCCAATTGTAAACCAATCCACCATGTGCAGTTAGGGGCAATGTTGCCTGCTAGGTCAGAAGCAGGGAGCACTGGGTCATTACAACCCTCTGGTTTCTGGTATCAGTACCCCTTACAACCCTGCAAGGATTCCACCCCGGTCAGCAGCAGTCACCTGCCTCCTTCACAGATGTGTGTTCTGCCTGCTCAGTCCTTACCACAGAGACCTGGAGGTGTGGCCCAGGGACAGCCTGCCATCCTTTACTGCAGACCCCTTTGACCCCTAGACACTGGTAAGAGAAGTATTCCTACAACATATCCTGTCCCCGAGAGGTGAGACTGCAGAGTATATCCATTCACTTACTGACCCCATCTTTGCTCTTCCTTTGGGCTAGGCAGGACTAGGATTTATTAAGGTCCGTTTTTTAAAAAAAAAAAAAAAACAAATCTTTTTCTTAATATCATAAAACAAAATGTCAAAAACAGAATTTCTTATTTTGAATGCACCCAAGAACCAATCATGAAGATGGAAAGCTCAGGGCTAGCCTGGGCTGTGTAGGGAGACCCTGTTTGAAAAATAATAATAATAATAATAACGATAACAACAGGCTAACAGTCCAGGGAAGTGGCTGCAGTAATAAAAGATGCTGCCCACACAAGCACCAGCTTGGGAGAAAGATGTTCACCCAGGATCGTAACCCCACTGTGGCTCTGGGCAATCTGAGGACCACTGGTGAAGAGCCATCTCCACTAGACGGATGAGCACTGCCCTGGGGCAGCATCTGCTGCACTCACCCATTGGATCCCAGAGCTAAAAGAAACAGAACGGATAGGATTGTGTGCTCTGATCCCAGCAAAGATGCTGCAGGAAGACCTGCAGGCACGCCTCACCACACAGGATGCTGCAGGAAGACCTGCAGGCACAATCCCCACCACCTGCCTTTCCTGCACGTACCACCTACCGTTCTTGCCCCACCTCCATGTGCCCACTACTACCTTCCCTGTGCTCTTTCGAGTTTCCCTTCCCAGAAGGGCTTCTTCAGCTCTTTTTGCAGACAGAAACCATCCTCTGTGCCTCCGGTTCACAGAATGTCTAGGCTTGACCCAGAAAACTTCATGACCTAGCTACTTCATTTTAACAGGGAGCAGTGTTTAAAGGGAAACCCACCATCAAATCCTCTACCCTCTGCTTTTCTGACCACATAGCTGTTTGAAAACTCAAAGCACTAAATACTGTAGCTCTCCTCTCAGAACCTCAGTGAGGCCTACCCAATGTGTTCTGAAAAGTTTGCAAAGAAGTTACTCAGCTGAGACCCTGAGATGTTGACTGTGAGCTTTACCTCCCTTGGAGGGCACGGTGCTAAAGTTGGAACCCAGGGCTCCAGGTTGCTAGACAGATGCCCTGACACTAAGCCACATCACACGTTAGCCCTGTGATGCCTCTTTGTCTATGAAGGACCAAGCTGCCCACAGGCTTGTGGTTGTTCCCCATGCTAAGTGAACTATACTCTACTCCATTCCCTAAAACTTTTAACTTACTTGTATGAACCATGGTTATTAAAGAAAATTAATAAAACTACAGTTACAAGTCCAGTTGTATTGTTTGTCTTCTTGACTGATTGAGACTATTGATGTGTTTGTAAAAAGATAAAAAGAGAGGGGATATGTTCTATGGAGGTGTAGTGAGGTGTGGGGGAAGGGATGCCTCTGCAGGACCATGCCGAGCATCCCTTCCCCCTGAGGGACCAGCCACATGACGATATAGTATAGAATAGAGTTTATTCAGGGCATGGGTGGGAGAATTAAAAGAGTAGTAGAGGCAGAGAAAGACAGGGGAGAGAGAGAGTAGAAGAGTAGAGGCCGGCCATGAGCATGTGGAGAGAGAGGGGGAAGGGAATGGGGAAGGAGTGGGCGAGGAGGAAAGAGATCAAAAGAGGGAGGAGGAGGCAAGCAGCCACTTTTACAGTGGGTCAGGGCTACCTGGCTGTTGCCAGGTAACTGTGGGGTGGAGTTTAGACAGAATGCTAACACACCATCACCTATTTAGTATTCAGCCCTGGAAGCTCACCTCTTTCCCAATATTAGGTGGTCAAAACCCTTTAATACCCTAGGTGACTATGAATAGTCATAAGACCCTTGTATGGTTTTAATTAAGGTTGTTAGATATTCAAATGAAAATCTGTCCCAATAGGTTTTTAACTGGAATAAAATGAAGCTATGGCTATTTCTGGTTTTACTACGTCAAGCTAGGCTGCTAAATTATATCATGCCGCCCAGCTTTTCCAGCTGTCACCCTCAAATTTCCAGTGGGGCAACATTCGAAGCTGTTACATTGCTGTCGAAGTTGTTACATTGTTGCCATTTGCTGCTTAAGTCAGCAAGAAGGTGGAGGAAAACATTGATGGTCCTCTGGGTTCCCATGGGATTTGGGCACAAATAGCTTTTGTGTATTCTTTTATTTCCTTGTATAGTCACTGGTGTCTTTTCTCCCTTAGCCCTTTGGATACTTTCTTTCCCCCTTTTAGCAAATCATTTACTTCTTGGGCAAGCAAGATGGCTCAGCCAGTAAATGCATTCGCTGCACAGACTCGGCCGCCTGAGTTTAATACCATAAAGAGATGAAAGCGGAGATCAACTCCAAACTATCTACCCCTACAGCAATAAGTAATAAGACAAGTATAATTTGCTTAATTTGAGATTTTTCAGATCTGCTTAATACAGAAAGGAAACAAGAAAGTGTTCTACAAGTGTGGAGAATGTGAGTGGTTAGAATACACCTTCATTGACACTGTAAATTATCTTTTTTTGTTTTAAAAAATGTGAATATTCGAGTTTTGCCTGCATGTGTATCTGTATACCACATACGTGTAGTACCACAGAGGACAGACGGCCATCAGATCCCTGGGACTGGAGTTACAGATGTTGTGAGACACCATGTGGATGCTAGGAATCGAACACTGGTGCTCCAGAAGAGCAGGCGGTTGCTCTCAACCACCGAGCCAGTCCTCCAGGTCCAATGTCTATCTTTTTTATTTTAATCTAAGCTATTTTTGAATTTCACTTTACCTTGTTTTTGTGACCTCGGGTGGATATTTTGTTCCACTCACAACTGCCTGGGACTGTACAGGTTTACTTAGCTAGCATGATTTTAGGTTTTGGGGCTGTGTATTTCCTATAAATGAGACTCTCTTTTTTTCATCATAGCAGTGTTCCTGTGAGGCAGGAGAGGATTCCAGTTCAGTTCCCAGCATCCTCATCAGGCAGCTCTTGACCACCTAGAACTCCAGCTGTGGGGGTCCAGTGCTGTATTCTAGCCTCCACAGACAACTGTCCATGTGCACACACAAACACAGTAACAAAAACCTAGTATTCACAAACATTTTTACATAATTATGTTAAATACTCTCCAGTTTTAGTTTTTCAGAGAATGTTTAGGATAATATACTGAGAAAGATTCTTTTTATTTCTCATCAGTTTGGAGTTTTTGTTACTTTGAATTGAGACAAGAATGTACTGTGTATCCCATGCTGCCCTTAAACTCCATCCTCCTGTCTCAGCCCCTTAAGTGTTGAAATTACAGGTATGTGCCACCATACCCAGCTCATTTATGTTTTTATATAAAAGGATTTTTTTTGTCCTTTATCACATGTGTAGATATAAATTATTTTCTGCAAATTTTCTTTGTGGACTCTTTGTTTTCTTGCTAACCTGAAGGAAGTTTACTTTTTATAACAGTAACAGAGCCACATCTTAAAGTACATCCTGGTTGGTCCTGTTATTATTTATTCAAATATATTTTAATTTTCCTTTATAACTTGGTGTCTCTCCCATGTCTAACTCTCCTGTATTTTTGATGATAGTCCTGCATCTATCAGTATGTGCTTTGTAAACCCCCAATTGAGTCTGTACCTCCAGTTGACCGCTTCATGACTTCTGCTTTGGTAAGAACGTTCTATGGTGTTTTCTTGATAGACACACATCTGGTATTAACCAGCCATTTTTATTCTTGTCTGTGAAATTTTAAATGACACTCATTTTAGTCGTCTTTAAAAAAAAATAGATTTTACAAACAATAAATCAGTTAATATTTTTTTTACTAATCACCACACTGAAATATTAAATGTTCTCTCTTTTTATGTTTTTTTAAAGATTTCCTTGTATTTTGTGTGTATGAGTGTTTTGTCAAAAATGTATGTCTGTGTACCATGTGTGAGCAGTGCCCAAGTAGGCCAGAAATGATGTCAGTCCCTGGACTCGGAGTTACAGATGATTGTTACCTGCCATGTAAATGCTGCAAAACAACCCAGGATCCTCTGGAAAAAGAGCCAGTGTTCTTAATTGCTGAGCTGTCTCTCCAGCCCTCTTTTTATTATTTTATAAATTCTTTCCCTTGCTATCATAATTTTGAAGAGTCTTCTTTTTTTAAAAAAAAAAAAAATGAGACTGGCTTTTCCGTTTTAGAAGTGCCTCAGACTGTCCACTCACAGAACAGCATGGCAGATGCTCGTACCAGGACTTGCTGTGTTGGAATCCTGTAAAAGGACTTGGGGAGGGGTGCCTCACCCTTCAGCAGCTCTAGAGTGCAGCAGCAGGTGAGGCACCATTCGGATGCATGTGCTGTGTGGATGGGAAGTCCTGGCTTCTAGAGTCCAGCCCAGTAAATCCCTTCTAGATGCTGACATAAGGAATATCATCACGTCATGTACGTTCCTGCCTCTGACAAAGAAACTCAAAGCCAGAAATCAACTGTATACTAGTTCTCAGGGAGAAACAAGAACAACTAGGCTCCCGTCCTAGAAGCAAAACCCCTCAGATTGGTGTGAAGAAAGCTGAGAAAGAAAGATTTCTTTGAGTTCAAAGCCATCCTGAGCTGCATGGTGTGTTTTATTCTAACCTGGGCTACAGCATGAGACCCTGTCTGGAAAAAAAAATTGACATACTGGTTTTGGGGGGATCATGTTCCATAAGGGCTAGGTACCTTCTACCTCAGTCTGCAGGATGGCCTGGGTGAGGGACCCCAAAATCACTCCTACCCTGCTTTGCATTCCTTCTTAAAATGAGCTGTGACACAAAGTCACCATGTGCTTCAGAAAGAGGGGGATTCTGGAGAAATGTTACTTTATATATGTGGCTGCAGGACACTGAGTGTCAGTCCTGGGTCATCTGTGGGACAGTTGTCACGGTAACAGAATGGACAATGAGCAGATGCTTCAGATGAGCTGACTAATAAAGATCTTGTGCAAAAAGATAACCAAACTCCAATATTAATTTAGAGTGCTTATTTTCCTTGTGTTTCTGTGAGTTGTGAGCATTCCTGGGGGGGGGGGCAGTGCAGGTACACACATGCCTCGCTGTACATACAGGGGTCAGGACAATGGCAGGAGCCAGTCCTTGCCTTCCTGGCTTGAGACTTGGCCTCTTTGTTTCTTTTTTCAGTTCGGTCCAAAGCTTCTGGTGCCCCAGGTCTGGCCAATCCACCCATCCTCAATCAGCCAACTAAAGGCCAAATTAAAAGTGGAAAGCAGAAAAAGATTCATTTAATGTGGCCACATTGGAATGAGGGATAAAGGTCCAGTTAACCCCCCCCCCCAAGTCCATCTTTGGGGTCCTGAGGTAAAACCAAAGTTTAAGGAAGAGCTAGCATTGTGTACATGTAGGCAGTCCCATCAGGGGCTGGCCCTGCACGCCACTGACTCATCATTGGGTTTCACTCTTCTTGTAAGGTACAGTAACAAGCCATTAGACCCTCAAGACCTGTGAGGAGCTGAAGAGGTGGCTGTGTTGCTTCCAAAGGACCCAGGTTCAGTTCTCAGCTCTGGCACTGCACCTAACAGCAGTCTGTAGCTCCTATTCCAGGAGAGATCCACCGCCCTCTGCTGGCACCGCGTGCATGTGGCACGCATGGATACACCTCTCTCCAAAAGACCTACTATGATAAATAAACGTGTTTGTTTCAATCTTGTAAAATTCTTTTTCAGAAGACAAGTCCTTCCTCTGGTTGACACCTTTTCCTTTCCCCAGAATGAATTCCTGGGGGAAATTATTTTTCCCTTTAGGGTCCTTCTTTGTTAGAATAGTTGGACAATCAGATTGACAGATCCAGAATGTCTCTTTAGAATATCTTCATTTCTTGCCTTGCCTAGACTTATACCAGGGACCAGTGCTAAGGCCCTGTAGTTTGGCCTGCTCATGGCTGACCAGCCTCCTGGAATACATGTTAGATGCTAACTTTTTTTTTAATTTTTTTATTGGATGTTTTATTTACATTTCATATGTTGTCCCCTTACCCCATCCCCCACCCCACCCAGGAACCCCCTATCTCCTTACCCCTCCTCCTTCTTCTCTGTGGATGTAACTCCTACCTACCCCTCCACTCCCACTTCCCCACCCTCAAAATTCCCACCCCCTGGGGCGTCCAGCCTTCAGGAGGTCAAGGAGCTCATCTTCCACCTATGTCCAGCAGGGCCCTCCACTCTTACGTATTCAGCTGAAGCCCTGGATCCCTCCCTAAGTGCTCCCAGGCTGGTGGTTTAGACCCTGGGAGCTGTGGTTGGTTGGTATTGTTGCTCTCATGGTGCCGCAAACCCTTTCAGCTCCTTCAGTCTTCACTCTAACTCCTCCATTGAGAACCCCATTATCAGTTCAATGGCTAGTTGTGAGCATCTGCCTCTGAATATGTCAGACTCTTGAAGGCCTCTGAGGAGACATCCATATCAGGCTCTTATCAGCATGTACTTCCTGACTTTCACATCAGCATCTACCTTTGGTGACTGCACATGGGATGGATACTCAGGTGGAAAGGTCTTCAAATGGCCTCTCCTTCAGTTTCTGTCCCTCATTTTGTCTCCATATTTGCTCCCTTGAGTATTTTGTTGCTCCTTCTAAGAAGGACCGAATCACCCCCACATGGTCTTCCTTCTTTATGAGCTTCATGTGGCCTGTGAGTTACATCTTGGGCATTTCAAGGTTCTGGGCTAATATCCAATAATCAGTGAGTGAATACCATGTGTGTTCTTTTGTGATTGGCTTACTTCACTCAGGATGATAATTTCTAGTTCCATCCATTTACCTAGGAAACTCTCGAATTCATTGTTTTTAATAGCTGAGTAATACTCCATTGTGTAAATATACCACATTTTTTGAATCCATTCCTCAGCTGAAGGACATCTGGGTTCTTTCCAGCTCCTGGCTATTATAAATAAGGCTGCTATGAACATAGTTGAGCATATGTCCTTGTTATATGTTCGAGCATCTTCTGGGTATATGCCTAGAAGTGGTATAGCTGGATCCTCAGGTAATGCTATGTCCAATTTTCTGAGGAACCACCAGACTGATTTCCAAAGTGGTTGCACCATCTTGCAGTCCCACCAACAATGGAGGAGTGTTCCTCTTTCTCCACACCCTCGCCAGCATCTACTATCACCTGAGTTTTTAATCTTAGCCATTCTGACTGGTGTGAGATGGAATCTCAGGGTTGTTTTGATTTAGATGCTAACTTCTTACAGCTCGCTGAAACTACCTCCTTTTCAGGCCAGTCCTCAGAGTTAGTAACAGACCTTAGCCTTCTTCCCTGCAAAACTCACACGGAGCTGCCCGTCTCTCCCTATCACGGAGACTGCATCTGTCAGGAAGACCACAGCCATTAGGTATCCTGATCAATGTTCAAAGCCAACGTGACAACCTGCATCATGAATGGCCACTCATCATGAATACACATGTCTGCTTGTCCCACAGTGTGAGCACTCACCATGCATATGATCGTCCCACAGTGTGAGCACTCACCATGCATGTGTCTGTCCCACAGTG